>NC_141699.1:218876091-219447105 GCF_964263255.1 Lissotriton vulgaris | reverse complement strand
GTTCCCCCGCAAAAAGCCTCGTAATAGTGACGCAGTGAAATCTACGAGATTTCACTGCGTCACTTTTAGGACGCTGTTGCGTCAAAATCTTGCGCCTGCCTCACAGTAGGCGTAAGACTGACACAAGCCCTTTCACATGGGGCTTTCCCCATGTGAAAGGACGCATTGCTGGAGTTGCATCACTTTTATGACACACTCCAGCAATGCGTCACTTTTGCGCTTACAGATAAGTCAGAAATACTGACGTATCTGTAACTCCTTGGGACATGATGCGTCATACATTAAATATGACGCATCAGGAATGTCGTAAGGAGTGCACAGTGAAAAGTGACGCATCGCTGTTTTCACGCAGCGATGCGTCAATTTTCATAAATGAGGCCCCAGGAGTTTAATTGAGTGGGCGGGGCCACGTCGGCCAACGACTGTGTGCAGCACTACCGAGGTAGTGTCCGCGACGGCCGTTGGCTGATGCACACATGCAAGGGGTTAAAGAGGTGTGCCTTCAACTCTTTCCTAAACTGGAGCAGACCTGGGGTGGTCCTCATGCACATCAGGAAGTTGCCTTAGATCATGGGTGCATATAAAGAGAAGACCTTATTGTTTTCTTTTTCGCACTTTTTTGCCCCCAGCCTGACTTTAGGTGGGCAGGGAGCCACCAGCAATAGTAAACTAACTATCCAAGAAAGGCAAGCTGGTGCTCATCATAACTTTGTAAATGATGCAGCTGGCTTCGAAGGTGTTATGGGCTGGTAAGTTTAGCAGGTAGAGTTCCATCAAGATAAAGCGATGTTGACCCAGTTACATACACTGTGCCACACAAATCTGTGAACAGGATTTTGTCTGTAACCTCTTTTTCCTAATGAAGCACAAGCCCCAAACTAGACTGTCTCCTCAGAGTCCTAAGGTGTCTTTGACTAACTCAGGAGGAGCTGGTACTCCTCTACAGGTACCATCACATTCTTACGTATTCTTCATCACACCCTTTAATACACCCCTCTCTCCTATTAAAGCTCCTTTCACAGGAGCAACATCGACAAAAGGTTACTATTGGCTACTTTCAGCTTCCTAATATCATTAAAATATCGCAGACATGCCAGTTCACTGTCTGTGCCAGGGTTAATTCGAGCATATAACTGGATATAACTGGAAATCACCTTTTGAAGCCATAAACAAACAAAGACACACTTTAAACGGATTTTCAATGATTCGCAGTATTAAATATGTATGTGAAAGTGAAGAAAATTGCTATGTGCAGAATATTAACTCAATGATTGAAATATTTTCTTCAAGTACAGCAAATCGATTGCACTGGAAAATTACTTTCCTTCAAGGCAGCTGCTAAGGAACCTAAATTAATTGCAAGTTAAGAAAATATTGATCAATACCTTTGAAAAGCATAATTTATAAAAAGCAAAACTCTATTGGGAATCGACATCTCTATGTGAATACGAACCCTAACTAATTAAAGTGGCAGAGATCAGGATGATAAGTAAGAAGGCAAGGCGCAGATTTAAGCAGTCCCAATGGAAGTATTTCCCATGTAAATTCTCAGTTTATCAAACCCGGAAACATATATCAAGTTGAGCATATCAACAGGAGTAGTCAATTATTGCAATATAGTAAAAACCAATAGGTGTTATAGGCAGATATTGTTCCTCTAAATGGGGACCCAGATTTACTAAGACGTTGTGCAACGTCACAAAGCAATTTACTATCAAATGCAAGAGGTATTTTGTGGTGTAAATGCGCACTTTTTTAAGTGTAAAACACCTTGCGCCACTCAGAGCAGACACTCATATCTTTTGACACAAAGACACAACTACTAAGATAGCCACAAAGGGGTTGTGATCAGAAACCAATCCCGTCTTGAAGCAGACAGAAACAGGGAATGTGTTCATTTCTCCTTGTAATCAATATATTACATGCGTGCTGTAATGCATAGCGCGCGTACAAAGCGTTGAAACCTTCAGCCTTTCTCTACACTTCGAGATTTGTACTTCACTGACAAATCTTACGCAAATAGCACACACTCCTCCCTATGCCATGGTGCGAGTCTGTAGGCCACTGAAGGCAGCGTGGGGCATATTATCAAGGACCGGTGGTAAAATTATCGCTGTTTTATCGGCAGGAAACTGCCGATAAAATGGCGGTATTGGGCTTGATAATACGCGCTTGTTAATACCCAGAGATCCCATGTTAATACCAGAACATGGGCTTCTATGGGAATTAACAAGGGCGTATTATCAAGCCCATTATCGACATTTCATCAGCAGTTTCTTGCCGATAAAACGGCGATTATTTTAACACCGGTCCTTGATAATATGCCACCGTGTTTGTGTGCCAGTACAGTGGGGGTCAACTGCACCAGACCAATCTTTGCACATGGGTAGAATCTTTGTAGACATACCTCTCTGGATTGGGATTTCGCTTTCAAACAAAACACCACAGCAGATTTTGATGCTGGTAGAAATGTTTGAAAAAGTATGCTGAAGTGGTATTTGTTTATTTCCTGTGGTGCAGAATTGGAAGCATGGGTAGTGCATAGTACGAGAGGATGCTCCCTGTTTGTGGGTCATGGTGGACAATGAACTGCTGGAGAAGTAATCACAGCAAGAACGGAAAACAACAAGTAAAGACTGAAAAAATCAGGGGTATATTCACAAGCCCCTTAAGCCACCACAACTTCACTTTCAGTGACGTTGTGGTGGCGTTAGAGGCCTCGCCTTATTCACAAGGCAGCGTTAAGCCATTTAACGTGGCTTAACGCTGCCTTGTATTAAAAGCCCCCTTTCACGCTGTGTTTAGCGTGAACGTGGCATGCAGTGGGTGTTGTGGTGGGCCTTACACCCCAACACCCATTGATTTTGACGCAGCCTCCTATTCACAAGGGAAGCGTAAATAGGAGGTAGTGCTAAAATTAAGACCAGGAAAACCCTGGTCTTGAGTTGGCAAAACGAGGAGAAATTATTTTTTTTCTTCTCGTTTTTGCTTTTTCCATGTGAATTCGGTATGTCAATAGGGTGATAATTTGTAAAGAGAAGTGACAAAGATGGTGAATATCAAGAGATGATTTCTGGAGTTAAGAACACACCTATGAAAGGAGTGGTAGGAGGAGTTGTCAGGCGAAAAGGGGTCCTGGGTATCTGGGTATCTATGTATGACCCTGTACCCCCCAATGCAAATGAGGGAATGCCCTCTTGAGATAGCACTGGTGCTAAATGTGCACCAGCACTATCAATATTACTGAATGGAACTACAAGCATCTGTGACCCCGTCTATACTACCAAAGTACTCGGGGGCGTACAAAGTGGGAGTACATACATGTTGCATCCCCAGGACACTTTCTGTAATATGACCCCAGGTCTACTCTTTGGCGTTCCCCTCTTATAGGAGAGAGATGTGTAGTAATCTATATATCTAATATAATTTGAAACTAGCCTTTTGAACATAGGGTGCTTATGAAGAATGTCATGATGTAACAGAACTGTAAGGTGCATCTTTTAAGAGACCAGCTGAGGGGTGAATAGTAGATGGATTTCTGTGTCTGACACACATTTGCCATAAACCTTGATTCCACATCTCAAGCTTCAATATGGATCATTATAACCATTTAACACTGGAAATGCCAGAACCTTCGACAAGAGATACATAAAGACAGGCATGTAGTGCACTGCAAATCCAAGGAAACATCTATCATTCTACAGAGGAAGCTGAAACTAGACTACATCACTGAAAAATAGCGGTCAGCACATTGCGTGTCCAACTGCATCTCCATCCAAGGGCCTTCCAGGGTTCTTTAGTAGGGTGCAGTTCTTCACTGGCTTGATTCTGCCCTCAGGCTTCTTTATGTATGAAAATCCAATCACCTCACACCATGATAGTTACACGTGTGGGCCTCATGCTTTATTATTTACACTTAAGAAGGAATGTATAGGCCAACCCAAGATTATGCAGATCACGCACAGAGCCTATAACTGACGTAGGTTACCAGTAAGTAGAGTACGTTCCCACAGCACAGCCATGGTGGAATAGCAAGATATATTACTACAATCCTGTTGAGACTAAGAGGTATATAAAAGCAGAGTCAAAATGGAGTCTGTCTCAGATGAATAACATGACAGTTGTTGAGAACATCACACCTTAAGGTGTTCAATTTCTGTCTAATCTGTTGAGGCATAGGGCCTGGAATTCTTCCTCAGTTCACTGGTGTAGCTTACATGCTCACTGGCGGTGTTAAATAATGATCCACATTGAAATTTGGGATGTAGAAACAGGCTTTATTGTATCAGTGCCTCAGAGAATCCATCCACCATCCAGCCATCAGCTTACCGTTTAAAAGATGCACCTTACAGTGCTGTCACATCATGACTTTCTTCATAAGCACCTGTGTACAGAATGCCCGTACAAAATATTTGCTACGTAGAAAGTATCTAATCTAAGCTCCAATTTGTTAACCAATGAAACAGCTATCCAAGCCATCACCAAGACTCTCAATCATTGGAAAGGCCGACTCAGACCCCATTCAATTGAATCAAGTGATCATAGAAACAAAACAACACTTGATTTTTCCAAGTAATTGTTGTCCTAGGATGAATCTGCAACATGCTGGAACGTGGGTTGAAAATTTGGGATTAGCCAGAAAGTATGATATTCCCTTTCCAAAATTTGAAAGAGGGCTCACAAAGGCAGCCTTCGGAGGAAAGAGATTTGTTTCTCATAGAAAACACTGATAGACTTTATTTAGTTCTCCAACCTCCTCAAAAAGTTCACCAAAGCACATTTCCTTGAAAAGCTAACAAACCAAATTTTCTCGAAAAGCTAATCACGCTACATTTTATTGATTAGGGGTGGGAGGAACTCTCTGAATTGTGCTCCGCAGAACTACGTTGAGTTACAGGAAAACTCTGCAAGATTCTGCGGAGTTCCTCCCATCGTACCCGTAGTAAGAGGGTCCCCGTCATGGCACAATACGGATTCCATCAGAGCCATGCAGAATACGGCAGCCCACCCCAGAAGCACAATAACCACCAGTGTGATGCATTTGCAGGCTGCGACCACTCTCAAAGCTGCAGCAGCACTGCCCCGCCCTTTGCAAAAGACCTGACTATTCAGAGGGCGGGGATCCCGTAAGCATCACGGACTCACACACATCACTTGACCATCAAACGTGTTTGTGGTGGACATATTAGATGAGGAGAACCTAGCAATTGACTTTGTACCTGGGATGGGCACCAGTAAACTCTGCCACGTGGCGATTGGGGGAGATTTTGCCGAACTCCACATCACAAGCGGAGCGGAGTTTACCACCCACCTCTGGCCTAGCTAATGAGAGGAGCAGTGATTTGTAAATGCTTGTTGCACTGATAACTCTGGGGCAGATTTACAATAACTGGCGCATCCCCAGGGATGCACCAGTTATTGTGCACCGCAGCTCCGCCACCCATGGTGCGCCGCATTTACAATGCGGCAAAAACGGCACAGATGTGTGACGCATCTGTGCCGTAAAGGTGGCGCATTGCTGGAGTTGCGTCGCAAGTGCGACGCAGCTCAGGCAAGCTCGGGGGGCCCTATCTGTCCAATGCTGCATCAAGCTACGCCTGCTTCAAGAAGGCGCAGGGTTTTGATGCAGCATTGGCCTAAAAGTGACTGAGTGAAATCTTGTAGATTTCACTCAGCCACTTTTAGGAGGTGCCGGTAAGCCTCCTTATGGCGTAGGGCTTTACAACGTGACGCATCTCCCAGATGCGTCACGTTGTAAAAACCCCGCACCATGGTGCATCTTTTGTGCCCCCGCTGCGTCACAAAAGTGATGCAACGCCGGAGTAAAAGAGGCGCAAGGGGCTTGTAAATCTGCCCCGTAGTATTTCACTCATTCGTAATACAGAGCCCATCGCCGCTAAATCAGATGTGAAGGCAGCAGAACAATCCGTAAACGTGAGGGTGTGTTTTTTCAGAAGGAAACACTATCCTTTAATTTGTTTTAAACTTCCATTTAAATCAGTGTTTCAACTGTGAGAATCAAACAAATATTTAAAATTGACTACATGATTTAAGCACTGATAAAGAAAAAAGATTTATTCTAGAACTTGCTGAGGAGCCACAGTGGGTACTTTTCCTAATTGTGCATGATTTCCATAGAGGTGCAGTGTATGCAGAAAAGAACGTGGGATGTGTGCAGCCTAGACATGTTTATTCAATTCATACTGGCATCGGAAAGAGCCGAACAAAGGATTGTGAGGAGCTGCTGATGACATACAATGCACATTGGTAAAAATAGAAGTTTTTAAAGATATGCCTGCTGATCCGTTGATAGAATAGAGCATGTAATGTATCTTTCTCAAACAAAATTCAGTAAGTGCTTGACTTTGGGAGTAATATCTTCGAAATAATTCATTCTTCCTGCACTCTAAAATTGTTGACAAAGATAAAAATAGTGTAAACCCACATTGCACCATTATTGCTATGTTCAAGACAGGAAGTGGGCAGATTGTTCCTGGCCTAGCATGTAGGAGTCACACTGAGTAGCTACTTGAGAGCATAAGAGGAGCGGTTCACTTCAGAGCTCTGGCATGGCACTTGCTCTGGCTCCTAAAAGGAGAGTAGACCAGGGCACCTGGAGAGCCCTTTAGCTTGGAAAGGAATGAGGGAGGAATTGGACTTACATGCAGCACACATCATGATCACTAGTTAGGCACCTAGGTGTGCTTAAACTTTTTGAATGATTTTGGGCTGCTTGTGTCCTATGGTGCAATAGGTTTCCTCATTCCTACCCAACAATCTCTTATACTCGCTGAATGCACATAATTGCTCATCACGCCTCTTCGGGAGCCCTCCAAACTTCGCATAGGTAAATACTTTATTTGATTTGGTTTAAATAACACAAAGAGCGGATTAACCGCTAAAAACACATAAACACTTGCGATTTAAAATTCATGTATAAACACTAGTTAGTTGGTAAAATTCCATTTAAAACATTTTGATTATTAAAACATAGAAAAGTAAAGGAAAATAGTACAGTGAATGCCTTTTAGCCTTATAGAGTTAATCTGGCTTGAGGAATCTGATTCTTTTACTTATGTTTGCTTTGAAGTGAATGTCTAAGCATTTTCTGAATCAAGTTCTGTATTTTTCCTTTCTAGCGCTTTTGCAGCAAGTCTTAAAAGCTTTAGTGATTTACATGCCAATTACACTGTTGATCCTCCAAAACATTTTATTACATGCTGATCTGCATGTCCTTATCTGCTCTTTTTTCAGCAACGGCCGCAGCAGTTTTTTCTGTTCGGATAATAGTGCCGGGCAAATACAGAGTAGGTGGAGCACTGATTCATCACCATGTCCGCAAAGGCGACAATCGATTGAGAGCCAGGTGCATTTCCAAGGAGCGTTAAATCTTTAGTGGGATACACTCCCAGTCTCAGTAGAATTAATTGCTGTATCATTCGGTTTGCGAAGTGTTCCAGAAGGTATGGTTGGGGCTTTAGCTTTTTATATGTCGGGAGCACCGTCCATGCGTTTGTTTTCTTGGACAACGTGGCTTTATCCTGGTCTTGGGACATTTGGTTAACTGTTTTGTTGATCAATTGTTTAAACTCCGAGTAGGACGGTGTTGATTGCCATACTTCCTCTAACTTTAAAGCCTCAATCGTTTTTTTTAGGAACAAATGAATCGAGTTGGTCAGTGTTGATTGCTTTTCGACTTCCAGCCAGCAGTAATGTGCCAGGGAGTCGTCCTCTGCTGCTCGCATTCTCCAATAATATTTGACTAGTACTCCCTGTCTTGCCATGGTCTGATTCTTTAGCCTGAATTCAAGTCTTATCCGGTCTTGTGAGATATGGCGCGGGATGTTGAACAGATTTTTGAAGAGACTAGTTTGGGCGATATTCAAGGATGTTGCATCCTTTGCATTTAATAGTTCAGAACCGTATGTAATTGCAGGTAAACATTTTCATGCCACAACCTTTAATAAGTGAGTAGTGGAGCTGTCACTGAGTTTTTTTTTGCAAGGTTTTAAATGCAAACAATAGTTGTTTAGCTTTTGTTTTCCGATGTTCTTGGTGTTGCTTGTAATTAAGATGGCTATCCAAAGTCAATCCCAAATACTTGTATGTCTCCTCGCGGTCGAAACTGTTGCTGTTAATTGCCCAAATTAATTTTGGTATTTTTTTCTTTGGACTTGAAAAACACATGACCTTTGTTTTTTTAAAGTTTATCTGTAGTTGGTTTACGTCTATGTATTCTGCCAATTTGTTTATTAGTCGTAGTAGGCCGCTGGGCATTTGGGAGAGCAACACTATGTCATCTGCATATTGCAAATTTACTATTCTCACATTCCCCAGTTTAGGAGGATCGCCTAATGTTGAACGTAGGTAGTTGTCTAGGTCGGGTGTGTATATATTAAATAAACAGGGGGCCATGACGCACCCTTGTTATAGGCCGTTGATTGTAGTGATTTTGTTTGTTAGGATTTGACCATCTCCCATTTTTATTTAAACCCATGTTTCCGAATAGAGGTCTATGATTGCATTCAATACATTTTCCAAACTTCGCTTTCTTTAAGTATTTCCCATCCTAGGAAATGGGCCACTTTACAATAGCAGCAGTTTATTCCCGGACATGGCAAATTAATTTTTTGGGTGCTTATTGCCTAAGTGATTTCCCAACAAGGGGCCGCAGTTGGCTGTAGATTCTTACCATTGTAAAATAGTCCTTAATACTCCACCCACTCGTGGTAATATATGGAATCTCCCAGAGTTTAAACTATCCCCTATCCTAGAGCGCCCTCCAGCGAAAGCCGTTGTTACGACTTTCGTTGTTAAAGCTGCGTCGTAACGGTAGCGCGTTGTACCAGTTACGTTGTAAAGGATGTTTCCCCAATCTACATACCTTGTAGTCATCACTTGGCTCCAAAATATTGTATTCCCCCAATGGAACCTCAAAATTCGCACATATTTCTAACCTGTGATTCTGTGGTAAACCGTTATAAAAGCATTACCATTAAGCATCATCATTATGTTGTGTCTGAAGTATGGCAAGGCTCTTTACTCAGGCTTTCTAATAGGGAGAATTGACAGCCTCTGTACTGTCCAAAATATGGCTACTAAGTTAGTTTTCAAATCGAATCTCTAGAATCATATTTAGTGAGTCTTCAACGTTCTCCATTTGTTCCAGTTTCATCTCTGATCCAAGTCAAGATGGTCTGCAGCTGCACACTGCAATTTGAAATTAAAATCTTGTCATTTACAGTTGTAGATCAGGAGCAGAAAATCAAATCAGGCAATTTTTCTTGTCACCAACATTGCAGAGATATCTCTAGACCTGTAGACTTGGGATCAAGAATAGGGGCCAAATGGACGACCCGTTTTTGCATGCGCAAACAGGTCTGCAAACACGTTTGTGCATGCAAACACATATTGGGCCATGTAAATAGATAGTTAGTGTGTCAAATTTTTTTGGGGACTTGTTAAATAGGTTTTGCGACTTGCTATTTGGAAGGGGCGTTCCCTTCCAAATAGCGAGTCTCAAAACAATGTACTAATGTTTTGCAACCGCAATTGCAGTCGCAAAACTCTCGCAATTACGCATTTGTAACTGGGAAGGGGTCCCCAAGGAACCCCTTTCCCTTTGCAAATGCATGCATAATAATTTTTTAAGGGCAGGCAGTGGGCCCAGGGACCACTGCCTGCCCTTAAAAAAGTAAAGTTTTTATTTAATATGATCCCATTTTCCTTTAAGAAAAACGGGCTGCATTTTGAAAAAAAAGCTACTTTATTAAAAAGCAGTCCCAGACATGGTGGTCTGCTGAGCCCAGCAGGCCACCATCCATGAGAGGGCTAGCATTCACAATGGGCTTACAAATTGTGAGAGGCTCATTATTATTAATGAGCCTAGCAATTTGCGACCCCATAGGGAATCGCAAAACAATGTAAACACACTGTTGTCCTTTCATTTAGCTCCTCACAATTCGCGACTTGCAATGTGTCGCAAATTGCGAGGAACTACATTTGAGGGTCATACATTTGGCCCTAGGTGTTTTAGGTCCAAAGTTATAGATCATTCTGCGTACTTGGACAATTATAACTGTCCCACCTTTAGGAAAAACCGCAGACCCTACCGACAAGGTTTCTACCACCAAGAAAGCTCATGACGTCCTCTGCAGCTAATTACCCTTCTCACGTGACCTTGTTTTGTGGCAGAGAATGTTTCTATCCTAATGACCACAACCTGCAATCAATTAGTAATTGCACGCAGTGTCATACCCTGCCGGTGCTCTGGACGGATCACAGGCTGATTAGATTCTCCGTGCTGGAGAATGGGCGGCCGGATACTAGCGCCCCTGTGCTGCCCAGACCAGCCTCGAGAGCGTTGCATAGAGTGACGCCCGACATGCTGGAGCAGGCGCTTATGGACCACCCATGCCACCTTTCAGGTGATCTGGAAAGAGACACTGAGGCTCTACAGCTGTGGCTGACTGAAAGGTTGAACGATCTTGCCCCTAGGCCAGCCCCCCGGTCCACGGCGATACGGCAATCTGCGCCGTGGTTTACGGAGGCGCTTCGTGTGGCTCGCAGCCAATGTAAGGTGGCCGAGAGGACCTGGCACCTTCTGTATGACGGGGAGGCTAAACTCGCCTCTAGGGCGGCTGTGAAGGCCTACCACAGGGACATCCTGGGAGCTAAGAAGGAATACCTGGCGAGGAGGATTGAGGCATCTGCGAACTCCTGTAAGGAGATCTTCACCATTGTGAAGGAGTTCACGACCCCCAGTTCCCACTCGCCCCCACGAGTATATTCGGATGCGTGGGCATGTGATCTTGCGAGCTTCTTTACCAACAAGATCAAGGCGATTCAGGCCTCCTTTGCGGAGAGGCTTGAGGAGGGAAGCGGCCCCCCTGGGGCGGGCTTCGGACCATCGTGCACGCCTGTGGCGCTGTTGTCTGATTTTCCAGCTGTTTCCAGCGATGCGTCCAGGCTGCTGTTGGCCAATCTTAAATCTGGCTTGCCACTTGACCCCTGCCCTGCCAAATTCTTGGCCGGGGTGGCGGCTGTGGTGAACCCGCTGGTTAACCCCATCCTCAATGCCTCCCTTAGGGAGGGGAGGGTCCCTAGCTCTTGGAAAAGAGCGATGGTGATCCCCCTCCTGAAAAAAACGGGTCTTGACGCCGAGGCTCTGGCCAACTATAGGCCAATTTCACTCCTCCCGGCTCTAGCTAAGGTCACCAAAAAACACGGCCATGGCGTCCTGTCGAGCTTTTTGGAAGCTAACAATCTGCTCCATCCCTCCCAATCCGGATTCCGTCCTAACCTTAGTACGGAAACAGCTTTGGTGGAGGTCACTGAGATCATCAGGGAGACCTCGTCCCCCACGAGGCTCTTCTAGCTAGGCTTCATGATATCGGCCTCAGGGGGACGGTGTTCAAATGGTTCACATCTTTCCTGGAGGGCCGCCGCCAGACGGTCTGGGTTTCCCAGAGCTCTGCCGAGATGCCGCCACTGGGAGTCGGGGTTCCACAGGGTTCTGTGTTGAGCCCCACGCTGTTTAACATCTTTATGTCCCCTTTGGCGGCTGCGGTGGAGGCTCATGGGGCCCAGATCGTGTCCTACGCCGACGATACGCAACTCCTCTTCACGTGCGGTAAGGACCAGGAGTTCGATGGAGAGAGTATTCGGGGCTGTTTGAGAATGGTCTTCGACTGGTTCCAGTGGAACAGTTTGAAGGCCAATTCGAGTAAGTCTGAGGTCCTATTCTTCGGGTGTGTCACCGACCCTGAGTGGCGGCACTGGTGGCCGTTCGATATGTGTCCTCCCGCACAATCATCTTTGGTTGCTAAAAATCTGGGAGTCAAGCTGGACAACCAGCTGTCGCTGAGAACGCATATTCCGGTCTGGCCGGCACCTGTTATGGAATTTTGAAAATGCTTCACAAATTCCTGCCCCTACTGTCTGTGGAGCATAGGCGGATTACTGTGCAGGCGCTTATTGGATCAAGGCTAGATTACGCCAATGCCCTCTTTCTTGGCCTTCCTGACTATCTGGTCCAGCGCCTGCAGGTGGCACAGAACTCCGCCGCCCGGGCGATTTTTGGCCTGCGAAGACGAGCTCGAGCGTCCGGCCTGCTACAGACGCTCCATTGGCTGCCGATCCGGAAGCGGATCCTGTTCAAATCCCTGACGCTGACGCACAAAGCTTTGTTTGGCTCAGGTGCTGGATATTTGAGGCAGAGACTAGCTTTCTATCGTCCTACCCGCTCCCTGCGGTCGGAATCCCTTTTCACAGCGGTTGTCCCACGGGTGAGGAAGGCCCGCGCAGGGGGGCGCGCATTCAGCTGTAAAGCTCCCCAGCTGTGGAACTCGCTTCCACTTACGCTCCGCAGCACCGGCAATCTGCTCCAGTTCAGGAAGAGCTTGAAGACTTGGCTTTTTAATCAGTAGGCTTTTTTATGTTTCTCTTGTTTCTGATTCTGTTTTAGCTTTGTTGTGTTATTTTTACTCTGAGCTGCAAGTGGAAAGCGCCGGGACACTCTTGTTGAGTAGCCGTGCGCTATATAAAAGCACTATAACATAACATACCATACTAAAACACCATATATATATATATATATATATATATACATGCATTCAACATTAATACAGACGTACATACATGCATGCACTAATACATCATTTATCACTTGCTAGGATGATAAACACATTGCAGGGAAGTGGCCAAGATGGTGAGCAGATGGGACATGCCTGGAGGCTCCCTCCCCAGTCCTGGCCACACCCTGTTGAAATTGGACAATGAGGAGCCCGGCGTATGGAGAGGAGAAACTCAGCAGTGCTGCATAGATGGTGAAGAGACTGGATTTCAGTCTGGCTTGAGACTTTCTTTGAATGTCCAAGATGGCAGCTTCGACACTGAGCAGTGGAGCTTACCGGTTATGAATGAGCTATTGTTTCCTTGTGGGGTCTGTGAGCGCACAAAACGTAAGCTGTCAAGGGAAGCTGCTGCTGCGCCTTTCTAGAGTGAAGTAAGGACCCAGGAATTTGAGGCTTTTCGTGACTTCTACATACAAGGGAGATGGAGGGTACGCCTTGTGGCCAGTAGATGAACCACGTATGATTGGTTGCTGTGTGGTGTGGCTCCTCTGTCGCAGACTCTAAGGTGAAACATGCATCACAGGACTCCTGTGGAGCCCAAAATCCAGCGGATCCAGCTGCGTTCCCTGGCCACATGGCATGTGAAGATAGGTAAAACCATTACCCATGTTTTAATGTTTTACAACCCACTCTAAAGACAAGTCCCATAGAGCATTGAAAAATCCTTGAGATAATATAAAGAGTTAGAGGCCTGTGAAGAAAATCCCCCCAAGCAGGCCACCCCTGCTGTGACATAAAGGGCCGCCGATAGAGGATATACAGTGGGTGTGGCCCTGCAGCCTGACCATTGCACACCGCTGAGGGCTGGGGTTCAGATGACTTCCTGAGATGTGGCCTCCATCTCCTCCCAGGGCCACAGAATATGACTATTTCAGCTTCTCTTTATTATCACCCTTCAAAAGCGTAGACTACAAACCAACAACTGATCTCCTGAGAGAGCAAGAAATGAAATATGGCTGGGGACGAATCTCTGACAGAATATCGAGAGACAGGATATCGACACTCAAAATATCGACGTTGGAATATCGAAGGCAAGTATATAGACATCCTATCTACAACATGGTAAGTACAAAAATATCGAAAAATTAATATAGATGTTAAAAATATCGATGTTAAAAATATCGTTTTTTTTTCTTTTAAAATATAAATGAAACATAAATTAAATAACACTAATAAATAAAATCTACATCGTTAAAAGTATCTAATGTTTAAAATTAATAAATAATACATATATAATAATAATACATTAATTAAATATAAACAGTAAATATATCATGTATATGTACTGAACAATAAGTTGTAATAATTATTTTACTAATTTAAAATTAATAAAATATATTCTAAATTACAAATACATTTACAAACATAAAACATTAACATAAATAAAATGTAAAAAATATAAAAAATTACATATACTTTTAATATTTTTAAAATTAATTATATAAAACATTGGATAGCGTAAGGGTAAAAATTACTATTCCCACTCCAGAGAGTGCAACACTAGGGAATGCGTTGGATAGCGTAGGAGTATAAATTACTATTCCCACTCCACAGAGTGCAATAGTAGGGAAAGTGTTGGATAGCGTAGGAATAAAAATTACTATTCCCACTCCACAGAGTGCAACAGTAGGGAAAGCGTTGGATAGCGTAGGAGTAAAAATTACTATTCCCATTCCAGAGAGTGCAACAGTAGAGAAAGCGTTGGATAGCGTAGGGGTAAAAATTACTATTCCCACTCCAGAGAGTGCAACAGTAGGGAAAGCGTTGGATTGTGTAGGAGTTAAAATTACTATTCCCACTCCAGAGAGTGCAACAGTAGGGAAAGCAATGGATAGGGTAGGGGTAAAAATTACTATTCCCTCTCCAGAGAGTGCAACAGTAGGGAAAGCGTTGGATAGCGTAGGGGTAAAAATTACTATTCCCACTCCAGATAGTGCAAAAGTAGGGAAAGCGTTGGATAGCGTAGGAGTAAAAATGACTATTCCCACTACAGAGAGTGCAACAGTAGGGAGAGCGTTGGGTAGCGTAGGGGTAAAAATTAACTATTCCCACTCCAGAGAGTACAACAGTAGGGAAAGCGTTGGATAGCGTAGGGGTAACAATTACTATTCCAACTCCAGAGAGTGCAACAGTAGGGAAAGTGTTGGATAGCATAGGGGTTAAAATAACATACTTATAAATAAAAGCTTTTTTTAATAATAAAAATATAAACTATTAAATAAATATAAAACATATACAATACCTATACATAATTATCAAAAACATGATTAGCTAAATATATTTAACCAAAAATAAATATTAATAAATACCTTTTTATAATATTTAATTACCAATTAATATTTAATTAACAATTATATTATTAACTAAACAAATATTTTAAAAACATTATTACTTATTTACATTTAAAGTACTTCCCACCATATTCCCCTATACACCCACTACCCGCAACAGAACACATTTATCTATTTATGAATTAATTAAAATTATTTACCAATTAATTAAAATTAATTACCAATTAATTAAAATTAGTTACCAATTATTTAAAAATAATTTATAATACCTACTAATTAATGATTAATTAAACATCATTAAATTACTTCCCACCCTATTCCCCTAGAAACCCACAACCTGCTACGGAACATATATATATCAATTAATCAATTAATTAAAATGATATCCCAATTAATTAAATGTAATTACCAATTATTGAAAATTAATGATTAATAACTACTAATTATTAATTATTTTACCTAATTATATTACTTCCCACCCTATTTCCCCATAAACCCATAAACCCATAACCCGCTACAGAACATATTTATCACTTATTCAATTAATTAAAATAATTTCCAATTATTTATAAATAATTACCAATTAATTACAATTTATTAATAAATCCTACTAATTAATAATCAATTTTACATAATTAAATTACTTCCCACCTTATTCCCCTATAAACCCACAACCCGCTCCGGTACTAAAACATATAATTTGCTTATAAATAAATGTATTAATATATACAATTAATACACATATAATATTAATTATTTTAAGTATTTAAGTTAAACATATAACACATACATAATAAAAAACAAAAATATAATACAAATATCGATATTAGTGTCATCGAAATTAGTGACATCGATATATATGCTTTCGATATTACTAACTTCGATATTACTTACATCGATATAAAGAATTTCGATATTACTTACCTTAGGGTCGATAATCTGTCCAATGATATTCTTGCCATCGATATTCTGCACCTTCGAAATTCCTAACACAATATTTTGGTAGGTCGATATTTAATACTCGAAATTTTGACTGTGTACAGGCTGGGGACAACCAATGCATCTCATCTTCTGATGCAAGATCTTTTTCTTCAACTAAGCTCGAACACTGAAGCATGACTAATCCTGGGTCTTCCTTACAACTATACACAGTGTACACCGTGGCATTCACTGCCATGGGCCAGCTGCAGAGGTTATGGTTGGGGAAGGATCATCTAACCCAGGAAGGAACTGAGGCTGGATCCAACTATCATAGCCCAGGAAAGACAAGCAATTCTTGAAGAACTACTGTAAAATTAAGTGCTGCAGACTTCGTTGGGCAGCCAAGGGATACTCACAAAGAAGATTTTTCTGTCAGACGGTCCATTTTGAATAAGGAAGGGGCTGGGCCAGGTAAGAGGGTGGGTGCCATATTGAATGGACACCTCTTTTTGTGTCTCTGTTCGCTCTGTTCTAGTTATTTCTACCGGTCACTGCACTAATGCTCCAGTGTTGGCTAGACTTAGAACCGGTTTGTTCCACAAGTTGTGTTTGGGTTTATTGTGGGGATATTCACAAATGGAGCTCTCACACTGAGGTATTGAGGCCTTGTGTGTGCCACGATCACGTGAGTGTTGTTAAAACATTATGAATCCTCAATGTAAAAATAGTTCGTTTTAATGCATGATTAGCCTAGCAAGAACACTGGAATTCTATCCATGCTCAAGGGTACTATGGGGGATATCTGCCTGTTTCAAGAAACCTTTCTCCTTTCCAGGAACTGGCGTAGGTTTACATCACATTAGTTTGCTACAAAATGTCTATCTTCAAGCCCATTCATAAAAGATGGGGGGAGATACTACTCTTACATGGGTTTAGTGGTGAGCTTGGAGACAAGGTGACCTAAGTGAAGAGTATGGTGCTCATTAATCAAGTGCAGCTAGGAGCTGAATCTTGCACATTAGCCTATAAACGGAGCAAGGCGAGGGCCAAGAGTGATTCCTGAAACATGTGATTAGGGGTGTGGCATCCAAATCGTCCACTGATCCAGAGAATAGGAGGCTGTTGGTGCATTGCATAGACTTCAGGATTCACGGGGAACCAGGTGTCGAGCCCTGAACACCAACCCATCCCTGAAATTGGTGGCGGATATAGGCGCAGGACCACATGGGCCCAGGAGTAAAGCTGCTTGAGCATTACGCGGTAAAAGAAGAGTCGAGGGTGGCACCTTGGGTCTGAAGGCTCAGGTCAGTTGGCGGGCCTCAAGGTGCTGGGGGCCTGTGGATGAGACTTATGCATAGTGGCAACTGTGCCCACCACAAGCAGCGAAGAAAGGAGGGGGCTGAGATGATAGCTGCATGGACACTGATGATGCTGGTAAAAGGGCTATGCCAGGGGCAATCATGTACCACCCAGGCACAGACTTGGAAGCACAAAACTGACAGCGACTAAACACTCCACCCACAGACATTCTGGTGCTTCTTAAGTGCCCCCTTTCCACTTTTGGCACATTGCACAATGCAACAGAGCATAAAGTACCATGGTGCCTGGATGGTCTTGGCTTAACTACCCATAGCAACTAACTTGAACTGAACAGAGCACTCAGACAGCAACTACCTGGAATGAAGGGCTAAGGACTATTGCACATGGATACTCCTTTCTCACGCAAAGAAGGCCAGGCTCTGGTGGATAAGAAAAGGGAAATAAATCAGTCCCTCCAGTGGACTAGCAGCACTGACTGCCGGCAGGCAAAGGGAATCAACAATGGTGCATGGCAAGGGCCAGATAGCACCATCATTGCATAAACTGGAGAAATATGCCTACTGCATCCAGGTACTGCGTAGCGAGCAGGGGCACAAGAACCAAGCTCAGTTGGCAGCAAAGTGCACCCCAAACCTTCCATGAGGGACATCTTAAATGCAGTGCGAGATACAAAAACAGCACTGAAACAAAAAACTAGACACTGTCGCTCTGGATCTTACCCTCATCCGAACAGACCTGCAAAACATCACTGCATGGGTGGGATCGGCGGAGGCCCCAGTGGGGAAACACAGTGGAACCATTAAGCAACTGCAAAATGAGGTCCTGCAACTCAGAGAGGCTACTAGTGACATACACACACAATCAGGGGATCCTGACAGGAGAGCTAGAATAAATTATGTTGGACTGGTGGGCCTCCCAGAGAAAATAGAGGGCAGAAAAATGGAAGAACATGTCGAAAAATTGCTTAAATGTATCCTCCAGCCATAACACATCTCGGTCCATTTTGCGGTGGAGAGGGCCCATCAGTTTGCCAGGGTGCCGCCTAAAACAGAAGCGTGACCTGGGCCGATCATAGTGAGACTCAGTACTTAATTTGAGATTGAGGTTTACCGTGCTCAGTGCCGTCACTTAGTTGTAGCACAGGTGCTTGTGACAATCTGCTACAAGGTGGTGCTATGTGGCTGATTTAGAGATGATCACAACAAAATGTAATTATTAAATCAATATACATTAAAAATTACTTTTACCTGTTGCCCATGCCAGTCTTTTAGCGTTTGAAGCCTGAAATCATCTGAATTGTCACACTTTTGGGAGTGCAGAGAGATACAGAGGCTCTTCAAAGGTTTGACACACTGACCTCTAAGGTAAATGACGATAAAACCACTAACTTCATCTTTTAGATGCAAAAATGGGACTGGTTTTTGAGGCCTCTTGATAGTTTAATAAGTATCCAGAAGTAGGTAATGGAAACTACAGAAATAGGTTTATTTTTTTCAAAACGAAATGTACACCATCGACCAACACATTTCACGACACACGTCGCTTCATTAAGGCCAATAACGATGCAGTAGTCAGAGTATTCACAAATAATGCTGCTCTTTTTCAACTTGTGTATAGGAAATATAATTCTTGGTTCCACAAAACACATAAAATGCAACTTTAACAAGGTTTAAAGTAGAACAACTATGCGATGTTGAAGAAATGTACTGTGCATGTAAATATAGTCCAACATCACGGAATGTTAACTGCTGAGTCTATCAAGCATTCAGGGGTCTGTAAAAATGTTTTTACACTTGTAGGAGTGTGATGGTTAGTAATGATGTTGGTTCGATCATTGGCAGCATGGCAGGGGAAATGTGTGGTGCAAGCTCAGGTGACCTCCTGGCAAAAGCCATGGCACTTATGTTTCTTACAAATTAGGCACTAACGAGATTCCTGAACTACAGAGATTGGGATGCAGTGCTAAAAGCTGTAATCCCACAAAGGCAACTCTCAATTGTGAGCCACAGCACTTTACCCAGAAGGTGCAAGCTCAAAGCAGAACATTTGACAGGGCAAAAGTGAAACTGCAGAAAAGGAATCTACAATACTTTATGCTTTTTCTTGCAAAACTAAAAGTCCTGGTGGAAGTGAAATCCTGGCTCTTCACTGCTTGAGTGATGTGTGGGACTGGCTGACAGGTTGGAGACCAGTAGTTAGGGCCAGACACAGAATGGAGACGCCCAGACTAACCCACCTCCATGCACTGGACAGACAGATCACCGGAGCCGCTACGCAGAAAAAAGACTATCCTCGGCACCCCAGGGGCGGGCACCTAAAACTTATCCCCCAACCCTACATACCTATGGGATGGAATCCCGTAGGTGGGAGGGGTCCTAAACCGGAGCCACACAGACCCTGCACACAAGCACCCAGTTATTACTATAATTCTAGTAGAAGTTCATGGGGATAGGGCAACAGATACCTTAAGCATTGGAGGGGTGGGTAGTTCGAAAGTGCAGTAGGAAGGGGGAGTTGGGAAGGGATCAGGGTTCAAAATCACATCTAATGGTGGACTCGTGTACTGGAAGGCTACAGCCAGAACGGCTTAAATGGGATGGTAGACACAACCAGTGGGCAGGGATGCACATACAAGGACCCGAACCCCTTCGCTTGACATCCTTATCCTGGAATGTTAACAAACTGAGCCACAAGGTAAAAAGGAGAATGGTTTGAAGATTCAACAACAGGCGCAATCCAGGCATACTTCTCCTACAGGAAACGCACCTCATTTGTGCATTTTGTTATTGTTAGTGTTACTTTAGTTTGTATAGCGCCAGCTCACCCACAGGTCTCAAGACGCTTTCAGACCAAGAAACACAAAACATTTTCCCGGCTAGAGAAGGAATAGAATAACCTATAATTAAGAAGGGCCAAAGGCTTCCCTAAATAATGTTGTTTTCAGTTGTTTTCTAAACTGTAGAAGATTGGCCTCTTTACGAAGCATGTCTGGCAGCTTATTCCACAGCTGTGGGATTTGTGTGGAAAAGGATCTTCCACCCTTTTTTGCCAGTTTAAAACGAGGGCAAACCTAAATTTGAGCATCCGAGGATCTAAGTGATCGTTTCGGATTGTAACGCGTCAGACGATCCTTGATATAGACCGGTGCTTGTCCATATATTGCCTTATGTGCAATGCACATGCTCTTGAATTCCACCCTCTGCTTCACGGGAAGCCAGTGAAGCATATGTAGTAGGGGCGAGGCATGAGCTTTTCTGGGAAGCTTAAAAATCAGGCGTGCCGCGTCGTTCATAACAATCTGCAATTTCTTGATCAGACTATTTGGCAGGCCTAAATAAAGGACATTGCCGTAGTCCAATCGTGATATAATTGTGGCTGACACTACCGTGCGGAGCATCGACTGAGAAAGGAGAGGGACAAGCTTGCGTAATTGCCTGATAAGACCAATACATACGCCAACTACCGTAGAAATCTGGGCAGACATTGACAGATCACAGTCAATTTTTATGCTGAGGCTTTTTACATTTGCTGCTGGTATTGGAGTAGGACCAAGCTCTTGTGGCCAGTACCCATCACCCCAGGGTGATGTTCCTGTGGATACCACCAGGACTTCTGTCTTTTCAGGGTTGATTTTCAATAGGTTGACAGTCATCCAGCTGACTGTATACCTAAGAACTTCTAGCATATGCGCCTGGGCTACAGTAGAATTCTCAATGCTAAAAAGCAGCTGAGTGTCGTCGGCGTAATTAAACACTTGACAGCCCATGTGCACTAAAGACTCAATCAGGGGTTGTAGGTAGAGATTAAAAAGTAGTGGAGATAGTGCTGAGCCCTGCGGGACTCCACACTCCACCATACCTACATTAGAGAGATCATCTCCCTGTTGAATCCTCTGTTGTCTCCCAGTTAGGAAGGATTCTAGCCACTTATAGGCTACACCTTTTATTCCCAAACTGGCCATTCTTTCCAGGAGCAGGTCATGGCTGACAGTATCAAACGCCGCTGAAAGATCTAAAAGTATCAGGGCGCTTGGTTTCCTACTGTCAGCCATGCCTCTAAGCTCATACAGCACCGAGAGCATCACTAACTCGGTGCTGTGATGTGCCCGAAAGCCAGCCTGACGCCCATGGAGAAGATTGTGAGACTCCAAAAAAGAGGAAAGATCTTGCAGCAGATGTTGTTCTAGAATTTTTGATAGAAACGGTAATTGGGAGATCGGTCGATAATTTTTCAGGTTAGCTGAATCTGCTCCCGTTTTTTTTATCAAAGGTCTAACCCGAGCCTCCTTAAGGCTAGGTGGAAGGTATCCCTTCAGCAGTGACATATTAAGGAGAGAGAGGATATATTTTTCCAGGATGGGGCGCGCCGCCCGGAAAATCCTAGGAGGACAGGGGTCGGCAGGAGAGCCAGATTTGATATTATTCATCAATTGCTCAAGCTTGGTAGAATTAATTTCAGGAAAGCGTGAGATGATACTTTCTTGAGGGACAACAGTATTCTGCAATGGAGTAAATCCGCTAACTGTATTATTTTTAATCTCAGAGAGAATAGTTTGCACTTTTTCTGAGAAATACTGTTGAAAGGTGTTACTGTCAAATTTTATATCAGTTTTGACATGTATCTTTGTCAATTCTCTCAAGATAGTAAACGTTTCCTTCTGAACATTTTGCGCCTGCTTTATACGAGTGTCGAAATATTCTGCTTTAACTGTCAGAATCAATTTCTTATAAGAATTTAATTTGGTTTTGTAGTATTCACGATCTATTTTCTCCATTGTTTTCCTCCAATACCTTTCCACACGGCGAAGCTCTTTCTTATATTCTCTCAAAGGAGGGGTAAACCATGGAGCGCCTTTCCTCAGCCCTTTGGCTTTTTGTAGCTTTTCCGGGGCAATCTGATCGATCGCCTGAGTTAAATTTTGGGTTAAGGTAATATAGTCCTGGTCAAAATTGCCACTAAGGGGATTAATACAGTGTGGAAGAGTGTCTGTCAAGGTTTGCAAATCAACCTTCTTCCGTTGGTGAACTTTTTTCATTTCTGGGACTTTGCTTATAGAATTCCCATTGAGGGAAATACCAAAATTAATCAGGTAATGGTCCGACCAAAGGCAGGGTAGGATATCTTGAATCATCACTTCAGGGTCTGAGGTCCAGACAAGGTCTAGCGCATGTCCCCTGTTATGCGTGGGACCTTCTACCAACTGCTTCAGACCACTTGTGGACATAGGGAACTCCAATTGTCGAGATATCGAGTCTTTAGGCGTTTTTTTCCCAGTGTAAGTTAAAATCACCGGTTATTATTACCTTTTGGTATCTAGTACAGATATCTGATAGAATGGGGGCAAAAAGATCGTTAAATGTTAGAGTGGTATTTGGGGGCCGATATATTGTAAGAAGCGCAAAGCACGAGTTATTTGAAATCACCTTTATTCGCAGAAGGTCTGCCAAATCCACCGATTCCGCCATGAGATTTTCGACTCTCAAGTACTGTTTGAATAAAATTGCAACTCCTCCACCACGTGACCCATTAGCACGCTTATGCCATACCGCATCATACTCTTCCAGAAGTGCTGCTATGATATCCGGTACTGAATTATCATCTAACCATGTTTCGGTTAGGGTTAAAATATCTATATCTCCCTCTTGCAAAAGGGTGAATATTTTTGGGTCAAAGCAGGTGCAGGACGTTGATGCATACCGGTTTTATATCAGATTCCAGGGGAGGAGGAACCCTCGTCAGTGATAGAGACATGGACAGACTCAGAGGGTTGCTATTCAGCGATACTCAGGAAATGGAATGGCGAGACTGTCTTGGTGGTGTCTTGGTATGTTCCTCCGGGGCTGCAATCACTGGCTCTGGAAAAAAATGGGAAAATGGATCCTGCAAGCCTTGAATCCACTAATGATTAACGGGGGAGATCTCACTCTGACTATGCACACAGACTTAGAATGACAGCACCAGGTGTCATAGGGAGGGACAACTACAGATTAAAAGATTTCCACTGGGTAATGGGATTACAAGACCTGTGGTGTGAGAGGCATCCCGAGAGAAGGCAATTTTTATCTGCATCTTTCAACCGCCTGGCAGGCTCAAGGCTTGGTTGCCTCTGGGGCCACCAGGTACCGGGACACAGGTACCTTGATACCACCTTCCTACCGAGGGATATGTAAGATCATGTGCTGCTTTAGACCAGGTTGGTGATGCCGGTTTGTACCCGCTAACCCACATGGTGCCTGAATTCTTGGTATATCAAAGACTGGGATAGGAGAAAAGGTCTTAGGCAGGCTATGGAGAACTAATTCGCTGGCAATGAGGGTTCAGTGGAATATGAGGCAACGATATGGGAGGTGTACAAAATGGTAATAGGTGGCTATCTTATCTCTAGGATCTCCAGGAAATAAAAAGAGGGGATGAGACTGGTGGGTGACAGAGAGCAACGCCTGTTGCAGTGGGAGGAGGTCAATCAGGATAATCCACACCAGCATTGGCCTATCGTATTATGCTACTGATGGAAGGGTACAAGCAGATAGAACAAGATATGGCATGGAAACAGCTGAAGGCCATGCAACACAGAATGTACGAGGTTGGTAATATGGCCAGGAAGCTCCTGGCTTGGCTGGCGCACCTCGAGGAAGGCCAGAGAAGGGTTCAGAGGTTACGGCTCTAACAGGTCTGACCGTTGACACAGCCCCTGAGATAGCAAATTGATTTGCCGATTATCTGGAGGCCCTCTATTCACCCAGATATCAATACACAAATGAAGATTTACAGAGTGTTATGGGTGATATCTCTACCCTTGGCCTTACTCCGGAGGATAAGGTCTGTTTAGACTGGAACCTAGATGTGACAGAGACTGAAATGGCAAGGAACGGCACAGGAGAAGTTTCCTTGAGCACCCTTTGGGAGGCCCTGACATCATTTTGGAGGGGAACTGATAGCCATTTCAGGCAAAAAAAAAACATAGAAAAGTAAAGAGGTAAGGCCTATAGAAAAAAGTTAGTTTCCAGTTCCCAATGTTGTACAATATTACTAAGCTGCCAATTGCAGAAACTGCCAGAGAAGCACTGGTGCCCAATGGGGCAGCCGGTGGCAGGTGTACATCCATGAAAGGTCCCCTGGCTGCGTAAACGGCATAGGGCCTTGGAATTGTATTCCTCTCCTGTAACTAGATCAACCCAGTCAATATGGGCCAAAATTGCAGATGTCAGTATGGGAAAAAATTGTAGAGGGGAGGAATTTAGTGGCATTTAAATCACCACTTATGTCCTGACTTTCTCCCATCACTCACTGGCTATCAGTTGCAGACCTTGTAGAGTGTAGGATGCAAAAGAGTAGGCCACATATTTGATATGGCAGGCATCTTCCCCTTCGAGAAACTAAAAAATGAATACAGCCTCACTGAAGTGGAGCAGATGCCATATGTTCAGCTCAGGCATATGGCCCTTACACTATGTTCAGCACACCAGACAATCCTTTCTTTCTGGGGTTCTGAATAAATCCCAGAATATAAAAGACTAACATCACTGAATATGGAACCTGTTGAGGATGGAAAAACTGACCATAACCCTTTAGCACAAAGAAGAAACCTTTCAGGAGGTATAGTCTCCCTATAAAACCTTCTGTCCATGGAGTTCAACAAATTAACCTATCCCAAATATTTGAGGGATCTGCGCATATAAGACTAAGGGGCACATGCATAAAAGTTACATTTTGCGATTACCAAATAGCAATAGCAATTTTTAAGAAAACGCTATTTGGTAATCACAATATCCAATGCATCAAAACAGACTGCAAATAGCGATTCTCTAATTGCGATTCCTTAAGAATGGCAAACGCAATTAGGGAATCGCTATTTGCCATTGCGACCCCATTCTTTCCTATGGGCCTCAAGGCCCATAGGTGGGAATGGTCTTACATTGCCTAAATTGTGATTACCTAATTAGTAATTGCAAATTAGGTCCTGCAAACGCAAGGGTACCCGGGGGCCTGAGGCCCCCCTGAGACACCCCTAACAAAAACAGGTGCACATGTAAGGCACACACATGCCCTAGGTGCATGTGTGCACCACGGGATACTTAGAAAAAGGCAGTTTTGTAAATTTTTCAAAGTATGCACATATTAGCATCAACTTAAAGTTGATGCTAATACCGTTTCCTAAATGCACAGTACGCATTTAAGGAAAGGATACTTGCATATGCATTAGGGAATTGCAAATTGCGATTCCCTATTTGCATCTCAATTTAGGTAATCACAAGAAATTGTGATTACTTAAATTGTGAATCTCAAAAACTTTCATGCATTGAAAAAGGCCATTTTGCGATTGCAAACAGCGATCTAGGCAGATTGCACTGTTTGCTATTGCAAAATACCTTGTCATTCGTGCCCCTAAATCCCTAGAAGATAGAATAGGTATATCCACAATCACTAGAGCGTGTGCGAGTGGAAAGAGAGAGAGAAAGAGAGAGTTTGTGTGTGTGGCTTGTGTGTTGTGATGTTAATTTAATTTATAATATGCACGATTCACGCAGGAGCGGGTATCACGTTGCAAGAGTGGGAGTTATGTTCAGTCACTGATGTGTGCGGCCTCCGGGGTTGCAGGCAGTGGCGTAGTGCTATAATGTGTTTGCAAATGTTAATAAAACAGAATTGATCTATAAACACATTAAGACGATCAGGACAAATGGCAGACAAGACTCGCAAGTTGCTTTAGTGCAAGAAAAAGATTGAAGCAAGGCAGAAACAATAGACATTTGCTCTAAATCATAACTATTAAAGGTTAAGGCATTATATATTGTTTCTCGATCTTTTCAACGTATTGCACATAGTGTGAAAAATGTTTTGACACCACAGTAAAGCATTTAAAACAAGAGGGCTTTTGCAGAATGGTCTGCCTTTCATGTAGATTGAATAAGACTGCTCTTTGACAGTTAGGGGCCGATTATGATTGCAGATAATTCGCATCCTCCGGGCCGCCGAAAGCCACCGCCTGCCCGGAGGATGCGGATTATCCGCTGCAGACTAGAAAAAGACCCCCGCCAGATTGGGATGGCAGGGGGATCTATTTTCCGTCCACCGCTTTTCCGCCGCGGTCGCCTTCCGACCGCGGCGGAAAAGCTCTGACATGGCTGGCGGTGTCTATCAGACACCGCCAGCCATATTAGGTTATCGGCGGTCCTATGCCTTTCCACGGCGGCATTCTTTTCTTTGGGGGCCTGTTGCAGGCCCCCAGGGGTGATGGAGGGGTGGGGAGTGCACATGGGGGGTACCTATGGTACCACCCTGCCTTTGCGTGCACATAGCGGCAGGCACCACGCGGTGCCTGCCGCTTCGTGCATGCAAAGGTAAACATGCATTTTTTAACCTTGCGGCGGGTGCTGCTTGAAGCAGCATCTGCCGCAATGTTAAAGGTGGAGGATGTGACCGCCAGGGTAGCGGTCACATCCTAATTTGCATGGAGGGACTGCCGCTGCCCATGCAGACGGTCTCTCTTCCTCGGGGGTGGCGGACGAACGCAGGTCCTAATGACCCCCTTAGTTTTGGAAACAGAGCCCAGGAGTTCATGAAGAGTTGTGTAGGTAGATTGGTTGATTTTGAATTGCGTTGTTTGCTCAAGAGTCCTTTGCAGCCTTGGTTTAAGTAATTCAACTGATTTCTGTCCTCAATGCTACTTTGGTATGGCCCAATAAAGATACAGGGGCTTAATTATGTGATAAAAAGTAGTGCATCAGCGGCGCAAGGGGCTTGTAAATAATCCCCACAGTTCCTTGTATCCAGTCTGTTTGGAAACCCATATTGATAGGCAATCATTTCATTATTGCTTCTTCAGACTTGTCCATAAGACTAACCACTGAACCAACTATATATATATGTCTTTCTCCTGAGACATATTTAACAACCTTATATTAAGCGAGCAACCAAAGCTCGTATTCTACTCAATAGATATTTCGTGACATTTTATGGTTCTGTGTTTTGGGTCAACGACTCCCCCGACCCCCTTCCTTCTGTACGCTCCCCAATAGCAAGTTCAGCATACATGTCTCTATGTTGAATGCCAAACTTGTCAACAAAATCATTATATTATATTGTATTATATTATATTATATTATATTATATTATATTATATTATATTATATTATATTATATTATATTATATTATATTGTATTATATTATATTATATTATATTATATTATATTATATTATATTATATTATGTATATATTTATGTATATATACATCGGTCAGAACAACCAACGCGTCGGTAGGAGAGTATTTCTGCTCCGAATCACATCACAACACAATTCCTGTGACCGAGACTGCGCAGCAATGCATCCCATCGCCAATGTCATCCCTTTACTGTACATGTTCAATGAATACTACAACCCCAACTGATGTGGTTGTCTCAGACGGAAAGTTAAACACCTACCCCTACAGAATAACGCAACTAGCCCACGAAAGACAATACAAGAGAAAGCAGGGCACACTACATCCATATTTCGGGGGAAGATACTTCCAGCAATGCAGTGTTAAATGTCAGGGAGGGCTAACACCTCCAGCAATATAGAGCCAATTGGGGGAATGGGGGCTAATACTCACAGAAATATAGAGCCAATTGGGGGTGGGGGCTAATACTCCCAGAAATGTTGAGCCAAATTGGGGTGTGGGGGCTAATACTCCCAGAAATGTGGAGCCGATTCGGGGGTGGTGGGCTAATACTCCCAGAAATATAGAGCCAAATTGGGGGGTGAAACTAATACTCCCAGAAATGTAGAGCACATTGGGGGGGATAATATTCCCAGAAATGTAGAACCGATTGAGGAAGTGGGGGTCTAATAGTACCAGAAATGCTGAGCCAAATTTGGGGGTGGGTGGCTAATATTACCATAGATGTAGAGCCAATTGGGGGATGAGGGGATAATACTCCCAGAAATGTTGAGCCAAATTGGGGGTGGGAGGCTAATAGCCTAATACTCCCAGCAATGTGCTGGTGCACATGTAAAGTGCCTCAATACCTACATGTAGAGTACAAGCTGCAGAAATCTGCAAAAAACAAACAAAGCCTAAGGTTACTTGGAAATAAACGCATTTTCATACTGTGGCAGCGAAAGTAATTACAACTTTATGGAATGGGCAGAGTGGAGATGCTGGTGCTCTAGGAACTGTTGAAAAACCAACAAAGCCTCACCGTCTAGTAAATGGTTCCTTAAAACTTGTGAAATACTCTGGTGCTGCTGCGCAAAGACGACAGACCAGCCACCCACAGCAACTCAAGAACTGTATGTGTGTCTGTGGGGAAGCTGGTACAGCCTGGGCTTTGTCAAAAAACAAGGGGGACCCACTAAATGGCTTTGGACCATGGGTATCAGTTATTTTCTAGAAACAAAGGTCCTAAGCCTAGAACAATATTTCAAAACAATGTAATATAGACCACAATCGGATACTCTATACTCTTTTCTTATACCCAGCCGGGCAAAGAATTTATTTCATAAATTATGACACGTATTCAAACTTTAAGATACAATTTGACAACAAACATTTATCGTTTGAAGTAAGACACAAGCCTGTGCCGTACTTTAGAAATAGGAGAAAGTTATAGGGAAAGATGTAGAAGAGAGGACAGTTCACTTCAGGCAAGAGGAAGTGAGCGAAACTGGGTACTGCTTCACATTCACATTCAAATTGACAGTAATTCCCAGTGTAGTACATACATACAGAGGTGTTTGCAAATAAACGGTATGTCTACTAAACAAAGTCGACGGCGTTTCGATCCCAGGCTCAAATTATAATGGGATCATCATCAGGACTTAATGATTGCCTGGAATTACAAAATTAAATGCGCCTGTAGGGAAAAAACAGGAGAAAAACAGAGAAGCAATAGAGATTTTAGATTGCTATTCTGCGGCAAGAATTCGAGGTCAACTGAGTCACATTCAGTACTTACATGATTCGGAATCGCAGTGCAGTGAAAGTGCAAACACGTGTTTTATTTACTAGGATTGTGCCAGTGTGCATTGTGCATCCTTGGTGCCAGTGGTTGTAAGGGTACTCAGGCTCCATGTGCGAACCGTGAGCGATATTTGGTTTGTGACTTGGCATGGAAAAGTGTTGAGCTGGGAGCGGTTGTGGAAGACTGCCATCTCCGTGGAATTGAGGATGTGACAGCGTGTGCACTTATCCGATGGGTCGGAATTGGTAAGGCAGGGAGCATTTCTGGAGTTCCACTACTTTCTGTGACCAAGGATTGGGGAGGAATCCAGTGCTATACGCAGTGGAACGTCATACTGGTTGTAATTTGGGATATAGGATAAAGAAACACTGGCATACCCTCGAGGCTGGAAATTTCTGGGTTGCGCTTTGGTTTACTCGATAGGGCTGTGTGGCCGGTTTCTCAGTTCGAAGTCACTGAAAAGGAGAGTCGGCATTAATTAATTGAATAAAAGAGGGGGAGCCGAGCGCCTCTAGGACAGAGACTTACCAATTGCGGATTTGTGATGGCGAGGCAATTTAGAATGTCGAGGCAAGTCCTGTGTGGGAGCCCCGTCCTGTTGTATTAATGCGGCGTTCGATAATTTGTTCGATCCACTGGAAGGAGAGCAGTAAAGAATTACGGGTTCTTTCTATAACATATGAACCTCGTTAGATGCTATTGGGGGCTTTCTTACCGCTTAAGTGGAAGCTGTCCGTTGATGCGGTCGGTGAAATACGCGATCCGCTGCGGGAAGAAAGGATTGGCATTAGGGTGTGGGCTCTAATTATAGTGAGGTTCCGGGCTCTCGCAAGAGTAGCCGAGCCGAGCTCGAGCTAAAGAGGCTCCTTACCTCTAGAAAGATACTGGGACGATGTGCCGGTCCACAGGTTCCTCGTCAGTTACACTGCTTCCTAGTGACTGAGCGCGCTACCAAGGGATAAGGCTGAGATGTCAGGTGACGGCAGTCACATGATCGCAAGGATGATGGCGGCCATCTTAGAGTGGGTGATTGAGCTATTAGAGCAATAATGAATATGTCGCAAGTGGGGTGAATTCATAACCATCCTAAGGTGCAGTACATTATATAAACATGCCGATAGTGATAGGAAATGCATAAGGTGGCTGGTTAATTAAAGTGCAGCATGTGTGATAAAACCATTTATGAAATAGCAGATTACTTTCAGACACAATATACTCTGGGGCCCAAGGTAATTCAATGGATTCTTATGGAACAGTGTGTACAGTTTCTGAGTCCATGTTACCATTGTGCCCGATAAAGTTGACTGGTGATTGTTTCAACTCAAAGCAGGTTTGTGCAGTCCTCGCTTTTGTTTAATCCAGTCCGGATAGTGTTAAACTGGATTATGGACTTGAGTTCTTCTCTGTTCAAAAGTTGGGAGAGGGGGGAGGAGCTACGCCGTGAACCAAGATGGCCGCATAAGCTCCCGGCTCCGCCGACCTCCGCCGGCGGCCCGACTATCCTGTCGTTTATCCTCTACCCACGCCCTGTGCCTGGCTGTACGAAGGTTGCCTGATGCAAACGGTGCTTTCCCGGATTTCCTATCTTATTTAGCGACAAAGTTATGTCGTGTTCCATTTTTGGCCTACTCCTGGGCTGCCACCGGGTCCTCGTTTTTTGAAACATCCGAGAGAGACCTCATCAACATTGGCTGTGGGACCGCGATTGTGTCCGGTCTTCCAGGTCTGGATTATTTTTTCTGCTCTTGACTCTTGTCCTTGTTGGTGGATGGTGCCGGAGAAGAGACACTGTGACGTGCTGGGATCCTCCTGCACCGCGGCTGTGGGTTGTGTGCCTGACCCCCGTATCACGGTCCCGGGGCCGACGGGCTGCACCCACGGCCGGTGTCTGTCCAGAGTGTGCCAGTTCGGGACGCCCTTGTTGTTGCGATCGCCAAATGTGTGCCCGGAGCCCGGCGCTGTGTGCTGGAGATTGTGTTCCCCTCCGTCCTCTGAGCCCTGGGATGGAGGGGATGGATGGCGCACATTCATTGAGGTCCGTAATGGCGGCGATTGGGGCGATCCGCTCGCAATTCACCGGCGCTTGTGTCTCCCTGGCGGCGAAACTGGATGATGTCTGCTCGCGGCCGGCCACAGTTGCTGCAGTGCCTGCACAGGAATCTGCGATCCAGACGAGCGATTTGACCCTCCGTCTTCGGGGGCCCGAGCGGCAGCCCGATTTGCTCCTTTGAGAGTCGGCCTCACCTTTCCTTCATCTATTGCAGTGCATGGTCTTCCCTCTACGTCTCCTCTTCGATGGTGTGTCGTCATTGGATGTCCTGTTCTTCATTGCCGAGTCTCATGGTCCTGTCGGAGGAGATCGCCATTTTCCTTTGTCCCGGGCAGTCTGCACAACGGATGCCGCCATTTTGAAACCGGCCCTTGCTCCACCTTCACTGTCCTGGTCCACCATGGACGCTTTGACTGTCTCTGGTCGGATGTGGCTTGGTCGAGATGTGCTCCGGAACGGGTTCGCACTGGTCAGGGCTGACTTTGACTTTGGAATTTTCTTGCTCCTTGCCACTGCTTTGAACTTTCTGAGACGCTTCCTCGGTTTGCAACTGTTATTACTTTGGCGATATAACTCCTCGTGAAGCTTGCAGGGTTGACTTCTATTTCCCTGGGGTTGCTCTGTTTACTCTTGCCGGGATTGCACCGAATACCTCACCGGGCAGGGGGTAGGGGGGGGGGGGTTCTGGTGACTGTCCTCCCCGTGCTAATGCTGACTGTTTTTGCTTATTGATGATGATTGTGCTATGGGGGGGTCACCGCCGGCGGGGGTATCAGGTGTCCGGGGGCTTGTTTGATTTTCTCCTCCTCCACTTCTTCTTATAATTTCCCTTCTGTGGGGCAGTTCTGGGGCGACAGGCACGCTGTTAGTGGGTTAGGCCATAGCCATTACAGGGGTGCAGGGTGGCGGGTGTGGGGGGGTTTGTTATTTTAGTTTGTTTTGTTCTATGGTCTCTATCGCTCTTTTCCGGCTTTGGGAGGGTTCTTTCCCCTTTCGTAGGGTTGGCTGTCTCTTGGTCTTGCACCTTTCTTTTTTCTTTTTTCGGCTTCTCGATAAGCCTCTGTTTTTCTGTTCTTGGGGGGTAGGCTCTCTGGGGTGATTTTTAGAAATGTGGTTTATTGTCCAGTATTATTGCCGTGGCTGCCCGAATTGTATAGTCGCTTTGGTTATAGCCTATCTTCGACTGTAATTGGGGTTGGTCCCAATCGTCTCCTTTGTGCTCCTATCCTGTGAGGTGCGATGCCCTTGTTGTTGCAGCCCCTACTCTTTTTCTAAAATTTAAAAATGAAAACCTCATATCCTGTCTGCGAGCCCCACAACCGCATCTGGTATACCTTGATATATCCTGTTTCCTGATTGGCTTCAGTTTCTCCTGTTTTATTGATTGCTTTTGCGGCCGGCCATGATGGTTGTGGGCCTGCGCATGTATCTCCTTCTTTTTTGAATAAAGGTTTTCAAAAAAAAAAAAAAAGTTGGGAGCGGTTTCCTCCTCTTTGTGGGAGTTTGATGGCTTTGAGAATTGTCCATTGGATGTCATCAGCTGTGTGGTTCATCTCTATGAAGTGTTCCACCATAGGAGCATTGGGCGTTTTGCATCTAATTCTGCTCCGATGCTGACAGATGCGTGTCTTGACTTTTTGGCTGGTTTGCCCTACATACATTTTCTGGCATGGGCACAATATCGCATAAATGACATTACAGGTGTTACAATTCGTAAATGATTTCATTTCGAAGTTAACACCATTATGACAGATATTGCGTGCTTCAATTGTAAATTCACAGACAATGCAGTGACCACATTTCACATGCCCCAATAGTGGTGGTAGCCCCCAATTAGAGTCTATAGTTGTACAGGGAGTGGGGGCAGGTAGAGCTGCCCTAACCAGGTGATCTTTCAGATTTTTGTTTTTTCGAAATGCAAAGAGGCGTCTCTCTAAGTTGATAGTGCCAGCATTTATAGTAGGCCAATGTCTAAGAATTGATTTGCGGATTCTGTTTGATGCTGGGCAGAATGTTGTCACACAGGCTATTCTGTTTTTATTGTCCCGTGTCTTTGGTGTAAGAAGGACATCGTGTGGGCAGTACCAAGCCCTTTTTGATGCTGCTTTGACCAATCTTCTCGGATAGCCACTCATTTTCAGTTTATTTGACAGGACTTTGGCTTCCTTGAAGTAGTCTATTTTGTTCGAGCAATTGCGCCTTATTCTGAGAAACTGGGAATAGGGTAACAAATCTTTTAGAGCTCTAGGGTGGTTGCTATTATAGCTGAGCAGGGTGTTCCGCTCCGTAGGCTTTCTGTGCAGGCGTGTTAGTAATTCGCCCTCATGACTATAGATTGTTAAGTTGAGGAAAGCAATTTGGGTTTTATTGTGGGTCAGGGTGATGGTTAGGTCCGCACAATTATTATTAAGCCAATGGAGAAACAGGTTCAATGTGGTGATGTCAAGGTTCCAGACTAAAACAATGTTGTCTATGTAGCGACGCCACAGGGATATTCCTGTGAAAAATGGGTTAGTATCCGTCAAGATGACGCCGGTTTCCAGTGCATCCATGAATAGAATGGCCAGGTTGGGGGCAAAAATAACCTTATACCTCGTCATACGAGGACGGCCACCCTAGTGCCAAAAGTACACCTATCTTTAGCTTTGTTACCTAATCTTTAACTCCCTCATCCTTCAAGAGATGTCAACCCATGTCCCACTCTATACTGCGGATTACATAAAGCACCTATGCTCCAAACCTTCTCTATTATCTGAGACCCCTGATGTCCCAACAACGACCAACAGTTCCTTACCTGATCAACTTGAAAAGCTTAAAAAGAAACAGGTTCGTTTACAACTAATGGTGTTAATGTTGACAGACTACTTAAAAGCAGAGGTCATACCCCTAGGTCTCCAGGTCCTTAAATTACAGGCATCTTTACGGACAATCCAAAATATACCTCTAACTTTAGCTACATCGGAACCACGTGCTCAAGGCACTGGCTCGCTCTAGGCATAGATATAGCCTCAGAAACATTAGAATCTTTGGAAAAAGGAATAGCAGAGGTACCTAAACAAATCAACGATTCTGACCCCACTGCAGAGTGTGAAAAACTACTTGATCAAGTAGAAAAGACGGTGGCCGATTTTCACAGAATCAAACAGAATAAAAAGTCTAATAAAGTCAAGAAAGATATAAAATCATACAGTATTGAAAACACTTACCCCTATCTACAAAAAGACTTTTATACTAATAAACCACATTTTAACCCCAACAGTAGACCCTGGGGTAGATACAACAAGCGACAAAACCTGGTAGGATTTTCTGACACCTCTGGAGACTCCTCTGATAGTTCAGATCCAGGCGAGGGAGGCAGTAATTCCAGACGGGGTGGCGGGCCCAGTCTAATTTTTTATCCAGAGGCCAACCGAACACCCCACAATGAGGGCGGGTGAAGAAACCACAACGATGGTTCAATGCACCTGGCGAACACAAGTCACGCAACAACTTCTATCAATGGTAGAGCACTTGAGTAATACTGAACCATCCTCTGAGATAATCCCCATTTTTATTCTATCTCAACATATTCTGCGGGCCCCGAACTTGAACTCCTGAAGAAAGGACTCTCATTTGTACCTACAATTCGTCCAAACTTCATGGAGCTTCAGGCTGAATTACTGAAATTTTTCAGACTGGTTTGCCTCAAAGCCTTTTTCCAGTTGCATCCCTCTCCCTCCATTAGCTCAAACACCCCTTTCCGTCCACCCTCAACCTTCTCACCCACCGCCAGCATGATCTCATCAGAAATTGTAACCTTTGAGAAACTAGTCATAAAAGATTTGGGTGAACTAGAAAAGAAAAAACTCTATATCCCATACAATATCTCAAGGCTTGAGAAAGATGCGATCAGTACATTGAAAGGTAACTTTTCGCTCATAATTAAAAGTGCGGATAAGGGTGTAGGAATTGTACTCCAGGACATTGAGACTTACAGAATGGAAGTCCTCTGACAACTTGGGAACACTGATCATTATCAGCGTCTTCCAGGGAACCCCACCAAAGAGATTCAAGCCACCATAATGGAACTCACTACAAATGCACGAAATGAAGGCTTCTTGAGTAAAAAAGAACATTGTTTTCTCAATGTGAAGAGTCCACACCTACCTGTGATTTACACTTTACCCAAAGTCCATAACAACATCAACAAACCGCCAGGCAGACCAATCGTTTCAGCCTGCGGCTCGATTTTGGAACCCCTGGGGCCTACGTGGACTTCTTTATATAAGAGTTCGTGCCCACCACAGTTTGCTATGTAAGGGACAGCATGGCGATGATAAATTTGATAGAACACTACCCCTTTGATCCCGCCATCAACACACTATGCACCTTGGATGTAGAGTCGCTCTACAAGAACATCCCACAAACAGCGGCTCTACTGGTGATCCAAAGAATTCTAGATACACGGCCCCGTCCACATAGGGTCCCAACCATCTTTATCCTCCAACTGCTTGAACTGTGTCTATCAAAGAATTTTTTTACTTTTGAAGGCACATACTACCAACAAATAAAGGGGACTTCCATGGGGGCTATTTTTGCCCGCAACCTGGCCATTCTATTCATGGATGCACTGGAAACCGGCGTCATCTTGACGGATACTAACCCATTTTTCACAGGAATATACCTGTGGCGTCGCTACATAGACAACATTTTTTTAGTCTGGAACCTTGACATCACCACATTGAACCTGTTTCTCCATTGGCTTAATAATAATTGTGCGGACCTAACCTTCACCCTGACCCACAATAAAACCCAAATTGCTTTCCTCAACTTAACAATCTATAGTCATGAGGGCGAATTACTAACACGCCTGTACAGAAAGCCTACGGAGCGGAACACCCTACTCAGCTATAATAGCAACCACCTCTAAAAGATTCATTACCCTATTCCCAGTTTCCCAGTTTCTCAGAATAAGGCACAATTGCTCGAACAAAATAGACTACTTCAAGGAAGCCAATGTCCTGTCAAATAAACTGAAAATGCTTGGCTATCCGAGAAGATTGGTCAAAGCAGCATCAAAAAGGGCTTGGTACTGCCCACGCAATGTCCTTCTTACACCAAAGACACAGGGCAATAAAGACAGAATAGCCTGAGTGACTACATTCTGCCCAGCATCCAACAGAATCCGCAAATCAATTCTTAGTCATTGGCCTACTATAAATGCTGGCACTATCAACTTAGAGAGACCCCTCTTTGTATTTCGAAAAAACAAAAATCTGAAAGATCACCTGGTTAGGGCAGCTCTACCTGCCCCCACTCCCCGTACAACTATAGACTCTAATTGGGGGCTACCACCACTATTGGGGCATGTGAAATGTGGTCACTGCATTGTCTGTGAATTTACAATTGAAGCACGATATATCTGTCATAATGGTATTAACTTCGAAATGATATCATTTACGAATTGTAACACCTGTAATGTCATTTATGCGATATTGTGCTCATGCCAGAAAATGAATGTAGGGCAAACCAGTCAAAAAGTCAAGACATGAATCTGTCAGCATCGGAGCAGAATTAGATGCAAAACGCCCAATGCTCCTATGGTGGAACACTTCATAGAGATGAACCACAGAGCTGATGACATCCAATGGACAATTCTCAAAGCCATCAAACTCCCACAAAGAGGAGGAAACCTCTCCCAACTTTTAAACAGAGAAGAACTCAAGTTCATAATCCAGTTTAACACTATCCAGACTGGATTAAACAAAAGCGAGGACTGGACAAACCTGCTTTGAGTTGAAACAATCACCAGTCAACTTTATCGGGCACAATGGTAACATGGACTCAGAAACTGTACACACTGTTCCATAAGAATCCATTGAATTACCTTGGGCCCCAGAGTATATTGTGTCTGAAAGTAATCTGCTATTTCATAAATGGTTTTAACACACATGCTGCACTTTGATTAACCAGCCACCTTTAGCATTTCCTATCACTATAGGCATGTTTATAGAATGTACTGCACCTTAGGATGGTTATGAATTCACCCCACTTGCGCCGTATTCAGTATGCTTCTAATAGCTCAATCACCCACTCTAAGATGGCTGCCATCATCCTTGCGATCATGTGACTCCCGTCACCTGACCTCTCAGCCTTATCCCTTGGTAGCGCTCTCAGTCACTAGTAAGCAGCGTAACTGACGAGGAACCTGTGGACCGGCACGGCGTCCCAGTATCTTTCTAGAGGTAAGGAGCCCCTTTAGCTCGAGCGAGGCTCGGCTACTCTTGCGAGAGCCCGGAACCTCACTATAATTAGAGCCCACACCCTAATGCCAATCCTTCCTTCCCGCAGCGGATCGCGTATTTCACCGACCGCATCAACCGACAGCTTCCACTTAAGCGGTAAGAAAGCCCCCAATAGCAACTAACGAGGTTCATATATTATAGTAAGAACCCGTAATTCTTTACTGCTCTCCTTTAAGCGGATCGAACAAATTTTCGAACGCCGCATTAATACAACAGGACGGGGTTCCCACACGGGACTTACCTCGACATTCTAAATTGCCTCGCCATCACAAATCCGCAATCGGTAAGTCTCTGTTCTAGAGGTGCTCGGCTCCCCCTCTTTTATTCAATTAATTAATGCCAACTCTCCTTTTCAGTGACTTCGAACTGAGAAACCGGCCACACAGCCCTATCGAGTAAACCAATGCGCAACCTGGAAATTTCCGGCCTCGAGGGTATGCCAGTGTTCCTTTATCCTATATCCCAAATTAAAACCAGTATGACGTTCCACTACGTATAGCACTGGATTCCTCCCCAATCCTTGGCCACAGAAAGTAGTGGAACTCTAGAAATGCTCCCTGCCTTACCAATTCCGACCCATCGGATAAGTGCACACGCTGTCACCTCCTCACTTCCACGGAGATGGCAGTCTTTCACAACCGCTCCCAGCTCAACACTTTTCCATGCCAAGTCACAAACCAAATATCGCTGACGGTTCGCACATGGAGCCTGAGTACCCTTACAACCACTGGCACCGAGGATGCACAATGCACACTGGCACAATCCTAGTAAATAAAACACGTGTTTGCACTTTCACTGCACTGCGATTCCGAATCATGTAAGTACTGAATGTGACTCAGTTGACCTCGAATCTTGCCGCAGAATAGCAATCAAAATCTCTATTGCTTCTCTGTTTTTCTCCTGTTTTTTCCCTACAGGCGCATTTAATTTTGTAATACCAGGCAATCATTAAGTCCTGATGATGATCCCATTATAATTTGAGCCCGGGATCGAAACGCCGTCGACTTTGTTTAGTAGGCATACAGTTTATTTGCAAACACCTCTGTATGTATGTACTACTCTGGGAATTACTGTCAATTTGAATGTGAAGCAGTACCCAGTTTTGCTCACTTCTTCTTGCCTGAAGTAAACTGTCCTCTCTTCTACAGCTTCAGCCTGGGCTGACACACATGACGGGGGGGCTGAAGTCCATAGAGCCACAGGCTTGGATTGGGAATGCGGACAATTGTGCATTTGGGGGTCTTTGTAAACCACACCATGAGAAAGATTTACTTTCACAGTCCCCACAAGGTCACTGCAATGTGGTGCCAGTATGTTGTCAGCTCCACAGCTGTGCTATAAATTAAGGCTGGTGGCCAGCCTTTTGGGTATACTCGCCTTGGCGCCCAGTCTTGCGTGCTTTGCCAGAAGCAGTGTTATCTCCCTCACCCGCCCATCACTTTGAGGTCTTGGCAGGTAGAGGGAGGTTGCGTTGTATGTAGGGGGCTTGCAGGGAGGCAAGTGTTATTTGGACATCCTAACCTACCCACCTCCCCCTTGATCAGCAGCAGTGTGCTTTTTGAAAACTCCCATGCCAGGCAAAAGCACAGACGCTACAATGAAATGGATGATCACGGAATGTGTGCAAATTACTTACAGAGTGCCCAGGAATCATTGTGATCCCAATCCCACCATGGTTCCATAGCATGTTGTGTCTGTCAAATGAGGGAATGTCATCATCAAGTAGGTACAATCAGACAACAAAAGATACTAGGACAAACTCACATTTGGCGTTGGAACAGGGCCATAACCACATATATGTATGTATCACAAAGTGAATGCATGAGTCCACCACAAACAAATGAAACATTGCAGGTCAACAGAACTCCAATATACTTACAAACGTATGTCCACATATACCTATTCACTGGCACCATGCCCGCACCTACGTGCATCTGTTACACAAGCGAAATCCTAACATCTGAAAGGCATACAACCACCACTACATCTCATGTCTTAGGAAGTCATATTGCAAGAAGTGAAATCATTTATCCATATTACCTTGCCATTTCACAAACACCCAAGAAGAAGTACATGGTTTACTCTGAATAGCTGTCAAAGAAAATACAACATGTATAAATCACACAGGAAAGTGAAGTCAAAATCAATAGCTGATCTACCAAGTAGCAAGACAATACATCCACCAATTGAGATGGATAACCTAGGCCTAGCTTATTTACTATCTCACACATCACTTTACCCAATGCACAATTATTGACATATGCATACATTTCTACAAACAACAAACTGACTACTACAGTCTAACCCGGACCTCCACTCCCCTATCAGACCAATCAAATAGTCCCACATCTTAGTTTAGACAGAATAATCCCTTACATACAATCACTAACATGCACACAGGTCAGATACCACACAACACACTCAAATTCATAGGGACACAACTCTCTTGGGGCACAGTATGTTTTGCCAGGCCAGGTTGACACGATCCAAAACATTCGATGAAGGAAGACAGACACATGGAAATGAGTTTGCTGGCATGTGGTACAATGAATGTCCCTGTACACATTTCACAAGACATCTCCACATCAAAACCAAAACCTCACTATCAGCTCATTATCATGTCCTGGACACAATTCAGGATGTATAGTAAATCATCTTTATTAGTCAAGCAATGCAAATCTGGTCAGATGGGCAGAGCATTCAGCAAGTAATCTAGCATACCACAACAGGGGCATCTGGAACTAAATCAAACAACACAATGAATATAACAAGATAGAACAGCACAGAGGGATCACATGCATTTAGAAGGTCAGCAACACACATACCTCACAGGCTACACATGGGGGGAGAGACTGCAGCCTCTTAGACAATATCAATTGACAACAGTTGACATTGTAGCTTATGTAAACTCCAAAAGACAACCCTACACACAAGTAAAGGAGGAAATGTCATGCAGACAGTCTGCCTCACATGACAGAACAGCTGCCTCATCTAGCCATGTCCGGAACACTTCTCATAGGGCCATTGACATGTGTCTAGGACCCTCACCCTACTAAGTCCTACACCCATCCACTGGCTCTTCATGTAACACATTAACACATGAAACACACAAGTGTTAATGTCCTGGGACTGCAGTGGCCTAACAATGCATGAAAATGGCCTGGCATCTGATTAGCATTTACAAATGCATCCTTCATTGGATAATGCATAAAACATAACAACTAGGAATATCCCTCTCTCCATCCACTACAATGCGGGGAGGTTGAACCAACACCTCACTAGTCAAAATAATTCTGTAACACAGCAACACTGGTTTCCAGCATGCAGCCATGTCCCAATAATATGTATCACTTACAAAATGGGTGCATTACGTTTTGAACACAGATGGCAGGACACAAACTTACCTGGTTGGACAGCTGGGGTGAGACATGCCCTGTGCCACATGTCAAATTTAATGGAATGGAGTTTGGCATCATGACATTATGTACATTGCTAGTGCCTAGTCTATTCTCACTCCTTGCCTGTAGATAACTCATAATATATCTGTGTCCCATAGGTAGCGAGCGGGTGATAGTGGATCATTCTTGATGTGTCTGAACACATATGAACCCGTCTCCAAACTCCACAGAAGACATGTAGGCCGTGGGTTATGGGCCGATGTGCCATTTTAGTGTCTGTGACTCCACACATGTGTTCCATCTCAGCCATCAGTATGCCATGTGCAAAGAAAGGGACCCCTGCATTTTCAGGTGAGGGTGATTTGGTGTTTTTTTTCTTCTCGGGAGGGGCGCAGATGTAAATGGCAGGTCCGGGGTGGGGGGGGTTTCTTTTCTTGGGAGGTACTTGAAAGGTTTGGGGATAGAAGACATTTAGGAGAGTGAGAATGAGTCCAAGGTCTGAGGGGGGAACAGAAGAGGCAAGGGTAGGGGTTGTGGAGGCACAGGGTTCTGAGGTCTGCGGAGTGTCTGTGGATGCATGAGTGTTGTCTGGTGGTAAGTCTGTGGAGGTGGGTGTTGTCTATCTTCTCAGTGTGCATGTATGTGGGTTTGGCCTTTTGTCTATGTGTTTGTGTGCTGTGTGTAGCTGTTGATGTGGATGCATGGGTAGAACTGTGTATGCATTGGTCAGGGAGGGTAGTTGGGACTGTGGATGGGGAAGAGGCAGGAGGGGTTGGGACAGCTGGAGTTGGGACGCTGCTGCCGTCAGTGTGGAAACCTGAGACTGATTGGATCTCTGTAGGGCAGTCATGTCAGAGTGAATGCCCTCCATGAATGATACTATTTGTTTAAAGTGTTTGGTATGCACCTGGGAGATATACAGCACTGCTATCTGCCCCAGTGAGATCTGCCTCAGGATGTCCATGGCCTCCACTCTTAGGGCAGCAGGGGAGACAGGGACATGAGGTGAGGTGTCTGGTGCAAAGGAGATGGCTCCCCTTTGAGGGGGGGGGCGGCCACAGATGATGGTCATGGGAGCAGCTGGGAGGGTGGAGAGGTTAGGGGTGGTGGTAGACTCAGATGTAGAGAAGTCAGTCTCTGGGTCATCCATCACCACAAGGGAGTCATCACTGGGACTTGACTTGCCTGGATATCCAATAGATGTTGCATCAGACGTGCCCTCAGTGAGGCTCCCTCACCCTCTGAACCACTGGGTCCCGCCTCCTTAGACTCAGCACTGGACCCGGTCTGATGAACTGCTTCCTCTTTTTCTGTGGCATTGCCTCCTCTGCTGGCCATTGCTGATACTGTGAACAAGAACGAAAAAGAATCACATAAAGCAACCGCATGTACTTGACAAATAGGTATCATCACAAATCGTCACAGTTCAACCAAATACATCATTTGGACTTGTGCCAATACATTTTAATATTGTTCCAAACATGGCACTTGTCAGTATGCCAGTTTACAATTGCTTTCTCACACATGATGTGATCTGCAACATCAGGTGTATCAATATCAAATTACACAACCACAATGTCAACTACTTCACCATGTAGCAGGTGATGTATTGTCTTTTGCTCCTGATGGTCTTGTGTCATGACATACCTGTCTCATCTCATGCAAGGGAGTTTAGACCTCACAATGGAAATAGGATTCACACAGTTGAATTGAAACATGGTATCCATTCTGCAATCCCTAGTCATCAAATTGGAAATCATTGGCTCTGATGTTACAGGTCATATGACTTTATTGTCATACATCAAGCTGGCGTAGTCAGTGTATAAGTCATATCACACAGATTACAGTGATTGTGCTAATTTGACCTGTAACTTAGGTTCTTTATTGTCAGGTCACACATCTGACTTATATTGTGGAGACACCAAAATAGTAAGAACAGCTAGGGTGAGAGGCACGTGGCCCACATTCTTGTGTCATCTATGCACAGTGTTCGGAAGATGATTCAGAATGTTGTGCACATTGGAAACTTCTCACCAGTTTCAGATGTAAACAATAGTCAACACACATCCAAGTCTGATGAGTGCATCTCTACAATGCTTCCAGTGGAAGAATATGCAACTGGGTCCTCTGGGTGCATTGTCTGTACAGACTATTAGTAATGAACCTCTTTCCTTTAAAGAATCCAGTTAACACTGTGTACCAATCCTATCTAGATTCCAGAAATCTCCATTTATAGGGGCCAAGTCTGAATGTCCCTCACTTCTTCTAGACATATTGCACACTTTGTACAACATACATTGTTCTTGTTTACCATCTCATTCTGTCAACTTACTCCAAAATGAATTACATTTGACATCTCTGAATCTGACAGTGATGCATCAAACACATGGTTTACAAAGCCATCAAGTTTGAATAGCCAAGAGCATTTACACACATGTCAACCGTTATGAATGTGTATCTAGCATCATTCCTTCCAAAACTGTGTTTGCCATTGAATGGCATGTGTTGTCACTGTTACAGAGTCAGACACATGGACTCACTCTTTTGAATGGAGAGAATGGAATCTCACACCCAATCATGTGAAAGGCCAGTGTACAGGTGACATGAGTCAGCAAACCTGTGATTGGCCCATGGGATACATTTAAGTACACTGAGCACCACAGCTGAAACCTAACATTGGTACACTGACCAAGCAAAACTCACCAAGACCTCAGCATAGATGTCACCTGCTGCCAGGATGTATAGCATGGGCTTTTCACACTTGAGTGCTCCAATAACAACATACTTCACAGATTTGTTGAGACCACACTGAGAACAGGTCATACATTAGTCAATGTGCTGACACATGTAGAGCAATCGCATAACTCCTGAAGGTTATCTCCATGCACATGCTGTAATTTGTGCTGATCAAATGAGCATAGCACTACTGTCACTACCATGAAAATAAATTCCTCACATGTCCCTGATAAAAGGGGCATAACCAGTCATCTAATAATCCTTGTGCATATGCATCTTTTAAAAATGAACAGTGGTTTTGGGTGTCTTGCAAACTGTAAAAGGGCCAGCAGGCTAAGATACTACAACATGCATTTTCAAAAAAGGTGTGTGACAAGGCATATACCCACCCCATACTTGCTGCTGTGTGGATTTCAAATTTCAATCCCCGTCCCTCTTTGACTGGAGCTGAAAGGCCCAGCTGGACTTCAGCAATCTTCTTGCTCCAGCCACAAAGGTCCTGCCAGCATTTGCAGCAGTGGCAGACGTGCCGATTTCTGGGCAATGACAAGGTGACAGACCTATAGTTCCCATGCAACATGTTTCTGAGTCAAACACTTGTATACATAGCTCATGATCAGATTGGCAACAATGTCTTAGGCATTATTTGCAGTTGTCCTGTGTTCAATGATAACTCCATCCCATGAGAACAGTGATAAGATGTTTACCCCAATACACAAACTTCTACAGCACTGTACCTGCCCAGAACATTTCCCTACACTCTGTTAAACTTACAAAAAAACAGTTTACATGCATGCCTATGGTATTCATAATGCTAGTATTGCATGGTAATTGCACATGTTCAATGTAAAAACAGTGTAATCATCATTCACTTGCTCCTCAGGTTTGCCATAGAGCTGGCTGTACAGAGGCAGGAGGGTGCCCAGCAGGACCTGGTTCTCTTTCCTATTTGAATCCCGGCCCTGCCATCTGTACGTGCCATTGCAGCTACCAAAGGATGTGGACAGAGCAGCAGAGAGATGAGGAGGTGCAGGAATGATGCAGGTAATGCTGGCAAGTGAATTCTCTAGGGAACAGACAGACATATCTAAACCACAGAGGCGGTCTTCATTTCATGCTGCCAAAGAGATAGTTTCACGTTAGTTGCATTTTCCGAATCGGTCCAATGCATTACTTTGCTTGCAGACGACACGCTTACTGTGCGGTCAGAATAGATATCATCAGACAGCGAGTGACTTTGATACATTTGCAATGGGAGGTTACCGAGTTGGTTTCCACGAGTAGCATACACAATCCGAAACCTGCGTCTATCACCATAACAAACAACAGCCAATGGCTATGTCTGAATCCGTCATGTTGCGCTGAGCACGTCCTTTGTGTAAACACCCATGTCTGTCACCATAACAACTGACAGCCAATGGCTCTGTCCGAATGGTTAGGATGTGGCTACTGCGTCCTTTGAATAATCGGTTGGCATGGCAGACACTTCTGTAATTAATGTATTTGTATGCATTACATGTGTGCAGGCAGATTTTTTTAATGATGAAATGGACCTCTAAATGAATAGCTCACACTCCCATGAGGAGCTAACCTTGAGGGGCACATGACACACTGATTGTGAAGCTCATACCAACATAAAACAAACTACTCCATTTAGCCTCTGAGGCTTGCTCACAGTGCCAATGAGTTATTGCGAATAAACAAGTACATTATTTACATATTCAATGCATTTGGGGACTGTGTGACCCAGTGTGCAATCGCAGTGATTTCTGACTGTACATGTTTTTTTTCAAACTCATGGATAATGCATCAGCTTGTGTTTGTTATATGATTTACTAGTGTATCTTTGTGTCCCACACTTAAGTGGATGATGGCGTTATATGCAACTCCTGCATAGTTAATGGTTTGTATATGTGATTGTATGTGTATTGCAGACGGTAAACAGCCATAATATTGATTCCAAAATATAGAATGGACATAATATCGAAGTAAAAATATAGAATGGACAAAATATCGAATGGACACAAAATAGTGGTTAAAAATATCGAATTTAAGGTAAGTAATATCGATTTTCAAAATATAGAAGTCAAAATATCGAAGTATACAATATAGGCATTAAATATATCGATTTTTTAATAATATCAATTTTTTAAAAGTGTGTTGTATGTTAGTATATGTGTGAAAAGTGTATATTAATATTTGTAATGTATGTTTAATGTATTTTAAGTAATGAATTTTATGTTATTTAATTTTTGCGTAATTTAATTCTGTAGCGGGTTGTGGGTTTATAGGGGAAAAGGGTGGGAAGTAATTTAATTGTAATTAATTAAATATTTTTATTTATTTATTGGTATTCATTTTGAATGTATTGTTATTTTTTAATTGGTAATTAATTTGTATTAATTGCCAATTAATTTGTTAATTTTCCAAATTTATTTTTTGTAGCGGGTTGTGGGTTTATAGGGGAATAGGGTGGGAAGTAATTTAATTGTAATCAAGTAAATCATTTTTTTCATTTATTGGTATTGATTTTAAATTTATTGTTAATTAATTTTTAATTGGTAAGTCATTTCTATTAATTGGCAATTAATTTGTATTAATTAGTAATTATTTTGTATTAATTAAATATTTGATAATTATGATAATTGTATTAATGTATTTTCTGTAGTGGGATGTGGGTTTATAGGGGAATAGGGTGGGAAGTAATGTAATTGTCATTAATTGCATATTAAAAATACTTTTTGTGTATTGATAATTAATTTACTGTTAATTTTTAATTGGTATACATTTTTATTATTAATTAGTTTTTGTTATTGAAAATTAATTAGTTGTTAAATAATTATGAATAGTTTATTAATTTTTAATAACTAATATGTAGTTGTATTTCTAATTAATTATTACATAATATTAAATTGGTTATTAATTTCAATTAATGTATTATTGGTATTGATATTTAATTTATTTGTAATAATATATTACATCATTACTTTCCCTACTGTTAAACTCACTGGAGTGGGAATAGTAATTTTCACCCTCCCACTATCCAACACTCTCCCTACTGTTGCACTCTCTGGAGTGGGAATAGTATTTTTGACCCCTAAACTATCCAACGCTTTCCCTACTGTTGCACTCTCTGGAGTGGGAATAGTAATTTTTACCCCTACTCTATCCAAAGCTTTCCCTACTGTTGCACTATCTGGAGTGGGAATAGTAATTTTCACACTCCCGCTATCCAACGCTTTCCCTACTGTTGCACTTTCTGGAGTGGGAATAGTATTTTTTACCCCTACGCTATCCAAAGCTTTCCCTACTGTTGCACTATCTGGAGTGGGAATAGTATTTTTTACCCCTACGCTATCCAAAGCTTTCCCTACTGTTGCACTATCTGGAGTAGGAATAGTAATTTTCACCCTCCCGCTATCCAACGCTTTCCCTACTGTTGCACTCTCTGGAGTGGGAATAGTAATTTTTACCCCTACGCTATCCAATGCTTTCCCTACTGTTGTACTCTCTGGAGTGGAAATAGTAATTTTTACCCTTCCAATATCCAACGCTTTCCCTACTGTTGCACTCTCTGGAGTGGGAATAGTAATTCTTACCCCTACACTATCCAACACTTTCCCTACTGTTGCACGCTCTGGAGTTGGAATAGTAATTTTTACCCTAACGCTATCCAACGCTTTCCCTACTGTTGCACTCTCTGGAGTGGGAATAGTAATTTTTACCCTTATGCTATCCAACGCTTTCCCTACTGTTGCACTCTCTGGAGTGGGAATAGTAATTTTTACCCCTACGCTATCCAACGCTTTTTCTACTGTTGCACTCTCTGGAGTGGGAATAGTATTTTTTACCCCTACGCTATCCAACGCTTTCCCTACTGTTGCACTCACAGGAGTGGGAATAGTATTTTTTTACCCTCCCGCTATCCAACGCTTTCCCTACTGTTGCACTCTCTGGCGTGGGAATAGTGATTTTTACCCTTACGCTATCCAACGCTTTCCCTACTGTTGCACAAGGAGATTAATTGAATAGTTGTCACCTCATTTGCAGCTGGTCACACGTATCCAACTGCCATGACCCCCCAAAGTGAAGGTGATGGCAGCATTACATTTCTTTGCCACAGGTTCCTTCGAGTACACAGTGGTAATATGTCACTTCCTGGGTGTGATGCATTGCCAGCTGTCTCTCAGGGATTCTTCCTTGGACGACCCTTCCCATGTTTTGCTGGGGGACCCCCAGCTGCAGGCAATTGGGGTGCTGGGGACTTTTCGCCAGACTCCGCGTCCCTCCCTGTGGCTTGGGCAGATGTTGAGGCGTCAGATGTTGTGGGCACACAGGAAGGTGTGGTCATGTGGTCTGTAATCCAGCGGAGGCTGGTACCAATGTCCCTCAGCACACCAGTCATAGCATCAGTTTTCTCATTGAAAGTGTCCAGGTGTTGGTTCTGCCCTGCCTGCAGCTGCTCCAAGTTGCGGAGAATCCCATTGACCTGACCGATCTCCCCATGGTAAGCCTGGTAGGCGTTGATCATCTGGGAGAGGTATGGGTGATCTTCCGAAGCAGCACCAGCTGTATTACAGCGCAGGTCCCCACAGCCCCTCCCACCAACCCTACACAACTGAGCAGGCCCATTGGATGCTGGCACAGGCAACACTGAACCGCCTTCCTCGTTGACAAGGGTGTTGTTGTCCACCAACTCCAGAGTGCTCTGTTTTGTTGTGCTGTTGGTGGTGTCCTGGGCTGCTGTATCCATCATGGTAGGTGTCAGCAGGGTGTTGTCAGCTGAGGCGGGAGTGGTCGCAAAGGATCCTGCTGTAACCTCTGCTAGTGCTGTGGTTCGACCCAAACCTGATGGGCTACGCCGTTCCTCGTCGTCTATGGATGGTTGAGAGAGATCAATGCCAGAGAGCTCCTGGGCGAACAGAGTCTGGGACTGGCTGTCCTGATTAGCTCCGGGGGTGTTCCCAGCTCACCCTGTGGGTACATAAATGACACAATGATTGATGTGAATGTACACTGCACCTCAAATCATACCCATACATAGGTTACTGAACCTAATGATGAGTTAATGTACATAGATTGGCCTCCTTCATCCATGATGCTGGCCTATGTTTTTGGAAAACAATGTAATTCGGACAAGATGGGGATTGATGGTCATGCCCAGCTATGTGCATACATGGACATGTTGTGTTTAGTTCACATTAAATGTCCAAAGACATTGACTGGTTCCTGACACCCTGTGAATGGCACAGGTGGGTTTGTGTTGTCCACATTTGAACTTTCAAGGTGACATAGTACTATGTAGCTCCCAATGCTGGCACATTTCAGGCAAATGTATTAGGCTTAGTTCATGGGCCTGATAAGCAAAGTAGCCTGAGATGAAAGTCTAACTTTATGACTTTTGGTATTCACAACGGGCATTTACTACTCATAAATACCCTTTGTGAAAACCAAAGTGTTGAACTTTACAACTTTTGGTATTCTCAAAGGGTATTTATGAGTAGTATATGCAGTTTGTGAATACCAAAAGTCTTAAAGTTAGACTTTTGTCTAATTTTACCTATGTGAATGGTGCCCACTGTCTTTTGCAGTCACATAGGTTTGGCTGCCTACACACTCACTGTATGTTTATTTAGCCTTACATTTGTGGGAATGGTGTGAGTGAGGTGCTTAATGTTCTCATCTTATTACACACAAGTGAATGCCTGTGAGGAGCCAAATGTGTTACTGCTTAGCTTTGTGCCTACACACGAATGTATTGGTGTCTGATTTGTCCACAACTCCCAACAGTGCCTTGAGCATCAAACACCAGTCTGCAATATCAGAAATCTTGCCAGTACATTCCCATTGACTGTCAGGGAAACACAGTTCTAAGTGGGCTTGTTAGGCTGGGTAGGAGGAGGAGTGTTTGCACTGACTGCATCTCCCATTAGGCCCTGTCCTACACACACCTTCCCAGCCAGCCCAAACAGCACACCTGGAACAATGCAGTCCCTGACAGAGAAAGGAAATGTAATGGCAAGATGTCTGACACTTGGGACTGGTGCTGGAGGACAGGGCCATGATGGGATTTGGCTTCAAGTTCAACACCATGGGGCTTATTCCGATCCTGGAAAAACGCTGTACAAACCGTGGTATGGAGCGTTTTCTCCATACAACTCGTACTTGTAAGGAGGCCCCTACAACCTAGGAAGTACGATCCGTACAAATAGACGCACTCCATACAAATTGTAAAAAAGACCATACAACTCGTATATACAAGCGATTCCGATTCGGATTGCTCAGTACGCGACGTTCCCATGTATTCCCGGCAGCAGTTTACAACCCAACAAGTACGATTCATACAAACGTCATGCGGTACAGCTCTTTTTTTACAAGAGCCAAAAAGTGGGGGAAAAGCCTTGTACGCCCCTAAAACAGTACGAGACAGACCCCCCATGTACGCGTCGTACACCCCATGAATACAGGGGTACCGTGCGTATGCACAGTGCGTACGGATGACACGGAAAGTGGGGTACGGTGCGTACATACGCGATGAAGGGGTACTAGTCGTGTACGCACCGTACAAGTATCGTACCCCAAAATCACCTGTGTACGAACCGTACCCCAAAATCGCGAATGTACGCACAGTACCCCAAAATCGGCCGTGTACGCACCGTACCCCAAAATCGGCCATGTACGCACCGTACCCCAAAATCGGCCGTGTATGAACCGTACCCCAAAATCGCATATGTATGCACCGTACCCCAAAATTGGCCATGTACGCACCGTACCATAAAATCGTGTATGTACGCACCGTACCCCAAAATCGCCAGTGTACGCACCGTACCCCAAAATCGCATATGTACGGTGTGTAAATGCGCGATGTTGGGGTACAGTGGGTACACAGGCGATTTTGGGGTACGGTGCATATATACGCGATTTTGGGGTACGGTGCGTACATGGGCGATTTTGGGGTACGGTTCGTACATACGTGATTTTGGGGTACAGTGCGTACATGGGCAATTTTGGGGTACGATGCGTACATACATGATTTTGGGGTACAGTGCGTACATGGGCGATTTTGGGGTACGGTGCGCACATATGCGATTTTGGTGTACGCACCATACACATGCCTCGCATGTTGGGGGACCCCTGTACGCCTTATACCTCTATACGACCCGTACCCCGGTATGAGTCGTACCCCCAGAACGAGTCATACCAGGGTATGAGGCGTATAGGGGTTCGCTTCGTTGCCCGGTACGAGTCATTCCCGTATATAGGCCATTTTCCATACAAATCGTATGCTGACAAACTGGTACGAATCGTACTTGACGGGTTGGACAGCCTTTTTACAATTTGTATGGTCTTTTTTACAAGTCTGTGTCGTACAGCTTTCCCCGATCCGATTTGTGAGGATTGGGCCGATCTGTATGTATTTTTCCCGTACGAATCGTACTACACGGTTTGGAAGGGACTTGTACAATTTGTATGGAAAAAAACTACAAATCCTATTTGTATGGAAAAAAAAAATCCAGGACGGAATCAGGCCCCATGTAGCAGTGACAGTCATCTTGCGAGTATACTTCCTTACACTGTCAGGTAGCCAAAGGCACAGATGAGCTATTTAGGATGGATGTGATTAGGAGTGTTTTCTGTCATACAATTCCCATCAGGCCTGGGCCCACACACACCTTTCCACATAGTACACCAAAAAGAGTGGTGTTCAGACAATGAGGGGTAGTGTACTAGAAAGATGTCTGACACTGGTGTCTGGTGTCAGAGTTGACCACAAATCCCATCATGGCCTTGCACTCCAAACACCAATTTCCAGCGTCGTTTACCGGTAGCCGGTCCCCCTTCCTACCTGGCCCCCGACATGAGCCCTGGGAGATACCTAAGGTGCCCTCCAACATATCCCTCTACCACTGCCACTTAGGGCATGGATATGCAAAAGTTTATTTTTTGTACTGCAAGGGGTGCTGCAGCCAGTAGCACACACGGCAATACAAAAAATACACTTTGCGGCCTCCTTGAAGGCAGTCGCAGTGTAATTTCAATGGTGGGATCGCAACAACAAGTCAGGCTGCCCCATCCACGATATGCTGTCTGTCGGAACAAAAGTCTGACGCCATCTTAATGAGGCCCTAAGGATTTTTAAACATTTAATTTTAGGTACCAGGTGTGGGGTTTATAGAGGTAAAGTGTGGGAAGCTAATTAATTAAAATGAATGAATATTTAGTTTTGAATTAATAATATATGTTTAATTTATCATTAATTACGTTAATTGTGCAATTACATTTCTTTTTGGGGGATTTTAGATGTGTGTTGTGGGTTTTGTAGAGGATGGGATGGGATGTAAATTAATTATAACAAATAATAAATATTTTTTCATTAATATTAATGAATAATGTATTAATTAATTATGTTAATTGTACATTGTGGGAAGTATACTCATTATCATGAAATACTAACTAATATTTATTTAATGAAAATTGTTTATTGAAAAAATATTTATATTAATAGTGTATATATATATATATATATATATATATATATATATATATATATATATATATATATCACACAAAAAAGTCCCCAGAGGTAGGATCGCACTCCGCAGCAGATAAGTTTGCACAAAACTCTTCTCTTAGGCATGTGGCTTCCCTTCCCCACACATTGTCCACAGACCTGACGCGTTTCGAAGCTTCTTGCTTCTCTTCAGAGGCCGGTAACTGACAAGACATTTTGTAAGGCTGCTCCGTGTCCCAGCTGGAATGCTATTAAGTGATTGCACAGTTTGAATGCTTTCAATGATTGCACAGCTTCCGGTGTGCTCCCGTTAGGGAATTGGTTTCCAGTTGCATCTTGGGAGTTGGAGTCTTTGAAGCCTAATTTTCACCCTCCATTGGGTTTGTCCGCAGTACCACAAGTAAGGACACTTTATTTTAAGCCCTCCATTAGGCTCCGGATGAGACTACACATGCCTTTAGTTCAATACCTGCTGTGCCCATCAGAACGTGACGTTACACTTCTGCGAGACCGTTCCATTGCTCTTCGGCGGTGCGTGATCCTCGCGGCCTGGAAGCGCCGCGTACATGTCACACAAAAAAGTCCCCAGAGGTAGGATCGCACTCCGCAGCAGATAAGTTTGCACAAAACTCTTCTCTTAGGCATGTGGCTTCCCTTCCCCACACATTGTCCACAGACCTGACGCGTTTCGAAGCTTCTTGCTTCTCTTCAGAGGCCGGTAACTGACAAGACATTTTGTAAGGCTGCTCCGTGTCCCAGCTGGAATGCTATTAAGTGATTGCACAGTTTGAATGCTTTCAATGATTGCACAGCTTCCGGTGTGCTCCCGTTAGGGAATTGGTTTCCAGTTGCATCTTGGGAGTTGGAGTCTTTGAAGCCTAATTTTCACCCTCCATTGGGTTTGTCCGCAGTACCACAAGTAAGGACACTTTATTTTAAGCCCTCCATTAGGCTCCGGATGAGACTACACATGCCTTTAGTTCAATACCTGCTGTGCCCATCAGAACGTGACGTTACACTTCTGCGAGACCGTTCCATTGCTCTTCGGCGGTGCGTGATCCTCGCGGCCTGGAAGCGCCGCGTACATGTCACACAAAAAAGTCCCCAGAGGTAGGATCGCACTCCGCAGCAGATAAGTTTGCACAAAACTCTTCTCTTAGGCATGTGGCTTCCCTTCCCCACACATTGTCCACAGACCTGACGCGTTTCGAAGCTTCTTGCTTCTCTTCAGAGGCCGGTAACTGACAAGACATTTTGTAAGGCTGCTCCGTGTCCCAGCTGGAATGCTATTAAGTGATTGCACAGTTTGAATGCTTTCAATGATTGCACAGCTTCCGGTGTGCTCCCGTTAGGGAATTGGTTTCCAGTTGCATCTTGGGAGTTGGAGTCTTTGAAGCCTAATTTTCACCCTCCATTGGGTTTGTCCGCAGTACCACAAGTAAGGACACTTTATTTTAAGCCCTCCATTAGGCTCCGGATGAGACTACACATGCCTTTAGTTCAATACCTGCTGTGCCCATCAGAACGTGACGTTACACTTCTGCGAGACCGTTCCATTGCTCTTCGGCGGTGCGTGATCCTCGCGGCCTGGAAGCGCCGCGTACATGTCACACAAAAAAGTCCCCAGAGGTAGGATCGCACTCCGCAGCAGATAAGTTTGCACAAAACTCTTCTCTTAGGCATGTGGCTTCCCTTCCCCACACATTGTCCACAGACCTGACGCGTTTCGAAGCTTCTTGCTTCTCTTCAGAGGCCGGTAACTGACAAGACATTTTGTAAGGCTGCTCCGTGTCCCAGCTGGAATGCTATTAAGTGATTGCACAGTTTGAATGCTTTCAATGATTGCACAGCTTCCGGTGTGCTCCCGTTAGGGAATTGGTTTCCAGTTGCATCTTGGGAGTTGGAGTCTTTGAAGCCTAATTTTCACCCTCCATTGGGTTTGTCCGCAGTACCACAAGTAAGGACACTTTATTTTAAGCCCTCCATTAGGCTCCGGATGAGACTACACATGCCTTTAGTTCAATACCTGCTGTGCCCATCAGAACGTGACGTTACACTTCTGCGAGACCGTTCCATTGCTCTTCGGCGGTGCGTGATCCTCGCGGCCTGGAAGCGCCGCGTACATGTCACACAAAAAAGTCCCCAGAGGTAGGATCGCACTCCGCAGCAGATAAGTTTGCACAAAACTCTTCTCTTAGGCATGTGGCTTCCCTTCCCCACACATTGTCCACAGACCTGACGCGTTTCGAAGCTTCTTGCTTCTCTTCAGAGGCCGGTAACTGACAAGACATTTTGTAAGGCTGCTCCGTGTCCCAGCTGGAATGCTATTAAGTGATTGCACAGTTTGAATGCTTTCAATGATTGCACAGCTTCCGGTGTGCTCCCGTTAGGGAATTGGTTTCCAGTTGCATCTTGGGAGTTGGAGTCTTTGAAGCCTAATTTTCACCCTCCATTGGGTTTGTCCGCAGTACCACAAGTAAGGACACTTTATTTTAAGCCCTCCATTAGGCTCCGGATGAGACTACACATGCCTTTAGTTCAATACCTGCTGTGCCCATCAGAACGTGACGTTACACTTCTGCGAGACCGTTCCATTGCTCTTCGGCGGTGCGTGATCCTCGCGGCCTGGAAGCGCCGCGTACATGTCACACAAAAAAGTCCCCAGAGGTAGGATCGCACTCCGCAGCAGATAAGTTTGCACAAAACTCTTCTCTTAGGCATGTGGCTTCCCTTCCCCACACATTGTCCACAGACCTGACGCGTTTCGAAGCTTCTTGCTTCTCTTCAGAGGCCGGTAACTGACAAGACATTTTGTAAGGCTGCTCCGTGTCCCAGCTGGAATGCTATTAAGTGATTGCACAGTTTGAATGCTTTCAATGATTGCACAGCTTCCGGTGTGCTCCCGTTAGGGAATTGGTTTCCAGTTGCATCTTGGGAGTTGGAGTCTTTGAAGCCTAATTTTCACCCTCCATTGGGTTTGTCCGCAGTACCACAAGTAAGGACACTTTATTTTAAGCCCTCCATTAGGCTCCGGATGAGACTACACATGCCTTTAGTTCAATACCTGCTGTGCCCATCAGAACGTGACGTTACACTTCTGCGAGACCGTTCCATTGCTCTTCGGCGGTGCGTGATCCTCGCGGCCTGGAAGCGCCGCGTACATGTCACACAAAAAAGTCCCCAGAGGTAGGATCGCACTCCGCAGCAGATAAGTTTGCACAAAACTCTTCTCTTAGGCATGTGGCTTCCCTTCCCCACACATTGTCCACAGACCTGACGCGTTTCGAAGCTTCTTGCTTCTCTTCAGAGGCCGGTAACTGACAAGACATTTTGTAAGGCTGCTCCGTGTCCCAGCTGGAATGCTATTAAGTGATTGCACAGTTTGAATGCTTTCAATGATTGCACAGCTTCCGGTGTGCTCCCGTTAGGGAATTGGTTTCCAGTTGCATCTTGGGAGTTGGAGTCTTTGAAGCCTAATTTTCACCCTCCATTGGGTTTGTCCGCAGTACCACAAGTAAGGACACTTTATTTTAAGCCCTCCATTAGGCTCCGGATGAGACTACACATGCCTTTAGTTCAATACCTGCTGTGCCCATCAGAACGTGACGTTACACTTCTGCGAGACCGTTCCATTGCTCTTCGGCGGTGCGTGATCCTCGCGGCCTGGAAGCGCCGCGTACATGTCACACAAAAAAGTCCCCAGAGGTAGGATCGCACTCCGCAGCAGATAAGTTTGCACAAAACTCTTCTCTTAGGCATGTGGCTTCCCTTCCCCACACATTGTCCACAGACCTGACGCGTTTCGAAGCTTCTTGCTTCTCTTCAGAGGCCGGTAACTGACAAGACATTTTGTAAGGCTGCTCCGTGTCCCAGCTGGAATGCTATTAAGTGATTGCACAGTTTGAATGCTTTCAATGATTGCACAGCTTCCGGTGTGCTCCCGTTAGGGAATTGGTTTCCAGTTGCATCTTGGGAGTTGGAGTCTTTGAAGCCTAATTTTCACCCTCCATTGGGTTTGTCCGCAGTACCACAAGTAAGGACACTTTATTTTAAGCCCTCCATTAGGCTCCGGATGAGACTACACATGCCTTTAGTTCAATACCTGCTGTGCCCATCAGAACGTGACGTTACACTTCTGCGAGACCGTTCCATTGCTCTTCGGCGGTGCGTGATCCTCGCGGCCTGGAAGCGCCGCGTACATGTCACACAAAAAAGTCCCCAGAGGTAGGATCGCACTCCGCAGCAGATAAGTTTGCACAAAACTCTTCTCTTAGGCATGTGGCTTCCCTTCCCCACACATTGTCCACAGACCTGACGCGTTTCGAAGCTTCTTGCTTCTCTTCAGAGGCCGGTAACTGACAAGACATTTTGTAAGGCTGCTCCGTGTCCCAGCTGGAATGCTATTAAGTGATTGCACAGTTTGAATGCTTTCAATGATTGCACAGCTTCCGGTGTGCTCCCGTTAGGGAATTGGTTTCCAGTTGCATCTTGGGAGTTGGAGTCTTTGAAGCCTAATTTTCACCCTCCATTGGGTTTGTCCGCAGTACCACAAGTAAGGACACTTTATTTTAAGCCCTCCATTAGGCTCCGGATGAGACTACACATGCCTTTAGTTCAATACCTGCTGTGCCCATCAGAACGTGACGTTACACTTCTGCGAGACCGTTCCATTGCTCTTCGGCGGTGCGTGATCCTCGCGGCCTGGAAGCGCCGCGTACATGTCACACAAAAAAGTCCCCAGAGGTAGGATCGCACTCCGCAGCAGATAAGTTTGCACAAAACTCTTCTCTTAGGCATGTGGCTTCCCTTCCCCACACATTGTCCACAGACCTGACGCGTTCCGAAGCTTCTTGCTTCTCTTCAGAGGCCGGTAACTGACAAGACATTTTGTAAGGCTGCTCCGTGTCCCAGCTGGAATGCTATTAAGTGATTGCACAGTTTGAATGCTTTCAATGATTGCACAGCTTCCGGTGTGCTCCCGTTAGGGAATTGGTTTCCAGTTGCATCTTGGGAGTTGGAGTCTTTGAAGCCTAATTTTCACCCTCCATTGGGTTTGTCCGCAGTACCACAAGTAAGGACACTTTATTTTAAGCCCTCCATTAGGCTCCGGATGAGACTACACATGCCTTTAGTTCAATACCTGCTGTGCCCATCAGAACGTGACGTTACACTTCTGCGAGACCGCAAGTGTCCTTACTTGTGGTACTGCGGACAAACCCAATGGAGGGTGAAAATTAGGCTTCAAAGACTCCAACTCCCAAGATGCAACTGGAAACCAATTCCCTAACGGGAGCACACCGGAAGCTGTGCAATCATTGAAAGCATTCAAACTGTGCAATCACTTAATAGCATTCCAGCTGGGACACGGAGCAGCCTTACAAAATGTCTTGTCAGTTACCGGCCTCTGAAGAGAAGCAAGAAGCTTCGAAACGCGTCAGGTCTGTGGACAATGTGTGGGGAAGGGAAGCCACATGCCTAAGAGAAGAGTTTTGTGCAAACTTATCTGCTGCGGAGTGCGATCCTACCTCTGGGGACTTTTTTGTGTGATATATATATATATATATATATATAGAGAGAGAGAGAGAGAGAGAGAGAGAGAGAGAGAGGGACATATATATATATATATATATGTTTCATTTTACAAGTTACATTTTAGGTGCAGGTTGGGAGTTTTGTGGTGTTATAGCGTGGGAAGTAACTAAATAAAATTTATTAAATAAATAATGTTGTTAAATTAAAATATTAATTTGTATGAATATTATTTTTGCATTTTATGTATATTAATATGTGTAGATATGTCTGATATGTATTTAACATTGTAATATGTTTATATTTTTTACATTTAATATATTAAACATATTTGTATTTTAATTTTCAAAATATTTATATTTCTTTATTTACTTTGTTATTAACATAATTTAATTTTGTTGAAGATATTTTTTTTATTTGGTGTTAAACTGACTGGAGTGGGAATAGTAAATTTTGGCCGACCACCAGCCATCACTTTCTCTACTGCTACACTTATTGGAGTGGGAATAGTACATTTTACCCCTCCAGAATCCAACACTTTCCCTACTGTTGTACTGACTGGAGTGGGAATCATTAACGATTATCAATCTGCAATCCAGCACTTTCCCTACTGTTCTAGTGATTTGAGTGGGAATAGTAATTTTGACCCCTCATGCTTCAACAGTTTCCCTACTGTTGTACTGGATCGAATGGGAATAGTAAGTATCACCTATCCGCAATCCAATGCTTTTACTATTGTTGCATTTATTGGTGAAATGTGTACATTTTACCCAGTTTAACTATTTTTGTGTTTGTGTAGTTTTATATAAGTTGTAGTGGAAATAGTATACGCATTAATAATTTATTTTATAATTTAGTTAATATTGTTATAATTTATATTATTAGATTTTTGTTTATTTAAAATTATAATATTTTTAATTAACATTTTTAAAGAGTAAATTTACATTTTAAGTTGTTTAATCTTTTTATTTAATTAGAACTTAAAAAATATGTATTATAATAATAGGTTGTGTGTATATATATATATATATATATATATATATATATATATATATATATATATATATATATATATATATATATATATATATATATATATATATATATATATATATATATATATATTACCTACTGGCGGTTGTATCCCCCAAACTTTGGTTGTATACTTGAAATCAACTGACTTGCTTCTGGACCCGATGGAGTAGGTTCTTCGGTTGTTGAGGTTGTGCCAGATGATTGGGGTAGGTTTTTGCAGAGTTCTCTCACCTCTGCTGCTGAATAGTTAATAGGGTGCAAACGCTGCATGTGCTGAATCATTGTATGATTCCCAAAGGAATATTTTTTTGTAGGGTTCCCCCTGGATAGCACAGCACCACAGATGAGACAGGTCACCTTTGCAGCGTTTACTTTTTTGAAACCAGTTGGGATTTTATAAAACTCCCACTTGAAGTGCTTCCTAGGTTTGTATGGTGGAGTGTTTTCAGGCAGGAACTGCCTTGTCCCTTCCTCCTCTTCCTCCTCCTCCTCCTCTTCTTGACCACCAATGAGATGTTCTGGTGGTCCTTGTGGTGGTGGTGGTGGTGGGGCAGATGCTCCAGCTGCTGATAGTACTGTAGCCATATCTGTAAGAAAAAAGCAGGTCTTCCTCACTCAAAGAACAAAGTGAGAATGAGGAAAAAAAGGTGGGGGCTTTCATCATTTGGAATCCAAAACTGATCTGAACCAATGAAAAGTGTTATTTTCAGGTCACATGACCCGAGGCGCTTACATAGCGCGTTCGTATGCACGTGGGTGCTTCTGGGCACGCTTACGCTGTGCGTATCACGCTGACGTCGCTACGCGATTATGTCACAATGATGTTTTCGTTCGCGCCAATAGCGCAAACGGGACGCTCCCCGGTACGCGCCCCGGGAGCGCACCAGGGGGAAAAAAATAAAAAAAATAATAATAATAAAATAGAATTATATAAATATACAATATAGGATTCATTATAAAACATATTACATTTCATAGGTTTGAGGTCCTATATATAGTTAGGAATTAGCATTTAAAAAACCTATGAAATTCACTGAAAAAACCATAGGTTTCACACCAGTTATAGATAGGAATTAGCATTTAAAAAACCAATGAAATTCACTGAAAAAAACATAGGTTTCACACCAGTTATAGTTAGGAATTAGCATTTAAAAAACCTATTAATCCACAGAAAAAACCATAGGTTTGACACCAGTTATAGTTAGCTGGAAATTTTACTGACATAAAACCATTGAAATTTCCACGTTATAGTTAGTTGGACTCACTATAACTTGCGCGCCTGCAATGCACTGATGATGACGTCACATATTACATCATTCATTACATGGTCAGTGACATCACTAACTGTTTTACAGTCCCTGGTCACAGTATACAAACAATAGTCCCTTGTTTGTTTTGAAAATTTATACAAAGACACCCACATGGCCTGTTATGATGTATTGTGGGTGTTGTAGGCAATTGCAGTTTTTGTTGATATCAACAATTGTTAAATGCTATAAGCCTGAAAAGATTTGATCTGAGGTTTGTGTGGGGTAAGTAAAGGTAACATTTATACCAATACTAGTCTATTTCTTCATAATTTATGAAGGAAATAGGTTAGCATGACGGACAAAAAGCGATTGCTTTATGAATAGTACCATGCTTGGGTTGATTATGGGCTGAGTGCCTTATTAGAGATATTATCCTGTTATCAGATTTACCTCACAGACTTTTAAGTCCATGATTTCTATATTTTCACCAAAATATTTTATCAATGTCTTGTATCTTTAGTTCTTTGTTTTACAGATGGACATACATCTCATCGTCCCCATTCAATCCCATTGGGGTCTTTGTTTTAAATCTTATTATCAGTTTAGATTAAAGACGGCGTAGCCTTGTGATTCGATCTCCACGTCTCTGGTCCTCGTTGATCATAGCTATGCCTGAATATGTTAAATCCTTTCATGTTTTCCATGTTAAAAATCTACTACAAGATGCAGATCTGTCTGAGCAATTAACCATGCCATCTGACAGACAGGGAGCATACCTCCAATCTAAGCAGTTTTTCCCTTAATAGTAGAGCAATCCACTCCACATTGCCCTTGGGCATCAGTTGTGACTCTACAGTCTTCTCCTTAGCCAGCTGACCTCATCTGTACAGCTTTCCAAGTGGGTCTAAATAAGGTATTTCTTTTATAAGTCACTCTTCCCTTGTGCAGTAAGAGGTCTACTCATTATTTCTTTCAAAATATCTTTTGACCTGTCTGTTGTCCTACTGATTATGTGCAGATGCATCCATCTATACTTTTATTTTTCCATGTGCTTAGCTTAAATTCTACCTCTATTCTAAATAATGTACTTACCAGTTCTCCTACTGTTGTTTGTTTTTCATAACACCCTTCGTATTCCACTATTATCCTTGGTCATATATGTTTTTCTTTTCTTCCATCTTCTCCTAATTTCCTGTATATGATTTTCCTTGCAAATAGTCTGATCTCAATTACCCTAAATAAGCAGTCTTTTGTAAGACTATACTCCTAATATGGGACACAAGGAATATCTGTCACATCCACGCTCTCTCCTCATGGTCTGTGTAGAATGTCTTGGAGGCTGAAAGCAAGAGCATGAGGTGAGAATGAGGCAGAGTAAGGGGTGGCATAGGATTGTTCAGGAGGAAGTGCTGGTCCTCCAATACCCTATCTTTAAAGTGGTGACAAACGGACAAGCTCCGTAGGACTGGCTGAGGCAAGCAGTTGGATTTGCTTTGGTGTGTTTGCAATCGACCTTGAAGGAGAAGAGTCCTCAGAAGCGCTGTGATGTGCACACCTTAAGGGGATCAACTGGTCATTTTGGCCAACACTATAACCTGCCAGCACCCATTAGTGCATATTGGTTTCATTGAAGCTAAACCGTAGTGCAGTGATTCACACCTAAAAGGAAAGTCCCTTAGTCAGCCTTCACTGCAGATTGATTTTTATTAAGCTAAGCAACAGTACAGTGACACACACACCTTTTATGAAAGTCCCTCAGGTGGCCATTTTGTCAGGAACTCACTTTGTGGCTAGAATACTATAGCAGACACATCGTGAGGCATTGTAGCAAAGACTTTATGTGGCATCTTTCACGGCTTCTCAAGGCTACAGTAAGTTTTACAGTTGTTTTTAACCACAGGTACCTGTCTGCAGAAAACTTGGGGGAATATTAATCATACTCAGTGTAGAAGGGGCAACTGCTTCAGCACTGTTTTTACAGTCAATACATCCACCCAAATTTAGAGAGGATTAAGTGAAAAAAAGGTTTCCTAGCCCACCTCGGAGCTATTGGAGGTGATATGTTCATGGGAAAAAGGAAATTAGCTCTGCTCAAACATTGTTTGTGCGCATAAGATAGAGAGGTATTAAAGTTTTTGCCCTCATAGTAAAAGAATCAAGAATAGGATGAGGACATTGATGAATATGAAGAGGCTGTAACAAAGTTTGATGTAAAGTATGAAAAGAAAAAACAAAGTAGTAGAAAGACAATGATTCTTAATGGGTGCACAGATGTTGGGAGAGTGTGTACATGAATTTGTAGCAGCATTGAGGAGGTCAACAGTGTTGAGGGATCATCTGGTACTCAAAATAGCTGACAAAAGAACTCAAGGAAAGCTATTGATAGTGAAAACACTTTAGTTGGTCGAGGCTGTGGAAATAGACACGAAATTCGAGCATAGGCCAGAGGACCTAAAACAGTTAGATTTGAGTACAAATTGAGCTGCGTCCTTCCATGCTGTTAGGAACAAAGAGGCAAGAAGAACGAATTGGAAAGGGCCAGAGAACAGGAGTAAGAAGGACTGGGAAGTTGACCAAGACAGTTCAAGGATATGTTTGAAAAGTGACGTAAAAGGCCATGTTGATAATGACAGAATTTGTCTGGCATTGGGACAATTATGCAGGAGTAAACAAAAGGGACATCATGCTAGGATATGTAGAGGAACTTAAAAACATAATGCTAACATCGAATGAAATGTGAGCACAATACAGTCTGAGTTAGAATTAGTCAGGAGTAATGACGAGGCCAGTGAGAGTGAAGTGTATTTAGTGCATGTATGTGATGTCGGTAGTGATTGTGGTGCTCCATTTTGTGAATTTTACATAAACTGTAAGTTTGGCCAAATTATGGTGGACTCAGTCCCATCACCACCCCCTTTTGTACCGCTTTTGGCTGCCACAAGTGTGGCAGGGTATGCTCAGACGTGAGTCCCTTGCTTACTTTGCCACTGGATTCAAGCAAGCCGTGCTGAAGACGGCTGGAATGCCAGAAACCGGTCCTCATAAGCTTGTTTCCGGTCCAGGGAAGACATGGCTTGGCAGTTCGGGCTGGACTGTTCCCATGAGGCACAGGGTCAGACTGCTTTGCATATAGCCATGTCTGAACTGTGGTGGCAGAGTGGGCTAAAGAACGGTGATGGATTATACCCAGAGCTTTTGACTGGGTGTCAGTGTTTATTGATTAGGATGCTCCGTCCATCACCACCCCCTTTTGTACCGCTTTTGGCGGCCATAAGTGTGGCACGGTCATCGGAAGCTTGTTTCCGGTCCATGGAAGACAAGGCTTGGCATTTCTGGCTGGACTGTTCCCATGAGGCACAGGGTCAGACTGATTTGCAGATAGCCATGTCTGAACTGTGGTGGCAGAGTGGGCTAAAGAACGGTGATGGATTATACCCAGATCTTTTGACTGGGTGTCAGTGTTTGATTGATTAAGATGCTCTGTCCATCACCACCCCCTTTTGCACCGCTTTTGGCTGCCAGAAGTGTGGCAGGGTATGCTCAGACGTGAGTCCCTTGCTCACTTTGTCACTGGATTCAAGCAAGCCGGGCTGAAGACGGCTGTAATGCCAGAAGTCGGTCCTCGGAAGCTTATTTCCGGTCCAGGGAAGACATGGCTTGGCAGTTCGGGCTGGACTGTGCCCATGAGGCACAGGGTCAGACTGATTTGCATATAGCCATGTCTGAACTGTGGTGGCAGAGTGGGCTAAAGAACGGTGATGTATTATACCCAGATCTTTTGACTGGGTGTCAGTGTTTGATTGATTAAGATGCTCCGTCCATCACCACCCCCTTTTGTACCGCTTTTGGCAGCCATAGGTGTGGCAGGGTATGCTCAGACGTGAGTCCCTTGCTCACTTTGCCACTGGATTCAAGTGAACCGGGCTGAAGACAGCTGGAATGCCAGAAACCGGTCCTCGGAAGCTTGTTTCCGGTCCATGGAAGACATGGCTTGGCAGTTCGGGCTGGACGGTTCCCATGAGGCACAGGGTCAAACTGATTTGCATATAGCCATGTCTGAACTGGGGTGGCAGAGTGGGATAAAGAACGGTGATGGATTAAACCCAGATCTTTTGACTGGGTGTGAGTGTTTGATTGATTCAGATGCTCCATCCATCACCATCCCCTTTTGTACCGCTTTTGGCCGCCATAAGTGTGGCATGGTATGCTCAGACGTGAGTCCCTTGGTCACTTTGCCACTGGATTCAAGCAAGCCGGGCTGAAGACGGCTGGAATGCCAGAAACCGGTCCTCTGAAGCTTGTTTCTGGTCCAGGGAAGACATGGCTTGACAGTTCGGGCCGGACTGTTCCCATGAGGCACAGGGTCAGACTGATTTGCATATAGCCATGTCTGAACTGGGGTGGCAGAGTGGGCTCAAGAACGGTGATGGATTAAACCCAGATCTTTTGACTGGGTGTGAGTGTTTGATTGATTCAGATGCTCCATCCATCACCTCCCCCTTTTGTACCGCTTTTGGCCACCATAAGTGTGGCAGGGTATGCTCAGACGTGAGTCCCTTGCTCACTTTGCCACTGGATTCAAGCAAGCGTGGCTGAAGGCGGCTGGAATGCCAGAAACCGGTCCTCGGAATCTTGTTTCCTGTCCGGGGAAGACATGGCTTGGCAGTTCGGGCTGGACTGTTCCCATGAGGCACAGGGTCAGACTGATTTGCATATAGCCATGTCTGAACTGGGGTGGCAGAGTGGGCTAAAGAACGGTGATGGATTATACCCAGATCTTTTGACTGGGTGTCAGTGTTTGATTGATTAAGATGCTCCGTCCATCACCACCCCCTTTTGTACCGCTTTTGGCCGCCATACGTGAGGCAGGGTATGCTCAGACGTGAGTCCCTTGCTCACTTTACCACTGGATTCAATTGAACCGGGCTGAAGACAGCTGGAATGCCAGAAACCGGTCCTCGGAAGCTTGTTTCCGGTCCATGGAAGACATGGCTTGGCAGTTCGGGCTGGACTGTTCCCATGAGGGCAAGAGTGCCACTGTACACAAATAAAAACAAATAAATTGGAGGAAAAATTGTTAAGACGGTTTTTTGACATACATGGAGATCAAAATCGACCAGCATTATTGATACGAGGAAAGGGGAACAGACAACAGTACGACATCCAATTGTTACAGTACTAGGTGTACATTCGAACTCAATGTGATAACCATGTGCTGTGCACAGTTTTTATATTGTATCAACACCGGTATCCGAGTCTAGGAATTGTACTTGGGAATTGCGTCGACGCGTTTCGGTGGTTGAAATAGTTTTGGACCACCTTTATCAAGACTCAATCTTTTGTCTGTTGTTTATCTGGGGTCAAGAACGATCACCCTGAAGAGTGAATATACAGAAGGATTAAAATTGATGTAACATTATATTTTAGTTAAAACAGAAATTCGCAAGTATTATACATTGTCAAAACCCTTTTTCTTGACTGTGCATTTTGAGTTTCCAACAATATTCGCCTTTTAGTCAGAGTGTACCCAATATAATTTAGAAACTCTATCTTGATGGTACAACATGGCTGCTAAAGAAAATTGTCGATAAAAAACATTTTGCAGGGACAATCCACCTAATGACCTTTAACATTATTTCACAAACGGTATAAAGTAACGTTTTTTAGAGAAGCAACCATCCTGTAATTTATCCAAAATCTTGTATAGCTCATACAGTGATACAGTTGGTATCGGTCTCAGAAAAATCGCTACAAAACATATGGCATTGTACAATAGGCATTTGGCATAGAGTCAATGTATTGCAACAATTTTCGGCGATCTTCTTAAAACAAAGTACTATAAACAATGACATTCAGCACTAAAAGCGGTCTGGTATATGAATGCTCTAAGCTTTTGTTAAATACGGGTCCCTGTTGATTGGATCCTTAACTGGAGGTTTAAAAAGACCTACTTGTTCTAATTCAGATGAGTTAGTTTCATGTAATTCAATTAAACAAATAGTTTGTCTAAATACCTTTAAATTCTTGTTTGGATAAACTTCCTGTACGTTCAGTTGTAGAAATATGCGTTTAAGGATAAGTGAGGTGACATCAGTTTTCTTTCACACTTTTGTGTGTCTGACTTCGGTTTAAAAGTCCTGGTAAATACAATTATAGAAGCAGTTAGAACGTGGCTCAAGACTATGTTGTTTTTCGCAAATTTAAAGCGTATTGTATCCTACCTGCAGATAAACGTGGTGCGCTTGGCGATACTGCTCGTTAAAGAGCGTCTTTTTCTGTTTAAAAGAAGTGGAAACCAGGGGCGCTTTCGTATTGTCCTCCAGGCGAAAAACAATTGTTTCCCTAAAGGGCGGCATAAGATTGTAAAGTTGCTTTTGGTGGTTGAGGAATTAGCGTTTAACAAATTTATATGGGATTTCTACGTTGCATGTAACGCTTACCTATTCGGCCGAAGAGAACTGCCTGCTTCTCTGGTTTCAGTCCGGTTACTGGGGACCACTGAAGGGTCGGTTTAAATACAATAGCTACTGCTTAATTGGTTCCCGATTGGAGGCCAATCAGGAACTTGTGTTTTAATCTACCGATTGATTGTTTCCCATTTCTAGACCAATCAGGGACTTGTATTTTAATCCCGGGAATGTGCATGTCATGGCTTGGAAAGCTCGACTGCCATTGGCCCAAGGTAAAGGTCTCTGATTGGTTGGTTTGGTCATCTATGCTCTAATGCCCTATTCTATGGCCATGTTGTAAAGGCAAGATATTCAAACCAATTAAACCGAGTCTACTTTTATATGGGTAATGCCTAGAGTAACTAAGGTCGAAAAAAACTAAGGATTTAATCGGTGGTCCAGGGTATTTGACCGCTATCTGTGAACCTATGATTATTGACTGGCATATACAACGGACTCACCGAGGCAGCGGGCCTTTTAGTGAGTTAGAGTAAAGGCATTATATTGACAAACTTACTCTAGTGAACTGCCATTTGTAGTAGCTGGAAAAAACGGCGCACTTTCTATGTATACTTATTTTAAATTGAATGGGATTAAGTGGACTAATTATGTTTGTAACAATTCCAAAAGGGGATACATTTGTCTCTGACATTCAGAAATGGCGATTTTAGATATTTTAGGACTAAATGTTGTTTTGATGACTGGCGAGGGGACTATATTTATCATTAAGAAAAGACATGATTTTTGCAGTGGACAGTTTGGATTATTTTTTAACTTGGAGAAATGCGCTATGTTGGGAACTAAATGCATTGGGTCCAATCTTCTCTGGTATTGAGGCCATTGCGAATAGTATCCAGAAAGCAGAAAAACCACTGTTCCCTGGTTTTTCTGAGTTTATTGATGTCCCCACCACGTCTGGTGGTTCTAATCTTTTCGATGATATACCACCGTATATCATCACAAGTGTGTTTTTTTTCTTTATAATGTTCTGTCAAAGGTGCATTACTTTTATTTGTTCGGATAGCGGATTTGTGTTCTAGTATTCGTTGTCTGAGCTCCCTGCTAGTCTCACCTACATAACCCAGGTTGCAGGGACACAATAGCAAATACACTACATTTTGGCTCCTGCAGTTGTTAAATGTTTTGGAGCTGAGCGTTTTGCCATTGTATTCAAGGCTGGAACTTGTGATACAATGCGGACATATAGAGCATGTGCCGCATTTGTAGCTGCCTAGTGCTCTAGATCCATTCAGAGTGAGTTGGGATTCATTTGGAGACTTATAGGTGTGTACTAGGCTATTCCGAAGGGTTTTGTTTTTCCGAAAGGAGAACAAAGGTTTGTCCAATTTGTTATCGGTATCATAATTTATTATGCACCAGTTTCTGTAAACTATATTCTTAATCTGATTACTCAGATGTGAGAATTGGGTTACAAATACAATTCTGTCCATTTTATTATTGGTTTTGATTTTATTTTGGTCTAATAGACTGTCATGATTATAAAATCTTGCCCTTTTGAAGGAATTTTTAATCAATTTGTTGGGGTACCATCTCTCTTTAAGTTTTTTCTTCATGTTGTCTGAATGCTTATAAAAATCATCTAAGTCAGAACAATTTCGCCTCAATCTTAAAAATTCACCGAATGGCACATTGTCTTTTTGCGCCTTTGGGTGGTTGCTTGAGTAATGTAAAAGGGTGTTCTTATCGGTTGGTTTGTTGAAGAGCTCTACTTTAAGGCTACCTTCCTGATCTTTTATCTTAATATCAAGGAATTCTACGCTTGTATTACTATGATGTCCTGTAAATCTCAGGTTAGGTTCTCCCAAATTAATCCATTGCAGGAATTTGAGTAATTCCTCGCTGGCACCGCTCCAGATGAAGATGATATCATCAATATAGCGGTGCCAGCAGGAAACGTTTTCGAAAAAATTGAAAATGTGTTTGAGTTCGAAGTTCCCAACGTACAGACATGCCAGACTGGGGGCACAGGTAGCCCCCATGATGGTGCCCTTGATCTGAAGGTACAGATCATCCTTGAACAGGAAGAAGTTTCTTTTAAGAATTAGATGGATGCAGGACATGATGAAATGGTCTTCGCCTCCATGGAGATCTTCATTTTCAAGTATTTAGGCTATTACTTCCAAGGTGTTATTTTGGGGGATATTGGTATAGAGAGCTTCTATATCTAGGGTGACCATGAACTGGGTCACCCTATTGAACTCTCTGCCTTCAAACACCGATATTGCATGAGAGGTGTCTTTGAGATAAGACTTCTGTTTTTTCACAATCGGTTGTAGAAAGAAGTCTACATATCGACTGAGGGGCTCAAGGATGGATCCTATTCCACTAATTATGGGTCTCATGGGTGGATCATAAAGGTCTTTGTGAATCTTTGGAAGTCCATACATGGCTGGGGTGATCGGATTTTGATTGAGCAGAAATTTATATTCATTATCACTTATAGCTCCCCTTTCTTTACCGTCTCTTAAAAGATGGGCTACTTCACTTTTTAACTTACTGAGCTCTTGGAATCTGGATTTTTCATAGTGTTCTTTGATACTTAAAAGATCTCTCATCTTGCTCTCATATTTTACAGTATCAAAGATCACAACTCCTCCGCCCTTATCAGCGGGTTTGATTGTTAAATCCGAATTATTCTGTAGATTATTTAGTGCCTCTCTCTGTTTCTTCGAAAAGTTGTTGTTGAAACTAGTTTTTTGGGAAAGTAAGTTCTTAATTTATACTTCCACCACCTTTTCGAATATTTCCACATTTTTATCAACTTGCTGTAAACTGGGGAAAAAAGTTGACTTGGGTTTGAGACCCGTGACACTGGGGGGCGGGTTATATTCACGATTTTCAAAGAACCTATTTAAACGGGTTTTTCTAAAAAAAAGTTCTCAGATCACTTTCAATATGGAACATGGAGGGTGATTGGGTTGGGGCAAAGCTGAAACCTTTTTGTAATACTGTTTGTTCTGTATCACTAAGGGTTTTAGATGACAGATTAATTATTGGGAAGCTGCCTACCTCCAATACTGAGTGCTCCTCGTGGCAATGTACTCTCGGGAGCTGTTTTGAGGTTGTTGCTTCCTCCCGAAATCTGGGCGATTGTATCCTCTGGGATTTCTGTATCCTCGGGTTGGGCGCCTGTCTTAAAAAGGCTCTCTTTCATAATTGGGGCCAGCTCTATTTTCATTAGGTCTGTCCTGTTCTTCTTCGCCACTTGAGCCCGAGGATTCCGAGAAGGTTATTCATTTGTTGTTATTTCTAGAATATGTTTGTCTTTGGGGGTTTGGTTTCTCCCAACGGGGTTCATTCTTGTTTGTATAGTAATCTTTATGGGTGTAGGGGTATACACCTTCTACGGTGTACTTCTCTACATCCTTTTTAAACTTCCTCAATTTTTTATTGAATAAGTAATCTCTATATCCATCTGCATCTAAGTTTATTTCTTCTAGTTTCTTTTTTGCATCTTCCAGGGCTGGGGACTGTTTGAGTTCTGTCTCAAGTTTATCTATTTCTTGTTTTTCTATTTCGATCAGTTCCTGGGCCGTTTCGATAATTAATATGAGCCAATCACGACTACAGCGGTTGGCTATCAGTGTCCAGGTTTCCACAAATTTGGGATGTTCAACAAAAAGTCCTGGTTCATTGCGAACCTGTAGCCCTATTGGTATTACACCTTCTTTTAGATAATTTATCAAAAATTCAGCATGAAGCTCCGTTCTAATAAGTTTCTTCTTTAAATTTAGGGTTTTGATCAATTGATCATGGCTCATATTATGTAATCCCTTGGAACCCCCACTTTTGGGATCCAGGTTCATCAGCCTAGTGTATTTATTGTCTGAGAACTGAAAAGTTTTTAATTTATCCATGAATGATTGGAAATGTAATTCAATGAATACAGATGCCTTCAAAAGAAGGCCACAGGAGAAACTAGCTCCTCTCCAACCAAAAGGTTGTGCAATACAAATGAAACAAAGTGAGAGGTACCCCTTAAAAGATTAAAGGGAAGTAGGGTTAAACAACCAATACTGAGTTCCCTTGAATGAGATATTCAATAAAACAACTTAAATAACAAATCAATTTGGACAATAAAGTTAAGAAAATTGTACACAATGTATTAATATTACAAAATATGTTAAAAAACAAGTGGGCAAGAGTGCCACTGTACACAAATAAAAACAAATAAATTGGAGGAAAAATTGTTAAGACGGTTTTTTGACATACATGGAGATCAAAATCGACCAGCAATATTGATATGAGGAAAGGGGAACAGACAACAGTACGACATCCAATTGTTACAGTACTAGGTGTACATTCGAACTCAATGTGATAACCATGTGCTGTGCACAGTTTTTATATTGTATCAACACCGGTATCCGAGTCTAGGAATTGTACTTGGGAATTGCGTCGACGCGTTTCGGTGGTTGAAATAGATTTGGACCACCTTTATCAAGACTCAATCTTTTGTCTGTCGTGTATCTGGGGTCAAGAACGATCACCCTGAAGAGTGAATATACAGAGGGATTAAAAATGATGTAACATTATATTTTAGTTAAAACAGAAATTCGCAAGTATTATACATTGTCAAAACCCTTTTTCTTGACTGTGCATTTTGAGTTTATAACAATATTCACCTTTTAGTCAGAGTGTACCCAATATAATTTAGAAACTCTATTTTGATGGTACAACATGGCTGCTAAAGAAAATTGTCAATAAAAAACATTTTGCAGGGACAATCCACCTAATGACCTTTAACATTATTTCACAAACAGTATAAAGTAACGTTTTTTAGAAAAGCAACCATCCTGTAATTTATCCAAAATCTTGTATAGCTCATACAGTGATACAGTTGGTATCGGTCTCAGAAAAATCGCTACAAAACATATGGCATTGTACAATAGGCATTTGGCATAGAGTCAATGTATTGCAACAATTTTCGGCGATCTTCTTAAAACAAAGTACTATAAACAATGACATTCAGCACTAAAAGCGGTCTGGTATATGAATGCTCTAAGCTTTTGTTAAATACGGGTCCCTGTTGATTGGATCCTTAACTGGAGGTTTAAAAAGACCTACTTGTTCTAATTCAGATGAGTTAGTTTCATGTAATTCAATTAAACTAATAGTTTGTCTAAATACCTTTAAATTCTTGTTTGGATAAACTTCCTGTACGTTCAGTTGTAGAAATATGCGTTTAAGGATAAGTGAGGTGACATCAGTTTTCTTTCAAACTTTTGTGTGTCTGACTTCGGTTTAAAAGTCCTGGTAAATACAATTATAGAAGCAGTTAGAACGTGGCTCAAGACTATGTTGTTTTTCGCAAATTTAAAGCATATTGTATCCTACCTGCAGATAAAGGTGGTGCGCTTGGCGATACTGCTCGTTAAAGAGCGTCTTTTTCTGTTTAAAAGAAGTGGAAACCAGGGGCGCTTTCGTCTTGTCCTCCCGGCGAAAAACAATTGTTTTCCTAAAGGGCGGCATAAGATTGTAAAGTTGCTTTTGGTGGTTGAGGAGTTAGCGTTTAACAAATTTATATGGGATTCCTACGTTGCATGTAACGCTTACCTATTCGGCCGAAGAGAACTGCCTGCTTCTCTGGTTTCAGTCCGGTTACTGGAGACCACTGAAGGGTCGGTTTAAATACAATAGCTACTGCTTAATTGGTTCCCGATTGGAGGCCAATCAGGAACTTGTGTTTTAATCTACCGATTGATTGGTTCCCGTTTCTAGACCAATCAGGGACTTGTATTTTAATCCCGGGAATTTGCATGTCCTGGCTTGGAAAGCTCGACTGCCATTGGCCCAAGGTAAAGGTCTATGATTGGTTGGTTTGGTCATCTTTGCTCTAATGCCCTATTCTATGGCCATGTTGTAAAGGCAAGATATTCAAACCAATTAACCCGAGTCTACTTTTATATGGGTAATGCCTAGAGTAACTAAGGTCGAAAAAAACTAAGGATTTAATGGGTGGTCCAGGGTATTTGACCGCTATCTGTGAACCTATGATTATTGACTGGCATATACAACGGACTCACCGAGGCAGCGGGCCTTTTAGTGAGTTAGAGTAAAGGCATTATATTGACAAACTTACTCTAGTGAACTGCCGTTTGTAGTAGCTGGAAAAAGCGGCGCACTTTCTATGTATACTGAATTTAAATTGAATGGGATTAAGTGGACTAATTATGTTTGTAACAATTCCAAAAGGGGATACATTTGTCTCTGACATTCAGAAATGGCGATTTTAGATATTTTAGGACTAAATGTTGTTTTGATGACTGGCGAGGGGACTATATTTATCATTAAGAAAAGACATGATTTTTGCAGTGGACAGTTTGGATTATTTTTTAACTTCGAGAAATGCGCTATGTTGGGAACTAAATGCATTGGGTCCAATCTTCTTTGGTATTGAGGCCATTGCGAATAGTATCCAGAAAGCAGAAAAACCACTGTTCCCTGGTTTTTCTGAGTTTATTGATGTCCCCACCACGTCTGGTGGTTCTAATCTTTTCGATGATATACCACCGTATATCATCACAAGTGTGTTTTTTTTCTTTATAATGTTCTGTCAAAGGTGCATTACTTTTATTTGTTCGGATAGCGGATTTGTGTTCTAGTATTCGTTGTCTGAGCTCCCTGCTAGTCTCACCTACATAACCCAGGTTGCAGGGACACAATAGCAAATACACTGCATTTTGGCTCCTGCAGTTGTTAAATGTTTTGGAGCTGAGCGTTTTGCCATTGTATTCAAGGCTGGAACTTGTGATACAATGCGGACATATAGAACATGTGCCGCATTTGTAGCTGCCTAGTGCTCTAGATCCATTCAGAGTGAGTTGGGATTCATTTGGAGACTTATAGGTGTGTACTAGGCTATTCCGAAGGGTTTTGTTTCTCCGAAAGGAGAACAAAGGTTTGTCCAATTTGTTATCGGTACATAATTTATTATGCACCAGTTTCTGTAAACTATATTCTTAATCTGATTACTCAGATGTGAGAATTGGGTTACAAATACAATTCTGTCCATTTTATTATTGGTTTTGATTTTATTTTGGTCTAATAGACTGTCACGATTATAAAATCTTGCCCTTTTGAAGGAATTTTTAATCAATTTGTTGGGGTACCCTCTCTCTTTAAGTTTTTTCTTCATGTTGTCTGAATGCTTATAAAAATCATCTAAGTCAGAACAATTTCGCCTCAATCTTAAAAATTCACCAAATGGCACATTGTCTTTTTGCGCCTTTGGGTGGTTGCTTGAGTAATGTAAAAGGGTGTTCTTATCGGTTGGTTTGTTGAAGAGCTCTACTTTAAGGCTACCTTCCTGATCTTTGATCTTATTATCAAGGAATTCTACGCTTGTATTACTATGATGTCCTGTAAATCTCAGGTTAGGGTCTCCCAAATTAATCCATTGCAGGAATTTGAGTAATTCCTCGCTGGCACCGCTCCAGATGAAGATGATATCATCAATATTTTTTCGATTTCGATATCAATTTTTTGAAAACGTTTCCTGCTGGCACCGCTATATTGATGATATCATCTTCATCTGGAGCGGTGCCAGCGAGGAATTACTCAAATTCCTGCAATGGATTAATTTGGGAGACCCTAACCTGAGATTTACAGGACATCATAGTAATACAAGCGTAGAATTCCTTGATATTAAGATCAAAGATCAGGAAGGTAGCCTTAAAGTAGAGCTCTTCAACAAACCAACCGATAAGAACACCCTTTTACATTACTCAAGCAACCACCCAAAGGCGCAAAAAGACAATGTGCCATTCGGTGAATTTTTAAGATTGAGGCGAAATTGTTCTGACTTAGATGATTTTTATAAGCATTCAGACAACATGAAGAAAAAACTTAAAGAGAGAGGGTACCCCAACAAATTAATTAAAAATTCCTTCAAAAGGGCAAGATTTTATAATCGTGACAGTCTATTAGACCAAAATAAAATCAAAACCAATAATAAAATGGACAGAATTGTATTTGTAACCCAATTCTCACATCTGAGTAATCAGATTAAGAATATAGTTTACAGAAACTGGTGCATAATAAATTATGATACCGATAACAAATTGGACAAACCTTTGTTCTCCTTTCGGAGAAACAAAACCCTTCGGAATAGCCTAGTACACACCTATAAGTCTCCAAATGAATCCCAACTCACTCTGAATGGATCTAGAGCACTAGGCAGCTACAAATGCGGCACATGTTCTATAAGTCCGCATTGTATCACAAGTTCCAGCCTTGAATACAATGGCAAAACGCTCAGCTCCAAAACATTTAACAACTGCAGGAGCCAAAATGTAGTGTATTTGCTATTGTGTCCCTGCAACCTGGGTTATGTAGGTGAGACTAGCAGGGAGCTCAGACAACGAATACTAGAACACAAATCCGCTATCCGAACAAATAAAAGTAATGCACCTTAGACAGAACATTATAAAGAAAAAAACCACACTTGTGATGATATACGGTGGTATATCATCGAAAAGATTAGAACCACCAGACGTGGTGGGGACATCAATAAACTCAGAAAAACCAGGGAACAGTGGTTTTTCTGCTTTCTGGATACTATTCGCAATGGCCTCAATACCAGAGAAGATTGGACCCAATGCATTTAGTTCCCAACATAGAGCATTTCTCCAAGTTAAAAAATAATCCAAACTGTCCACTGCAAAAATCATGTCTTTTCTTAATGATAAATATAGTCCCCTCGCCAGTCATCAAAACAACATTTAGTCCTAAAATATCTAAAATAGCCATTTCTGAATGTCAGAGACAAATGTATCCCCTTTTGGAATTGTTACAAACATAATTAGTCCACTTAATCCCATTCAATTTAAATTCAGTATACGTAGAAAGTGCGCCGTTTTTTCCACCTACTACAAACGGCAGTTCACTAGAGTAAGTTTGTCAATATAATGCCTTTACTCTAACTCACTAAAAGGCCCGCTGCCTCGGTGAGTCCGTTGTATATGCCAGTCAATAATCATAGGTTCACAGATAGCGGTCAAATACCCTGGACCACCCATTAAATCCTTAGTTTTTTTCGACCTTAGTTACTCTAGGCATTACCCATATAAAAGTAGACTCGGATTAATTGGATTGAATATCTTGCCTTTACAACATGGCCATAGAATAGGGCATTAGAGCATAGATGACCAAACCAACCAATCATAGACCTTTACCTTGGGCCAATGGCAGTCGAGCTTTCCAAGCCAGGACATGCAAATTCCCGGGATTAAAATACAAGTCCCTGATTTGTCTAGAAACGGGAACCAATCAATCGGTAGATTAAAACACAAGTTTCTGATTGGCCTCCAATCGGGAACCAATTAAGCAGTAGCTATTGTATTTAAACCGACCCTTCAGTGGTCTCCAGTAACCGGACTGAAACCAGAGAAGCAGGCAGTTCTCTTCGGCCGAATAGGTAAGCGTTACATGGAACGTAGGAATCCCATATAAATTTGTTAAACGCTAATTCCTCAACCACCAAAAGCAACTTTACAATCTTATGCCGCCCTTTAGGGAAACAATTCTTTTTCGCCGGGAGGACAAGACGAAAGCGCCCCTGGTTTCCACTTCTTTTAAACAGAAAAAGACGCTCTTTAACGAGCAGTATCGCCAAGCGCCCCACGTTTATCTGCAGGTAGGATACAATACGCTTTAAATTTGCGAAAAACAACATAGTCTTGAGCCACGTTCTAACTGCTTCTATAATTGTATTTACCAGGACTTTTAAACCGAAGTCAGACACACAAAAGTGTGAAAGAAAACTGATGTCACCTCACTTATCCTTAAACGCATATTTCTACAACTGAACGTACAGGAAGTTTATCCAAACAAGAATTTAAAGGTATTTAGACAAACTATTAGTTTAATTGAATTACATGAAACTAACTCATCTGAATTAGAACAAGTAGGTCTTTTTAAACCTCCAGTTAAGGATCCAATCAACAGGGACCCGTATTTAACAAAAGCTTAGAGCATTCATATACCAGACCGCTTTTAGTGCTGAATGTCATTGTTTATAGTACTTTGTTTTAAGAAGATCGCCGAAAATTGTTGCAATACATTGACTCTATGCCAAATGCCTATTGTACAATGCCATATGTTTTGTAGCGATTTTTCTGAGACCGATACCAACTGTATCACTGTATGAGCTATACAAGATTTTGGATAAATCACAGGATGGTTGCTTTTCTAAAAAACGTTACTTTATACTGTTTGTGAAATAATGTTAAAGGTCATTAGGTGGATTGTCCCTGCAAAATGTTTTTTATCGACAATTTTCTTTAGCAGCCATGTTGTACCATCAAGATAGAGTTTCTAAATTATATTGGGTACACTCTGACTAAAAGGTGAATATTGTTATAAACTCAAAATGCACAGTCAAGAAAAAGGGTTTTGACAATGTATAATACTTGCGAATTTCTGTTTTAACTAAAATATAATGTTACATCAATTTTAATCCCTCTGTATATTCACTCTTCAGGGTGATCGTTCTTGACCCCAGATACACGACAGACAAAAGATTGAGTCTTGATAAAGGTGGTCCAAAACTATTTCAACCACCGAAACGCTTTGACGCAATTCCCAAGTACAATTCCTAGACTCGGATACCGATGTTGATACAATATAAAAACTGTGCACAGCACATGGTTATCACATTGAGTTCGAATGTACACCTAGTACTGTAACAATTGGATGTCGTACTGTTGTCTGTTCCCCTTTCCTCGTATCAATATTGCTGGTCGATTTTGATCTCCATGTATGTCAAAAAACCGTCTTAACAATTTTTCCTCCAATTTATTTGTTTTTATTTGTGTACAGTGGCACTCTTGCCCACTTGTTTTTTAACATATTTTGTAATATGAATAAATTGTGTACAATTTTCTTAACTTTATTGTCCTAATTGATTTGTTATTTAAGTTGTTTTATTGAATATCTCATTCAAGGGAACTTCTTCTCAGTATTGGTTGTTTAACCCAACTTCCCTTGAATCTTTCAAAGGGGTACCTCTCACTTTGTTTCATCTGTTCCCATGAGGCACAGGGTCAAACTGATTTGCATATAGCCATGTCTGAACTGGGGTGGCAGAGTGGGCTAAAGAACGGTGATGGATTAAACCCAGATATTTTGACTGGGTGTGAGTGTTTGATTGATTCAGATGCTCCATCCATCACCATCCCCTTTTGTACCGCTTTTGGCCGCCATAAGTGTGGCATGGTATGCTCAGACGTGAGTCCCTTGCTCACTTTGCCACTGGATTCAAGCAAGCCGGGCTGAAGACGGCTGGAATGCCAGAAACCGGTCCTCCGAAGCTTGTTTCCGGTCCAGGGAAGACATGGCTTGACAGTTCGGGCCGGACTGTTCCCATGAATCACAGGGTCAGACTGATTTGCATATAGCCATGTCTGAACTGGGGTGGCATAGTGGGCTAAAGAACGGTGATGGATTAAACCCAGATCTTTTGACTGGGTGTGAGTGTTTGATTGATTCAGATGCTCCATCCATCACCTCCCCCTTTTGTACCGCTTTTGGCTGCCATAAGTGTGGCAGGGTATGCTCAGACGTGAGTCCCTTGCTCACTTTGCCACTGGATTCAAGCAAGCCGGGCTGAAGGCGGCTGGAATGCCAGAAACCGGTCCTCGGAATCTTGTTTCCGGTCCGGGGAAGACATGGCTTGGCAGTTCGGGCTGGACTGTTCCCATGAGGCACAGGGTCAGACTGATTTGCATATAGCCATGTCTGAACTGGGGTGGCAGAGTGGGCTAAAGAACGGTGATGGATTAAACCCAGATTGTTGGACTGGGTGTGAGTGTTTGATTGATTCAGATGCTCCGTCCATCACCACCCCCTTTTGCACCGCTTTTGGCCACCATAAGGGTGGCTGGGTATGCTCAGACGTGAGTCCCTTGCTCACTTTGCCACTGGATTCAAGCAAGCCGGGCTGAAGACGGCTGGAATGCCAGAAACCGGTCCTCGGAATCTTGTTTCCGGTCCGGGGAAGACATGGCTTGGCAGTTCGGGCTGGACTATTCCCATGAGGCACAGGGTCAGACTGATTTGCATATAGCCATGTCTGAACTGGGGTAGCAGAGTGGGCTAAAGAATGGTGATGGATTAAACCCAGATTGGTCGACTGGGTGTGAGTGTTTGATTGATTCAGATGCTCCGTACATCACCACCCCCTTTTGCACCGCTTTTGGCCACCATAAGTGTGGCAGGGTATGCTCAGACGTGAGTCCCTTGCTCACTTTGCCACTGGATTCAAGCAAACGGGGCTGAAGACGGCTGGAATGCCAGAAACCGGTCCTCAGAATCTTGTTTCCGGTCCAGGGAAGACATGGCTTGGCAGTTCGGGCTGGACTGTTCCCATGAGGCACATGGTCAGACTGATTTGCATATAGCCATGTCTGAAATGGGGTGGCAGAGTGGGCTAAAGAACAGTGATGGATTAAACCCAGATCTTTTGACTGGGTGTGAGTGTTTGATTGATTCAGATGCTTCGTCCATCACCACCCCCTTTTGTACCGCTTTTGGCCGCCATAAGTGTGGCAGGATATGCTCAGACGTGAGTCCCTTGCCCACTTTGCCACTGGATTCAAGCAAGCCGGGCTGAAGACGGCTGGAATGCCAGAAACCGGTCCTCGGAAGCTTGTTTCCGGTCCAGGAAAGACATGGCTTGGCAGTTCGGGCTAGACTGTTCCCATGAGGCACAGGGTCAGACTGATTTGCATATAGCCATGTCTGAACTGGGGTGGCAGAGTGGGCTAAAGAACGGTGATGGATTAAACCCACATCTTTTGACTGGGTGTGAGTGTTTGATTGATTCAAATGCTCTGTCCATCACACCCCCTTTTGTACTGGACTCAGGGGCAAGGTACCCTTTAGTAGGAGAGAATCAATCACAATTGTACCAGGTCGAGACATTGGTGCCATCTTATCTAAGATTAGTGGCATATGGTGGAAATAAATAGATGTGATTGGTTGTTTTGAAGACAGCATAAATATTGAAGGCCCCGCTCCTCATAGAAAAGTATATGTGGCAAAGGATCGGGGATGCTTATTCGAATGGACACTGCAAAGGGAGTTGGGGATAATTTTGGATCCCCATCATCTCATCCAAGTATTGATGGTACTGAATGGTAGTGAAGATAAATAATGAAATATAGGAGAGTAGGTATCTAGAAGTATTTTGCGACAAGCTTGGATTGTTGAAACATTTCAGACATAGGATAAGATTGTGTGAGGATTCTACCATCTGTGCATAAGGTGCATCTGGTGCCAGTAGCTATGAGGGAGGAGTTGAGTAACAAGCATGAAAAAGGTTGTGTGTTGAAGGAATAGTTAGGCTAATTGAAGTGTCAGAATGGCTTGCGCCCATTGTGCTGGCACGCAAGGCAGGAGGGGGGCTGAGGATGTGCATGGATTTGAGAGATTTAAATAAGAGCATTTGGTTTGATCACCATCCTCTTCCTAATAATAATGTGATGCATTAATCCTATCCTCAGTGTATCTTCAGATTGCTCTTGAGGATGAGGTGAAATCATTGACCTCTTTTGTAACACTAGAAGGAGCATACAGATTTAATGTCATTCCATTTGGGCTTGCTTCAGCGGTGTTCCAGAGAGCAATGCACATTTAGTAGGGTACGGCAAAGAATGTTACATGCTTCCAAGATGACATTCTGGTCAATGGGAAAAGCTGGTATGACCACAACAACACTGTGAGGGTAGTTTTGTTATACTCTCAAAAATAATGGTCCTCAAATCAAAGCAAGCAAATGTCACAGATTATTTGAGTCACCACATTGAGGGTGAGGGAATAAGACTGTGGAATAGTTTGCTGAAGGCAAGCCAGGACGCACAGAGTCACAAGGACAAGGAACAACTTTGCTCGGTCTTGGGTATGGCCAAATACTACACAAGATTTATTGCAAACCTTTCTGATAAAACCAATAATATGTGACGACAGCTGAAGAACAATGTTAAGTTTGAGTGTTGTGAACTAGGTGAAGATGAATTTGCAATGCAGAAAAAGGAAATTGTAATTGCTCCATGTCTCAAACCATTCAATGCTAAGGGGCCTATAATCATCTCGCTTGGAAAGCCTCCAACCTTAGGTCAGAGGCTTTCCAACCGAGATCGTTGGTTTCAATTCCAACAGGCTGATTAGAATACGGCTGGTGGGAACGAAACCGACCGGTCATTCTGGCTGACTCAAGGAGCCCGTTGGCCAGTCGGAACCGGCCCGTAATCAATATGGACGGTGTTTTACATTGTCCAGATTATGAGGCATGATTTCCGACAGGGTTTCCAATGCGGGATTTCCCACATGGAAAGACTGTTGGAAAGCTTGTTTGCTGCCCCTTTGTGTTTTTGGCCTGTTGTTGGGCACCTTGAGATGCGGGAACTAACACCGTCTCCCATTTTTCTGTGGAAGCTTGTGTCATGGCTGGTTTACGGTCGTAACACAGGTAAGCATGAGCGGAAAATCCGTTCCGCTCGCAGATTTCGCAGATTTTCGGTAAATCCGCAATCCACGAGATTCGCGAATTTCCTGCAAAATCCGCGAACGAAAATCCACGAATGGAACGGATTGGGTCAAAAGTTCAAGCTGACTTTTGTAACTCTTTTAGAATGGCGCCAGAAAGCTGCCAGAGCCATTCTAAAATAGTTACAAAAGTCAGCTTCAACAGGAAGCTCTAATGGATAAAGTAAAGCAGGTGCTGCTCAAATTCAGTTACACAATCATTAAACACCCCAAACTTGGGGTGATTAATGATTGTGTAACTTAATTTGACCTTCAACTGGAGCACCTGCTTTACTTTATCTATTAGTGCTTCCTGTTGAAGCTATTTCTAGCTATTTTAGAATGGCGCTGGCAGCTTGCCGGCGCCATTCTAAGTGGGGCTGAGGGCAAAAGGGCACAAAAGTGGGACAGAGTGCAAAGCGCCTCGCGAACACCGGCGAACACGCAAAGCGCCTCGCGAACACCTGCGAACACGAAAAAATTTAAAAATCCGCAAATTCGCGAGAATTTGCAAATATTGCGGATTGTCAATTCGCAAATTCGCGAATTGCCAATTCGCAAAATTCGCCCATGCTTAAACACAGGCTCCCATAGATATATGTGGGATTGCAACCGTACCATATGAGGTCGCATCGTAAATAGGCTGTCGGGTCCGCCGACTGAATATTGGTTGGTCCCATTTCCGCCACGGTGTAGGTCAGAGGAAACTCTGACCGACTTTGTAATAAGCCCCTAAGTTGTTCATTATCATAATGACCTATGTTAGCAATCAGGGATAAGGGGCTCTGTTGATGCAGAGCAATAAAGACAGAAATGTGAAAGTAGCCTATGCATCCAGAACAATAAGGCAAGTGGAACTAAATTATTTGGTGAAAGAAAATGAGACACTGGCTTGCTATTGGGGTATTTCACATCTAGTCAGTATGTGTGGGGAAGCATGTTTGCGTTAGAACAGATCACAAATCATTGGTAGGTATGTTCACGACCAAAGAGGGGAGAGCTATGCTAGGATAATAAAGTACAAATTTCATGTGGAGTATGCGCCAGGTTTTAAGAATTCTGTGGCAGATTGTTTGTCGTTCTTGCTAGTAGCAGGAGAGGATATGGGTGAAATTGATGAGATGTTTGTGGTTGCGAATGTGGCTGAAGTTGTAAATTCAAGGATGCCTCATAAAATTTGGGTGGAGGAAAGCAGATGTGATGAAGCTCTGGAGAAGGGGATGCTGTTTGTAAAACTAGGGTGGCCACAAAAAAGGAATTTGGAGAATGAACTGAAGCCCTATGAAGCTGCAAAGAATGAGTTGTTTATTCTCAATGGAATTTTAAAGAGAGGTAATGTGCTGGTAGTGCCTATGAAACTTAGAGAGGAAGTGTTGAGGTTGGCTCAAGAAGGGCACACTGGGAGGAGTGCAGTCAAAGACAGGCCTAGGCGTAGTTGATGGAGTTTTGCTACACGGAACTCCACCGACTTACAATAAAACTGTGCGAAGTTCTGCGAGTGGCGGAGTGCAGTGTGGACTGTAGTTTGTGCTGGTATTCCTGCGGCTTGGGTAGAAATTCTACCTGACTGGCAGATTGCACCTGTCAACTTACAGTTCACGATTGCGAGTGAGGAAAAAGCTCTGTTGCACATCGCGAAGCGGAGTTTTCTGCACTCCGTGAGCTCGCGGAGTGCGAAGTGCAGAAAACCCTGCAAACTCAGCAAAAAGATCGAAGTTCACCGCCCACGCCTAGTTAAAAGGAAGATCAGAAAGGATTTTTGGTAGCCACGTCTGGACCATAATGCGGAGTGCAGAGCAGGAATGGCAAGTCGCAAAGGGTGATGTCACATCTTCCCCAAGTTAATGACAAGTGTAAGGGACCTCGGGAAAATATTGCTGTTTACATATTGGTTACATGGGCTTTGGTGCCATGTTTGCTTTGCTGGCTATTGATTTGTATTTCATATTGACAGAAGTACTGTTTGTGAAACATGTTGAGACCAAGAATATCATAGAGTTTTTTAAAGAAGTTTTTGTCAGGGAAGGTGTTCCAATGGAAGTGGTCACCGACAATGGGGTTCAGTTGGTGACAAAGGAGATGTAGTTATTCTTGAGAAATCTCAATATACGTCACACAAGGACGTTGATTTATCATTCTCAGGGAAATGCTGTGGTGAAGAGATGAAAAAAGGTGTTGAAAGAAGGCTTCTAGTTGACCCTAAGTGAGGGTGATGATTATAGAATGGCTGTGAAGAGTTTAGTGTGTGCTTATAGAACTACGTTTAACAGTGTCACTGGTGAAACACCGTACAAGTTAATGAGAGGAAGAGAATTTTATTTTGCATTATGACATGGATGGATGAAAAGAAAATGAAGCGGAAATCACGGAGAAAGCAGGGTTTGTAGGAAGGAGATTGGGTGAGGGTCAAATTAGGAAGTTATGTGAGAAAGGGGTTGCCGCAGTTTTCATGTCTTTGTAGCTGAAAAGTAATGGGACATTTGTTGCAGAATTGTCAGATGGTAACTTATGGAATTCTAAAATGATTTTAAAATTACTTGATTGCCTACTGATGTAAGGTGGTGGTGAAGGGTGTGACAAGAATGAAGATGATGAGAAGAACCTAGGGAAGGAAACATCCCGGGAGTCTTCTGTGCAATGTGAGGGAATTCTAGCAAATGATACGTACCCAAGAGAGTGAATAGGAGTCAAATATAGATACATTACTACAAATGATATTGATGATAACAGTACTAGACTTTTTTGGTATGATGGCTCCACATCCTTGGAAATATGTACTGTTTCAGTATGTGCTTTGTTTATGATTTATTTAGACATGTCTAGGATATTCATGCTTCCATGTACGTTTTCTTGTTGATATGCCCAGTTCTGGGGAATCCATAGTTCTATGTCATCATCATAGAAACTTTATTCAATATTTCTTGATTCAGATCATAAAAGTGCATAAAGACAAAGGGGCATATTATCAAGGGGGTTTATCTCCGCTTTTTTGGCTTTAAAAGCCAAGAAAGCGGAGATAAAATTATCTCCCTATTACCTAGCTGTCGCTAACACCAGTTAGCGTCAGCTAGTAGGAGATAGCGACCATCCTGGGCCCCTTTTTGCATGTCAGTGATATTTATCACTAATGATATGCAAAGTGGGCGTGCCAAGATGTTAGAGACAGAAAACAGTCGCTAACATCGCTATCTCCTATTACCAACTTTTGGAGATATTCACGCTAAGCACGAATATCCCCAAAAGCTAACACCTGCCCTGAGCAGTTCTTAGCCATGTTACCCAATTGGAGGTGGATAACATGGCTAAGAGCATTAGCTCGGTAATGCATGAATATCGCTGACTTTTCAGCGATATTCTTGCATTGCGGCGATTTTTATCGCATTTGCGATAAACCTTGGTAATACCAAGGTTTATTTGCGGTAAAAATCGCCGCAGCTCAGCGGTAAATTTTTGTCTCTAACCAAGCAATAGCGATAATTATCGCTATTGCTTGGTAATATGCCCCAAAATTACTAAAATCACATCCAAACACAATTCAGTTTGTATAAAAATACCCGGACAAAACGAGTTCATGAAGCATGCTCATATAAATACACACTTAGGTTAATTTAAGATATACATTAAAAATACAATTATTAAATATTTAAAATTATAAACAGTAGAAAAGAACCCCACAATTTATTAATAGTCCACTTGTTTCTTTTTCTGCAAGCATGCCCATAAAAATGATGCTACTAAGAAACAGACAAACGGGTTGGGCGGAGATTTTAAAAAAGTATAATGCAAACCAACATAATTGAAAATGTTGCCTCTTTTAAATCAGTGATGAATTTCTTTCTTACATGAGCGTACAAACTACAGGAAAATAACAAGTGCAAATCGTTCTCAGGTGAGTTAAAATCACACAGGCACAAAGTCAGGTCGGAATGCTTAAATCTTCTGGTCGGATACCCTAGCGTCAATGGTATCAGGTTTAGCTGGAATCTCTGCAGGATAAGTTGTGGGAGTGGGACCTCTGCCAGGTAAAAGTACTCTCCCTCTACCATCAGTGGTGTTATTTGATACATCTGGACCATAGTTCTATGTATATTTGTATGGTTTTTCAAATTGATTTGATAAAGGAGAAAGATGTGTTGTATCTGTGCTCTCGACTCACGTTCTGTGTGGAATGTGTCACAGGCTGAGGCGAGAGTGTAGTGTGGGCGCGAGGCAGAGTGGGATGGTTGGCGTTGGATGTTCAGGAGCAGTGCCTATCCTACGATTCCAGATCTTTAAGAAATTAAAGATCAATAAATATTTCTTTGTTTACAACATCTTTACAATAGCCTTGATAGGCTATGGGGCAGTGATTTGCCTTTAAGGCTGGATGGTCCAAGGAACACTTAGTGTGTCTAGCCTAGAAGCCATCCTGGAGGAGCACAAGAACAATTCTTCTACAGGCACATACATGAGTTGCTGCTGAGAAGAAATAATATTCCTGAATTCTGTGTAAAACTTTGTAGTACCGGACTATTTAATATCTTCGTCTTCAAAACCACCTACACCACCTATGACCTTTTAGACAAATCAAAATATTCAGCAGTAAAAAGAATTGTTTAGGTTCATTGTCATTCACACCAGGCACCCACCGCATACAGCATGGCGCATGGGTCAGGCCATTTCAGCCACTGGCTTTCCTTTGCTCTTAGTAATGCATTTTGCCTGATCACATATGCACATTAGCTGATATAGAGGTACACTTTGGTCTTAAGGCTGCTAGGTCTACCACCTACTGCAGATTCTTATTAGTTTCATTATTTACCTTTCTTTATTTTTTTAAGTCATCCTTGTATCTTTTACTATGCGTTCAGGCTATAGTAATTGAAATTCAATAGTTTTTTGTTCTCTTTACCAGAATCATAATTTCCTTACATGCATTTTAAAACGAATAATGATTTCTAAAGCTGTTTAAGTACACCTGCCCACTAAGCGTTCAAACTGTTGTAATAAAATTACATGCAATCTTTTTTAATTTTTTTTATTCAAAGAATAGGGCTGTCACATTTATGAGGCATGTCTTCTGTTTTGTGAAATACGCTTGTAATATAAAAAAATAAAAATAGCCATTGGAACTGCTTTTCAAGGCCATTGAGAATGCTCTTTTCATATTTTCTAATCTCCGCCGTAATTGATTTATAAAGTCCTATGATAAAATATTTTTGAAAAGTTAAACTCTAGATTAAGAAAATATTTCTTGGGTATGACAGCCCTTAAGATAATTTGTATTCACTGCTGACCCGCAAGTAGCAGGTGGGAGAAGAGAAATCAGTTAGGAGGCATTTAAGCAAAGAATCCTCAAATGTATTGTCCTGGAGAAGTATAGATCTGTAGGAATCAAGTTTAGAATGAATTCTGCCTGCCCTCCAGCCTTTCTGCAAGCTCCTTGGCGACAGTGGTCCAGAGTTTAGAGCTAGATATATTTTCTCCATTCCTGTAGAGGGAGAACAGACCGGCCATGATGAAGTAAAAGATTGAGAAATGAGAGTTAGAAGAAATATTATAAAATTTGATTATGTACCTCTGTTTGATGCAATCAAAATGAATCAAGGTGTTCAACAGAGGCATGTTGGCCTGTGGTTTTAAAAGGGGCCTAGTTATTGTTTTGCATTGAATTTTTCTTCTTTTGTAAAGGAAGAATATTTCACAGTTCAGTATATTTTCTCCATCGTTTTTAGTACATTTACAATATTTATTTATTTTACTATGGTGCCTAGACTGCCAATGGGCCACCCAGCCAGTAGGCCCAGGATAATTCATGGGTGCCTGAAACAGCAGTTTCCTTGTTGTCTGTTCAATTGAACCATTATTTAAGCCAGGGATGATATTGGATTAAATTTAAAAAATTGTGTTTTGGGGGTATTTCATTTTTTTCTGCAAAACTGTAATATATATATATTTGATGCATTTGGAGGATGTGTGCTGTTATAAAATTGTACAGCTTAGTTAATTTTAGTTTTTGCATTGTTGAATTAATGCTGTTTTCTCCTGTGTTACCATGCCTCTTTTGTCTAGCCAGTGTGTGAGTGTGCTTGCCAAAGTCCACCATTTGTCTTTGCTCCCCATGCCATGTGCATGCTCAGTGTCCATAGGTCTGCATGTGTACTCTGATTTCCTTTCCACCTTGCTTGTTGTTTGCCCATGTGGCCAGCAGCCATTTTGTGTAGCCAGCCAGTATGCATTTTATATAGGCCTGCATGTGTTCTTTGTTGTGGCCACGTTTCCTTGCTGGTTGTTATTGTTTGACCATGTGGTCTTAGCCACTCTGTGTAGCCAGCCAGTGTGCTTTTACCATAGGCCTGCATGTGTTCTTTGTTGTGGCCATGCCTCCTTTCTGGTCGTTGTTGTTTGACCATGCAGTTGGTGGAAATTTTGTGTGGACTTAGCCAATGTGCTTTGCCTTAGGCCTGAATGTGTTTTTGTTGTGGTGCTGCCTCCTTGCTGATTGCTGTTGTTTCACCATGTGGTCAGTGGCAATTTTGTGTAGCCAGCCAGTGTGCTTTTGCCATAGGCCTACATGTTCTTAGTTGTGTCCATGACTCCATCCAGGTTGTTGTTATTTGACCATGTGGTCGGAGGCCATTTTGTGCAGCCATCCTTTTTTTCAGTTTTCAGAGAGATATTGATAGGAGACGGCTATGCCTTTTTGAATTTGTTATTTTTTTTTACTTTTCCCCGATATCAGTTTAATATTTTGTGGATCATTGTGTAATATTTGTATATATCATAAAAAAGGGACAAAGAGCTATATATTTAAAGTGATCCTATACACATGCCCCTCCTAGTATACTGTTTGCTAAACACTTCAGGGGGAGTAGTTCCTCAATGGTGGGAAAGTCCACAGACAGTGGAATCACAAAGCTGATCACTGGGATCTCAAGGGTTCAGATTGGTCTGATCGTAATGCCCTCAAACACCTGGTAGGGTGTCATGCTTCATCATAGGGGGCTTCACGTCAAGCCAGCGCTACCATGCCTGACGGGTCTGGGGGCTCTTTAGGGAAGATCTTTTAATCTGTAGTCACCGTTGGATGAGTGCATGAAAGGGTATAGTGCGAAAGATAGGATGGTGATAGGGGTGTGTATAAAATAGTCTAAGGTAACCAAATGAGTATTTATGGGGTGACGGTACCTTGACTAAATAAAAACAGAGGTGCTATCCTTCAGTAGCAATGTACCTTGAAAGCTACAAACTAAAGTGTTAAGGTAATAGTTGTGTACTAATTAACCGTTTTATATGACATGCTTTTGCACCTTTCACCTGCACTTGGCTGCCTGTCAATGGGCTTTCTCATAGTACCCTAGTACACCAGCTAATAAATATTTATTTTTGTATTTGTATTTTAAGTTGTTTATATTCATTTTTATTTTCCTATTTTATTTATTTAATTTACATTTTATTTATTTTATTTACTAGCCGTCCACCACCTACCCCCCCATAGGCACACAGGGGCACAACAGCATTCATTTTTAAATGATCATTTCTTTTTCCCCTGGACTTTTTGCCTGCAATAGATGCAACGCACACACCAGCATTAATGTTTTTACAGATTATTACATTGTACCCTGGGCACCCTGCCTACATAGGTGTACAACACACACAGCAATCATTTTTTAAGGATTATTCAATTTTCCTCTGCACCCCCTGACTGCCCGGGTTTCTTCCGTAGATACACGCATTGCACTTAAAGCAAACAGTTACATTGTTATCCTGATTGAAAATTTAATATTTTGTTCTGGTGGTGTGGTTTGACTTTAAAATGCACTGTTGTTAATTATTTAGGATAATAATGATCGTTTAAGTAACCACACTAAATGATATTGTCTGTAGTAATTTAAATTGCAACAATGCCATGTTTCACTAAATGTTTTTTCTTGCTTGTTTGCTTTTAGGTGCCCTAGAGGCATCACCCATAGCGCTGCCAGACAGACAGTCATGTGACTCTTTCAATATCTTCCTCTTGTGCAGCTAATTGCCACAGCCAACTGCCACCTTCAATATGGCCCCAAAGAAAGGTGCTTCAAAGAAAGGGGCTGGTGGGGAGGAGAAGAAAAAGCAGATTTCCACCCCTGGTTTGTCAGCTAAAACCTTTTCGGAAGTCATGTGTGTGCTGCACCTGTCTCCGGGGAGCAACCTGAGAGCAGCACTCCTGTATCAATGGCACCACCCCAGCTTAAGCCCAAGCCTTTTCTCTCAGTGAGGCAGCCACCACAATCATGTCATTGACGATGGGCAGTGACATTGAATTGGATTTGTTTCTTTCCCAAAGTACTACCAAATAATTTCTGGAAAGTGGACAACAGACACAGCCAGCAATGGATCTTACGGAAATGAGGGCAGAACAGGAGGTTGAGCCTCCTGCTGTACAAGAACCTCCTCATTTACAATCATTGGCTTCCAGAACCCTTGCAAGAAAAAGGAAGGGAACTCTACCATCTTCTTTAAGCCCCCTTCTGTGATCTGGACACGTATTGGATCACGGTTGAGTCCGAGACATGCCAGCAAAGGCCCAGGAAAAGGAAAGTTCCTGAAAGCCTAACAATTATGGAAGAGTGTGAGGATGACGATGAGCCATTCATTGTGGAAGCTTAAGCTGGCACAAAGGAGACTGCCATTACACCTCTTATTCAACCTGCTTCAAGGTATATGGCACCACCACCCGACTGCTCCCATTCCCACATTTTCTAGACCCGCTCCAAGATCTACATCCACCACTAGTTCTATGGAAGGGCTCACTGCAGAGAGCCAATCATCGACACACCCACCTACCTCCAGTTCTTTGGGCATTGGCTGTGATGCCAGTGGTTCACAGAAAAAGTACTCTTCCCAGGTTTGGGAAATCTTTACAGTTAGTAAGCAGGAGGACAACATCACAATGTGCCTCATTTGAAATGCTAGTATTCCTCAAGGTGAGCTTGGTACAAACTATGGTAATGGAGGCCAAGCAATCCATTTGAAAAAACATCGCACACTCCGCTGGGAGGCGCACCTTAATAAACTTTCTGCACGTAGTGGTCAAGGTGATGTAGGAAGTGTGTCTGCTCCGTAACCTCCAATCAGAGTGGGAATTGTAGGTGGTGATGAGGAAGAGCAGGTTGATATCTTTATGCAAAGCAGCCCTGGCACAAAGGTCAGACACAGATAACACAGTAGTGACTGCTCCAAGATGTGCATTTAAACTGACACCTTCTAGTCCTCTGCAGAATTCGCCTGCATCAGTGGCACCAGCAACTGCAAAAAATTCAGGCTAATATTACAAGCATGTTTAGGCAGGAGGAGTTCTAGGAATGCAGCCACCAAACAGCAATTAGTACAATGGCAAGTGGGCTAAAGTTTTGGCGCTGGGCCTTCTCCTGTTTTTTTGTGGAAGGAGTAGGCTTCATAGAGATTGTGGCAGCCATCTGCCCAAAATGGAAGGTTCCCAGGAGGACGTACTTTGCCAGAGTAGCTGTTCAAGCGCTCCATTAGGATGTGAGTAATTGGTTGGAAAAGCTGGATAGACTGAAAAGCAGAGTGCTGTTCAGTCTATCCACTTGGCAACAGACATGTGGGCCAGTTGTCAAGACACTGCTTACATGTGTATCACTGCACACTGGATCTCTTTTGTGAGGGTTAGACAACAGCTATCAACAGGTTTCAGCACTCATGAAACTTTTAAGGATGTTCAGCGACATGCAATAACAGCCATGTTTACCGAGGAGAAATCTTGGAAGACTTTAACAGCAAGGTATTTCAATGGCTTTGACCAGAGGTCTTAGAGTTGGATTTTTTGCCATGGATAATAGCAGTAATATAGGTAAGGCCATGGCAGAGAGTGGATATTTCCGGGTCCTGTGTTTAGCACATTCAATCAACATCATTGTGCAGGACTTTTTCAAAAAAGAAGACCTAGTTATTATTCATTCATTTAATCTTTATTTTGGCTCATTTTGGCCATAAAAGATGCATTACAACACAATACATTATGCACAGTGAGTACAACATACCAATTGGAAGCAGAATATATACATTTCAACATTTAGAACAATAAAAATCACCCATGTTAAGATAGGCATAGTAATTCAAAACGAATATTATTACAGATATCATTACCAGCATGTGTCAGGGCAACCTAGCCTGCATCTAATGTACACACATTTAATATCTAAAGATCAAGAGCCAAGTTTTTCCGTGTATACCCAACATTCAATAGGAATCTGCTAACACAAAACACTGTAAGGCGTCCAGTGTCAGTTTTCCTATATGCTTCCTGGTATGATCGAATGCCTAAGGCTTTACACAAGGGTTTGATCCATCTTCTCCTAGCTCGGTCATAGGCAGTACAGAAGAACAATATGTGACTGTCATCTTCTCTTATGTTTAGTTGACAACATGTACAATTTCTACTTTTTGATTGCCCTGAGTCCTTATCCCATCTAGCTAGTACTGATTTTGTTTTAAGTATGCCATATCTAAATTTTAAGTACAGGCTTTTTGCTAGGGCTGGTTGTATCTCATTTAAAAATTCTTCAAACAATGGAGTGTCCTTAAAATCAAGAAAACTACGTGTAATGGATCCACATGAATGATTGTTTTGGTAATTGTGTGTTATATAGAACCAAAATTGGTTCTTAACCTGGATCTTACATCTTTGTGTCAAACATGCTGGATCGTCCCAGTAGTGAGCAAGGCCTGTCCGATGGAACCAATTATTAACATGCTTAAGCCAGGGGTTTGTATTATAAACATCCAGACTCTAAACTTCTACGATACCTTTTCTATAATCTGCAAGTTCGGGAGTACTCCAGAGTCTGACCCAGAACAATAGTGGCCTAAGTAGTGCAATATGATCTGTTCGTTTCATGTTTAGATCCATAAACAATGGTACAAGTGGGGTATGTTTGGGCAATCTCAAAAGCCTTCTAAAAAAGTTGTTTTCACTAATCGTAAAGATGTTACCTGTGTTTGTGCCCCAGATTTCTACTCCATATAAGGCACCAGATTGAGCCTTGAATTTGAAAACTTCTAGTGCTTGTGAAATGGACTTGCTTAAACTTGCCCCATGGCGCTTTATAATAGGTAAAGAGCTCTGATTAAATATAGTTTTACTCTTTTCAATTTGCGTGCTCCATGAGGTTTTTGAATCTAGGGAAACACCCAGGTACGAGAAGTTTGAAACCAGTTTGAGCCTTTGGTTATTTAAAAGGAATTGCCATTTAAAGGTTTTATGTGGATTTATGGACATACATTTGTTTTTTTTTCGTATTTATTTCAAGACCTTTTGAGTCACAGTATAATTTGAAAGTGTTCAAAAGGGTTTGAAGGCCCATGGGCACTTGCGAGATCAGGATTGTATTGTCTGCAAATAAAAGGGAGGGGACCCTCACACCATTCAGCTTTGGGTAGTCATTCCTACACCCATCTAAGTATTCTGGGATGTCGTTGACAAATAAAGAAAAAAGTGTAGGAGCCAACACACATCCTTGGCGGACTCCCCGTCTAATAGGTATGGGTTCTGTTAATTCCCCTTTCGGGCCCCAACGCACTCTAGCAAAATTATTGTCATGTAATCATACAATCTGCTGGAGTATACAGGTTGGTAATCCCAATGCAAATAAACAATCCCATAAACGATCCCGCAAAACTAAATCAAAAGCTGCCCTAAGGTCAACAAAAGCTACATAAATATGTCCTTTTAATAAAAAGACGTATTTCCAACAAATGCAACAAAACCTAAAAAACCTGATCTATCGTGCTTGTGTTCCGTCTAAAACCTGCATGGAACTTAGTAAAGATCTCGTTCTCATCAATCCATGTATCCATCTGGTTTAAAAGATGCCTAGAAAAGATTTTTTGTAAAATGTCTAAAAGACAAATGGGACGATAGTTAGAAGGATCATATCTATCTCCCTTCTTAAAAACTAAAATGATTTCTGCTCCCCGCCAACTAAGTGGTAAGTCCCCACAGGCAACTAATATGTTAAAAAGCTTATTTATATATGCCGCCCATATACTGGTCTCATGTTTGTACAAGTCCCCAGGTATTTTATCTAAGCCTGGGGCTTTACCATTTTTCACAGCAATTATTGCTAACTCAGTTTCCTCGAGACTAAACTCTATAATATTTGTTGATGACACCAACCATGAGCTATTTCCAACAGCTGTTTTATCACTATCTGGGGCTTTATACGAGTGGGTGAAATGGTTAACCCAAGTTTGTTCATTAATGAACACATCATCCGGTGACCTTCCTCCAGTATTCTCGTTGGCAACTAGTTGCCAAAAACCCACATTATCCTTAACTTTAACAGCTGTTAGCATGTTCTCCCAACATTCATCATCCCAATCAGTTCTAGCCATTTGCTGCACCCTCCTCTATTCTTGCCTTAGGGTCCTAATTGCATGTGGTGTATTGCTCTTAATTGCCTCTAGGAGTTTACTCTTACAATTACGACATTCTTTATTGTACCATGGTTTGGTACCAATGGAACAAATTTAATGCAACCTTTTTTTATGCGGCATTTTCGTCACAAGTGGTACTAAGGCTTTAAAAAATTCATTGTGCAAATTGATAAAAACCTCACCCTCTACTGGTTGAAGCAGATGTTTGGCAAAAATATCCGCAAAAAGTGAGTAGATGTTGGATAATGCCTCCTTATTGCTTAATAAGCTAGCCCATTTAACGGAGCGCCTGTTGTTACTTATTAAGGGGCCAGCAGTAGTTGGATTATCCAGTATGTTTTGTTCTATCGGGATCCTGGAGCTAGGGACTAATCTATAGTCCATTGACAAAAGCAGCGGGCGATGATCACTTTCATATCTAGGGTCGATTACAAAGTCTGATAGGAAGGGCCAGATATCGAAAGAGACCAGGATATAATCAATCCGACTATGATGATTATTTTTAACAAAGGTTGGTGCTTTCGGTGAATCAGATGGAAAACGGCCATTACAGGCCCTCAAACCATGTACTGATACCAGTCTCATAATCTGGGTAGCTAGGGTCGTACAGCTCACACCCTCCGTATATGATAAGGGGGGGATATTATTGGCTCTATCCTCATCTGAAAAACATCTCCAAACCCTATGATTGGTTCAAAATTACAATTAAAATCACCACATACTATTATACTACTAGGCACAATATCAGTAAGGAATTTATCCAGTTTATCAAAAATTGCAGATTCTTTCGATAACCCACAAGGACGATTATAAATATTAAACACTACAATACGCCTTCCATCCTTCAGATTGACTAAGAGACCCAGTATATCAGCGGATTCTATGATTAATTGTGTAATTTTTACCTTCAAGGACACACTAATCCAAATCGTGAGCCGCCCCGATGGTCTACCTCTGGCTGATGGAATTTCCGCGATATTGTAAGTCCTGTATCCCACCCTGTGTGGTATTTCAAGGGTCCAAGTTTCTTGGAACAAACAAAAGTCACAAGAGTCTATATAATTGGACCAATCAGGATCAGAAAGATTTTTGGTCAGACCAGCTATATTCCAAGATATTAAAGTTATTTTGTGTTTCATGGTTGATCTTTCCCCTCCTGATGCTGATTTTTCCCCTACTGGTGGTGCCCCCAGATTCGAAGCCACACTGGTACAAGTCCCTAAAATAGGGCTTGCCACAGGAGAAACGGGGTCACCAGTCATCTGCCTTGTATTCAAAACACCTCCTGCTTCGATAATATCTCCCCCTTGATTGAACCTAGGTGGCATCGAAACTTGGTCCACTTGTTCTACAACAAGAGTAGGCTTCAATATTGAATCACAATCATCACTCTGTGTAATTGGTTCTAGGGGGTTTGGAATAATTGTACCTGAGCTCTCCAGCACTGGATGTAATATTTTTTTCCCCGGTTGACAACCACCCTCAGTTTCCTCTGTTTGTGTTACATTGGTATGACCAACCATACGGTGGTCATTCTGTGATCTTCAGTTGCAATTATCCAAACCAGAGAAAACATCATACCTGTTTGCTGTCTCCAAGGGTGTAAAAGGTCTCAAGTGTTCCATCCGCCTATTAGGATTTCTAAAAGACCTAGGAGGTACAGTGTTCCACCCGAAGGGGTCGGCAGCAGGATGATAATGTGGAGGTTCTGGTGGGAACCCAGAGTTAAAGGACATGAAGGGAGCAATCTGGTTGGGTAACTGAGCGCCAATGCGGTTAGGAGGAAACACCTGGGGCCTCATTTATGAAAAGTGACGCATCGCTGCGTGAAAACAGCGATGCGTCACTTTTCAATGCGCACTCCTTGCGACACCAATGATGCGTCATATTTAATGTATGGCACATCATGTCGCAAGGACTTACAGATGCGTCAGTATTTCTGACGCATCTCTAAGCGCAAAAGTGACGCATTGCTGGAGTGTGTCACAAAAGTGACGCAACTCCAGCAATGCGTCCTTTCACATGGGGAAAGCCCCATGTGAAAGGGCTTGCGTCAGTCTTACGCCTGCTGTGAGGCAGGCGCAAGATTTTGACGCAACCGCATCCTAAAAGTGACGCAGTGAAATCTCATAGATTTCACTGCGTCACTATTACGAGGCTTTTTGCGGGGGAACGCCCCCTCTGCATACATTATACCTGACGCAGGTATAATGTGGCACAGGGGTTTAAAAAGTGACGCATCTACCTAGATGCGTCACTTTTTAAATATAGCGCAACAAGGCGCATGTTTTACGCTGCCGATGCGTCACAAAAAGTGACGCATCTGCAGCGCAAAACTGACGCAAGGCCTCATAAATGAGGCCCCAGGGATCTAGGATAACAGTAGGTCAAGGGGCGCGGTATATTAGAATTACTGCCTCCACCCTGGGGCCAATTTAAAATATAGGTAACAGCTCGAGGGTCTCTAAAATTAATGACAACCAAGTCGCCATCTATATCCTTAACTCTGCTGCCCAACCAGGGGAGTCGTCTAACATGCACCATATCACCATCGATGTCATGTGATAGTGGTCTAAATTGAGCTAACCAGTGCATGATCTTATTTTTGAGCTGGAAATACCCCTCCCTCTTGTTTGTTGGTAAGCTAGGGACCCCATCAAAACAACCACATACGGGGTTGCTTCGGGGGGCAATTCTGCTTGGGGGATTCTACGAGATGGTGGCCTGGTGTATCTAGATGGACCCCTTATAGACTGTTGGGAAATCCCCATTGAAGGTTTTGCAGATCCCGTCACCGCTACACTTACTGTTGTAGGAACTGAACTAATAGTCTGTTTAGAGGATGGAGCCTTTTGATGCTTAGAAATAGTTGATTTGGTCGGTTGATCAGTACCTTTTGAGGCACCAAGAGTACATGTAGGCACCATAGCTGATGGTTCTGGAACCCCACTCACCACAACCCTAGATGGACCCTGGTGATTAATAACTGCCGCCTCAATCACTTCAAGCTTTTTCTCAACCCTCCTCAGTCTCTCGATAATAGGTAGAATGAAGGACCTAATTAGGTGTTCCTTATTGTCAAGTGAAGCAACAGTGGAAACATCCATTTGGAATGGGTCATCCGGTATATCAATTGGAACAATAGTATTCACTGGTTGAAAAGCTGATGGCAAAGGTAGCAAGGTAATCGGGATTGTCTTGTTGGATTGTTCAACAACGGGATTTTTAGCAGTATTGTTAATAGCTTTAGAAGATTTACCAAAATCCGAATGACTAACCTTTGGCTTTTGCAGAGCCCCCCCCTTCCGTCTTCTTTTTGCAGGTGGTGGGCCATGACTCTTAACCTGCACAGGTTTCCTCTGCTTGCTTGGAACTTGCTTAGGCCGGGCCAGAGGCCGGGTAGGCAAGTCCACATCAGGCAATATCGATCTGGAGGGTGAAATGTGTATTGAAGATTGGACTGTATGGCCCAAGGGTGTTGGAGTGCAGTCACGTAACAAAAGAGGAAAACTTTCCAAGCATAAAGGATCTTCACTGGAAGAGGTACCTCCAAGAGTAAGCGAAAGGTCTTTGGGTGGAGAAACGGCAGAAGCTTTGTTCTTAATACTTTCGACAGAGCGACGACGCTCTGCCCTACGAACTGCCAAAGTTTTCTCCTTATCTTCGTCAACGGGAGCCTTTGTAAAGTAGTTATCAAGAGGGCCATTGAAACTACACCCAGCCTTCTCGAGCAACAATTGCCCCGGACTTTGAGCCATCAAGAAACAGATAACTATAAAAAGCAATAGATCGAAATGAGTAGGCCCTGCCTGGCCTCACTCGGTCTCTGAGGGCCTCAGAGGGCCCGCCCTTTGCCCGGGCTTAGCCCCGCGCTTCGTCCCACGAGCGTTCCGCTGCACGGAATGGGTAGCCTGATTGTAATCCTCCCAGGCGGGTCAAGACACTGCTTACATGTGTATCACTGCACACTGGATCTGTTTTGTGAGGGTTAGACAACAGCTATCAACAGGTTTCAGCACTCAAGAAACTTTTAAGGATGTTCAGCGACATGCAACAACAGCCATGTTTACCGAGGAGAAATCTTGGAAGACTTTAACAGCAAGGTATTTCAATGGCTTTGACCAGAGGTCTTAGAGTTGGATTTTTTGCCATGGATAATAGCAGTAATATAGGTAAGGCCATGGCAGAGAGTGGATATTTCCGGGTCCTGTGTTTAGCACATTCAATCAACATCATTGTGCAGGACTTTCTCAAAAAAGAAGACCTAGTTATTAACTTATGGCGAACAAAGAAAAACCAAAGGAAATGATGGACGGAGCGTTGACAATACAAGCACTCACCCCAGGGCTGGACAGTTCCCATGAGGCACAGGGTCAGACTGATTTGCATATGGCCATGTCTGAACTGGGGTGGCAGAGTGGGCTAAAGAACGGTGATGGATTAAACCCGGATCTGTTGACTGGGTGTGAGTGTTTTGATTGGTTCAGATGCTCCATCCATCACCACCCCTTTTTGTACCGCTTTGTTTGCCATAAGTTGGCAGGGTATGCTCAGACGTGAGTCCCTTGCTCACTTTTCCACTGGATTCAAGCAAGCCTGGCTGAAGACGCCAGAAACCGGTCCTAGGAAGCTTGTTTCCGGTCCAGGAAAGTCATGGCTTGGCAGTTCGGGCTGGACTGTTCCCATGAGGCACAGGGTCAGACTGATTTGCATATGGCCATGTCTGAACTGGGGTAGCAGAGTGGGCTAAAGAACGGTGATAGATTAAACCCAGATCTGTTGACTGGGTGTGAGTGTTTTGATTGGTTCAGATGCTCCGTCCATCACCACCCCTTTTTGTATAGCTTTGTTCGCCATAAGTTGGCAGGGTATGCTCAGACGTGAGTCCCTTGCTCACATTGCCACTGGATTCAAGCAAGCCTGGCTGTATACGGCTGGAATGCCAGAAACCGGTCCTAGGAAGCTTGTTTCCGATCCAGGGAAGGCATGGCTTGGCAGTTCGTGCTGGACTGTTCCCATGAGGCACAGGGTCAGACTGATTTGCATATGGCCATGTCTGAACTGGGGTAGCAGAGTGGGCTAAAGAACGGTGATAGATTAAACCCAGATCTGTTGACTGGGTGTGAGTGTTTTGATTGGTTCAGATGCTCCGTCCATCACCACCCCTTTTTGTATAGCTTTGTTCGCCATAAGTTGGCAGAGTATGCTCAGACGTGAGTCCCTTGCTCACATTGCCACTGGATTCAAGCAAGCCTGGCTGTATACGGCTGGAATGCCAGAAACCGGTCCTAGGAAGCTTGTTTGCGGTCCAAGGAAGGCATGGCTTGGCAGTTCGGGCTGGACTGTTCCCATGAGGCACAGGGTCAGACTGATTTGCATATGGCCATGTCTGCACTGGAGTGGCAGAGTGGGCTAAAGAACGGTGATGGATTAAACCCAGATATGTTGACTGGGTGGGAGTGTTTTGATTGGTTCAGATGCTCCGTCCATCACCACCCCTTTTTGTACCGCTTTGTTTGCCATAAGTTGGCAGGGTATACTCAGACGTGAGTCCCTTGCTCACTTTGCCACTGGATTCAAGCAAGCCTGGCTGACGACGGCTGGAATGCCAGAAACTCGTCCTAGGAAGCTTGTTTCCGGTCCAGGGAAGGCATGGATTGGCAGTTTGGCTGGACTGTTCCCATTAGGCACAGCGTCAGACTGATTTGCATATGGCCATGTCTGAACTGGAGTGGCAGAGTGGGCTAAAGAACAGTGATGGATTAAACCCAGATCTGTTGACTGGGTGTGATTGTTTGATTGGTTCAGATGCTCCGTCCATCACCACCTCCTTTTGTACCGCTTTGTTCTCCATAAGTTGGCAGGGTATGCTCAGACGTGAGTCCCTTGCTCACTTTCCACTGGATTCAAGCAAGCCTGGCTGAAGACGGCTGTAATGCCAGAAACCAGTCCTAGGAAGCTTGAATCCGGTTTAGGGAAGGCATGGCTTGGCAGTTCGGGCTGGACTGTTCCCATGAGGCACAGGGTCAGACTGATTTGCATACAGGCATGTCTGAACTGGGGTGGCAGAGTGGGCTAAAGAACGGTGATGGACTAAACCCAGATCTGTTGACTGGGTGTGAATGTTTTATTGGTTCAGATGCTCCGTCCATCACCACCTCCTTTTGTACTGCTTTGTGTTTTTTAAAACAACAAAGCGATTGAGGAGTATTCCGGAAGACTGATTGTGTTATGCATGTTTAACTGTATTTAACAATTGTTGTTTGTTACATTTATTGATGTGCTTTTATGGTTTTAAATGAAACCGAATAAAGCTTTATTTGATTTCAGTGCACATATGATACGTTACTCAATGTCTAAACTAAATAGTGACTTAAAATACACTTTCATTTATAAGCCAGAGCCATTGGCATTACCAATGCTTGTTTCTAAGTTATCATGACATTTTGTGAACCATTTATAGACAAATACCTTGAATCACTTACAACTAAATAGCACAAAACAATTTCTTCTCTTATGGGTAGGACTATTTACTGTAATGAGATGTAGATTAATCATAATTTGCTTGTCAGTAATATTCATTCTGAGAGGTAATGCAGTTAGATCTTTGAAGTCTGCTGTCTTTCAGAGAAACGTTATCCCTTTTACTCAGTTCTCATAGAGCAAGGAAACAAATAGCATTACTCTAATATGGAAATATTTTTGGGACCTCATTTATGATGTTTTGCCGTAGGAAGGCGCAGCAGGCCTTCCTGCTGCGCTTCCCTACGGCAAAAGAAAAGGGCAAGAATGCGTTGTATCTATAAAATACGGCGCATTTCTGTCCTTTTCCCCTGCGCCGGCGCACAATGGGCTGCCTGCGCCAATGCAGGCACCTTAGCACAATGCTGCAAGGGTGCCTGCGTTGCGAGGATGAATATTTTTGTACAGGAAGGGAAACCTTTGTGCACACAAATAATTACTAGAGGCTTTTCCTCTTTCTATGTGTGCTGTAAAATGCGGTGCAAAAGGGGGTGGTGATGGACGGAGCATCTGAATCAATTAAACACTGACACCCAGTCAACAGATCTGGGTTTAATCCATCACCGTTCTTTAGTCCACTCTGCCACCCCAGTTTAGACATGGCCATATGCCAATCAGTCTGACCCTGTGCCTCATGGGAACAGTCCAGCCCGAACTGCCAAGCCATGCCTTTCTGGACCGGAAACAAGCTTGCTAGGACCGGTTTCTGGCATTACATTACATTGCAGCACACATAGAAAAAAGAAAAAAATGAGGAGAAATAAAGATATTTCTCCCCGTTGCTCCTCCCTTCTGCCTCACCTGGGGAGGCATAAGCTTTTGGCACTGCCTCTGATTTACGATTTCTCGTAAATCTGTGGCCTTGCCAAAGGCCTTGGATGTTGCTGGGAACGCCCCCAGCAACACCCATTGCATGCCCCTTTAATGCAGAACACTGCGTTAAAGGGACTGATATGTATCAGGCAGCATTAAGCCAAAACAAGTGGCTTAGTGCTGCCTGATAAATATCACGCAGGCTTCTGCACCACGGAACGTCACAAAAAGTGACGTTCCGATGGCACAAGGGCCTTGGTGTTTTTCTTAATGATAGCCTCAATCGCCTGCTGTTTCTCATCTAAGTGCATTTACTGTGTGTGTTTCAAAGTATACATGTACATCTATTTCCAGGAATTTATAGCTTCATGCACCCATAAAGACTCTTGATAAAATAGGGCCAAACAATATGTTCTAATCAGAACGGGAGATATGTTATTAATATTGATGTATAGCAGGTTTGTGATGTGTAGGTCAGAAAATGGCTGAAAAGATTCCCCAAAAATGTTGCTGTATATGCCAATGAAGGGGTTTTGAGTGCACTAGAAACAATTGACAATTTCAGAATTGTGTGCACATAACAAACAGCAACATTCTCCTTGTACACATTCACCCAACTGTAACACAGCATAATTTTGCAGAGTTCTATATCAAAATACCAAAATTAGACCATGTGTGTAAATCAGACATGTATTATTTTATCCTTTGATTTTATATAGGGATATTGAAACTCTTTCGCTTCTCCAACCTTTTGCTCTTTTCAACAGTATTGGATCACTTGACCGCCCCTCACTGCTCATAATATGCATCCCTAGCATTTTAGGCTGGTGAGGGTTTTTAGCTTTAGGAATAATCACACAATTTTTGTGATTATGTTTGTTGTCTTTATTAAGTTAGGTCATTCTGGAAATACATCACATTAGTCATATACCCTTCAGGACACTCTGCATCACATGCTGAAACACCGCTGATGCTGATGCAAACCCAAAGTGCATGCGCATAAACTGAAGCACCCCCTTAGGTCTTATGAAGGACGTAATATGTTTTGACTCAGAATGTAGGGGCACCTGATGGTAAGTGCTGGACAAGTCTAATAATGATGAGAAATACTTGTCTTTCCTGATACTCATGAGTATTTAATTTAGGCACGGAAGTGGATGGCGGTCCACCCAAATGCATTCACTAAAATCCTTAAGGTCCATGCACATCCTCAACTTCCCGTTGGACTTGGTCACCAAAACATTTGGGCTGAGCCAAACGGATGACTCTATTTGCAAAATCCCCCCAGCTGTACACAACCTACCCAACTCCTCCCTCAACTAACTTCTCAATGCCAAGAGCACATTCCTCGCCGTATGTACCTTGGGGAGGTATTCTTTCTTCAGGCAAGCAAAAGAACACACTGGAGTTCTTAACACAAATCCAACAATGCATTTCCAGGATAAAGTTACTATGCTCAATTTTTTTAAACACCACAAACGGCTGTCAAACAACCTGGGATATTTGTTGCTCCACAACTCACTGTTGCAATTGTCAGTATTGTCAGGGTGATTGGGAATAAAATTTATACCAAAGGCTTGCTGCTCTTGCCAACCCAACAGTGGTTTACCTCTCTCAACCACATACACCTTTGCCAAAGCAGATCGTTCCCTATACTCCAAGGTAGCCCATTAAAGACTCTAACAAAGGTAGTTTACCACCACAGTAGTTTACCACCACAGTAACCTTCTGGCTCAATGTCTGCCGGGCACAAATCAGATTCAGATATCCTCCTCTACATGGTTTGATCTATAAGAGCATAAGGCGAACACGAATCAACCCACATAAAAATTTTCTCGCCATTGATCTTTACCTCACACTTCAAAGGCTATTGTTATTCACCACCAATATCTCCACTTTCCCCTGTCACATGAATTCTCGTTCACACTTGACCCACAGGCCATACCCTGCACCATATTAACAATCTTATTGTCACCACGCATTTCCCACTTGCACATCCTGGAAATATGCACCATTTTCTTAAATTTGAAACATTTGACTTTAGTGGCTAGACACAAGTTAGACTCTGCCAAATGTCTTCATACTTCCACAATGATAACAAGTACATCTAACAAATTGCCCCTTAGTTGACACCTTTCCTCTGGTGTTATCTTTCTGTGAGCCAGCTGCCTTTAAAGTTTTCTGAACCACATGAACATTTTTAACACAGTTTTTATAAATGTTTTCCTTCCCTTGGCCTCTTTAAGCTCCTTCTCGTATCTTGTTGTGTTCTCCATCCACCGTGCATCCATTGGCCTCAGTTAAACTCCTTCACATTTCTTGTTGTTGGTTCTCTATCTGACATGCAATAGTGATAGTTTTGCCTAGGGAAGGATCCCTCAATTCTAGCAATTTTTCTTGTACTTTTGTGCTAATCATCCGATTTCTAAATTGGTCTCTTATAATCTCCTCATGCAAATTCTTGAACTTGCACATGACTGATAATGTTCTCAATACTGAAACATATTAGTCCACGCTTTTCCCCGGAAGTTGAACACAACAGAAACATGTATGTCTCTCCACAACAATGCTCACCTTCTTTCCATACTTTTCCTCTGAAGCTCTCATGGCATCACTATACTCATCATCAGGCACCTCATCTGACTCGGAGGCCTCGTCATCATTACTTTCATTGCTAACAAAGTTATGCTTTAAAATAGCCAACTTCCTTTTGGAAACAAATACATCACATCCCACCTCATCACCTCTAAATAATTCTCAAATGATCACCTCTAAATAAGTATCAAATTATTCTCTCTAATCCTCCTAGAGCTTCACAGGGTGGTCCAGGCTTTGCAAAAACGTAAGGGGAGGAATTATCGACTGCGCTTCCATATTGAAAGTTCACTTCCACAAGTTAAACAAGTTGTCACTGTTGTTCTGGATCAGAATAAAACCCTTAAAATAACCAAAGTTGTCATCGTTGTCTTTGCAAGTGCTGTGCACCAATATTTTGCAAAAATAGCAAGCAAAAACAGCAAAAGTCGTCACTGTTGTCCTGTGTGGGAAAAAAACCTAAAAGAACAAAAGTTGTCACTGTTGTCTTTGCAAGTGCTGTGCACCAATTTTTTTTTGTAATCAATTAATAAACTGAAACAACAAAAGTAGCCCCCTGTGTTATTTTTTTCCTCCTTTGCTTGTTCTATTGCCCTTGTACCACAGGGATCCATATCTCCTTTCAATACACACTCTCAATATAAAAGAGTTTTGGTACTCTTTCTATGACCATGCCACACATCGAGGTCCTTACTTATTGTTCATAGAACATTGTAATACTCTCTCTTCGAGGTTCATTATGAAGTAGGAAGATGAACCATTTCCTCAGCACTGGAGCAATCACAGTAAGGCAGCACTGCACGGCTACCCTCCCAATGGCCACGAGGTTGAGATATGGTTAATGTTTACCAAAGTCTCAACACTACGTGCTGCCGCCTCAGCTCGAGCACCACAGGAGCGGATGCTGCATTGCAGCCCTGTCGTTGTGACAGAGGGTCTTGATGCTAAAGCTCGATGCCGACGTGCTCTGTCTTGAGAGCTGCCTTGAGCACACGCTTGTGCAAGGTGCAGCTCTGCTACTATGTAATCTCAAGTGAGTACTCACGCTGAATTTTTTCACTCGCCTGGCTCATTTTAACGTGTTTCCACTTGCTTGACCCTCAAAATCAGTAATATTGGCAAAGTTGGTTGACTTACTGTTATCATCTATTGCTGCATTTCCCTTGCCTATGGTTCCCTTCCCTACTGCTCAGCCAGTGTAAGTGTTGGTGTGCCTGAAGATGTCTAGAATGTTGGATGTATGATGATGTCGTGGAATGTTGGGTGCTTGGTGAGCTGTGGAGTGTCAGTTGGAGTGTGCAGGCTGAGCAGGACAGAGGCTGCTCCTGGTGGGGCATCACTTGGACTTACCATCTCCCAAGGATATTGATGTTATTTTCTTATCAATAAATCTAATGAACATATCTACTCATCATCTGATCTCTAAGGACTATCCTTAGGCTTTCCTGTTTTCAGTTTCTATTTTTGGTAAATTCTGGTGGGGTTTTTTCAGTGTTTTCAATATCTTAAAAAACAGTTGTTATCAGTGGTTACACATTTTCGCGCCACTAAAAGCAACAGAAAAAGTGTTTTTCCGGTGTTTATGGAAGGTTTTGCTTTTATTATTGCTTGCTTTCTGCACTGAAAGAACATAGTATATAGACAGTGTACCTATAGTGTATATGAGGTCCAAATAGATTTTTGCAAATTAATCTTACTGTAGTACACCATACAATACTTCTTCAGTGAGTCTTTGTGTCATGTGCGCTCGCTCTTGCCTTCCCATATAAACTTCTGTGAAAAGGCCCTCTCAGCCTTCTTAGCCCATTGGGCTGAGAACCATCAGCTAATGGACACAGTTGGGATGACTCTTTCTTTGATGCCACATAAAGCACGAAATGATAAATAGTTGCATTTTAGTTCTTGTGCATTAGAAACCAGTGCACCAGGATGGACTAAAAAGTCAATAGCATCCCTTATTAACGCTTAAGATTGTAAAGATGCTTTCAGCATACCATCTAACAAGTGGCAAGGATCTACTACAGGGAATCACTTCAGCTCGGGTATCAATTTTGACAGGTCATCACACACTTTTTTATATACGTAGCTGAATCACTGCAAATACAAACAATATCACTCCAATCTTTGTTGAACTTGGAAATAACCTTTTTTGCAGAGCATTACAAGTGACACTGCGTTCCATGTTTTCCAAAAGTCTGGTGTCATGTTTTTACCACTATCCCAGATGCTTGGTGATATATATACTTGTCACTATACCTTGCATTGAATGTTTATAGCCTGAGGTGTTGGCAATTCACCTACTATCAATATTGACCCACTAGAAACTATGGTCTGATGTATTAAGGGTTTTTACCCATTCTCTGTGGGTAAATGTGATGACACATATTGGGAAAGATTTTCATGAAACCAGACATTTTACCTATCGTTGGAAGAATCAAATGCAGCCAAAATATCAAATATGAGTTTGATATTTCCGTATTCTCTATAGTTTATAAAATATTTAAACTAGACCTAAAACATGAAACTAAACCCTGCATCTTCAGACCAAAGGCCACACCACTGAAAAAGTAAAAGGAAGAAGAAACAATATTTTAGTGGCATCCCTAAAGAACAAAACTCAAGCAGAATAATGTTAGCCAGTCTTTCTTATTGCTACTTGTACAACAAAGTGACATTGTATTGACCCCTTCAAGAAGAAAAAAATTACTCTCACTCTCTTTTTCCTTTCCTTGAATGGCATTTAGTTTGTGGTTGTCCAGGTGTTTTTTCAGTGTTTATATGTTTTCACCGGTGAAGGCTAATTTTCTTTCAGTGGGGTTTTATCAGTTATAATAGGTTTAAACCTAAAACCCCACAGCCTAACTATCCTATTTACAATACTTACCTTGTTACAAACACAGCACTTGTCTTCCACCGCCACAACAGTTTCAGCTTTCTAGGTCCGAAATCTTTCTTCTGCCTATCGCTGAGCGTTGCAAAGTTTACTTCTCTCCAGAAGTCTCAACCGTCGTATGGGAATTACTGCTGCATGCACACACATAGCAATCCTGCACAAATCTCTCCATCCTTTCCTAGCCACCAAAAATCCACTCAGAACCTCCTCTTCATGGAAGACACGCTACATGCATCAACTACATCAACCTAGAATGCATCCCACCTGGAACCACTAACCTTACTGTACCTCCTGACAACATCATCACAACTGACAACTCAGCCCAAACCTTCTTATAGTCACATAATTTCGGCCAGTCTACTTTACTGTCACCACTGACCTGTGACATATTTGACATAACCAATTGGAGAACTTTATCCATTAACAATGCTTGCTTCCACTCTTAATCAGGAATCGTACCCCTACATAGTTTTTCCACAAAAGCCACTGCACCTTTCTCATCTTCTTTTCATACCCAGAAAATAAGGGCCTGATTATAGCTTTGGCGGTGCAGGCCTGCCATCACACCACCAAAGCCACGGGCAGGCAGCCCACCGGATTAGGAGTTTCCTCCTGTCTACTGAACATTTTCTGGTGTTCCCATGGCGGTGCCTCTAAAAATGGGCACCGCAATGTGATTGCCAAAAACTGTTCCTGCATAGCAGGAACTGGTGTGCTGTGCATGCGCACAGGTGGGCACATGCTGTACCCCCCATGTGCATCTACAGGGCACAGAGATCTTTCTTCTCTGTCAGGGTTTTCATGGAGAAGAAACCAACATGAAAACCCAGGCAGAGAGGAAACTCCTAATATTCTTGGCGGCCGGCCGAGGTCCAACCAAGCATTTTGATGCCTCTACACAGCCATAACACCACTAGGGAATGATGTATTACATCTTTCATAGCAATTATGTTAAGCATGTTTTGTAATTTGCACTTCATAGTCTTTATTTTTCCTCACTTTCTTTGCTACTTAACCACAATAAACAGAGTTTGTCTGGGGAATCGCAATTTTGCAATCATCCTTTAGAATACATTTACTTATTTATGTTAAAAGAGGCAAAAATGCAAACCATTGAAAACATTTTGCCATGTTTTATGTCCCTTGTTCTTTGGCATGTCTTTGTTCATTGACACCAGATGAGGCAGTGCTTTCACAGAAGTGACCGCACTGAGAGACATTTTTGCAGTAAGCACCCACCCTCTTGAGGTGTGGAATTTGCCCTTCATTCAATTGGATTTACCCCTTTCATTATCTTTCACCTCTAAAACACTTACTCATTCACTTACTTTAGGAATATCTAATTTTGCATCATCTCCAATAACCTTTGTACTGTATTACAATAACTTACAATAATTTCAAACTGCTTGGGTGTAAATTAAATCACCAAATCAAACTTTTCTTCCACAGCCTCTGATTTTCTCTCAATACCTCAACAGTTCTGGATCCTAGGAGATCCTAGGAGATCCAATCCCGGCCCTAGAATTTACCTATCCAGAGTTGTGTGGGAGCATCCATGCAATGTCCATGGAACGTCTTCCTAGCGCAGAGTAATGAAATACAGAGAATTGTGCTGTGTTGCTGTATTTGAGATTTATGGAGCCATTGAAGCCAAAGTGGCCTTGTGTGGCTTCTTAAATCTCATTTTAAATGGTTTTGTGTATGTACCACAATGTGTGGTGGAATTGCGATGCAATTGGAATCATTAACACGGACCTGAGTATATTGGCTTTCTCAAGAGATGATAATATAAATATATATAAATCATATCTAGCATCTTTCTCCAAAAATCACCAGTATGTTTAATCTAATGAATATTTCAGTAATTCACACACTGCAGTGCTTAGTAATAGAGATTTTTATAAAGAAAAGTTTAATAAATAAACATGTCTGGGAGTGTTTTTATAACATAGTTTTCAATATTGCATTTTTTATTAATAAAACAAACTTGTCTCTAAGACTTTCTTTTATTTATTTTTCAGTCCATAAAATGCAATTATAAAACAGCCACAAGAGCTTCCAGCTGAAGAGCATACAGCTACAGCTCAGTGTGCTTTACAAAATATGGCAAGGTATCCTCTGGTAATTGATTTATTGACCCAGGATGCTTATTGTGCTGCTGCACCTCCTACATCCCCTCCAACATTAAACAAAATGCTTGGTGGTGCCCTTGACCCATCTAAGGACACCAGCAAGGTAAAAAGAAAATGAAAATATTCCCCTCAGAGCAGTATTTGGAACTCCTTCACTGAGCAATGAATAGTAAATGATTGGCTCCTTCTGTTAATTTATTAGCAATTTTTCTCATATTTTTTTAAGCATTTTAGAAGGATTTCCGACACCCACATCTTTATTTTATCAGTGGCTGTGGGAGAAGCTCCAGGGCCACTACTGCCCCAGCTGTGCCCTCATGCCCACCCAGGGCACCCAAAACAATTTCTTTTTATTTTGGAGGCTACGAGGGGGAGTCTTGCAAAAGCTAACCTTTTTATCCTATTACAGCTGGGTGCAACGATGACCACCCACGAGAGCCACAATGTATTGAGACCCCCACAGCCACAGCTGGCACCTCAGTCTGCATAGAACCAGGTATCCCGGAAAAGAACGTAACTGGTCTCCATCCACCATCAACCTTCTTTCCGATGAACAATATGGTCTCAAAGAACATCTTGACCTTTGAAAGCGCAGTCCTAATTGAAATTGACACTCTATTTACTCAACAACCTTTCTGCAGAAATAATCTCAACAAAGAACAACATCTAGCTCTCAAAAATCTTGAATCCCTTAAAGATACAGTGATTAAACCCGCCGATAAGGGTGGAGGTTTAGTACTTTGGGACCGGCAAGCTTACAGGGAGGAAATGTTGGAAAAACTCTCTGTACCTGAGAACTACAAATTACTGAAATCTGACCCGACACCAACCCTAGAGAAAAAAAATCAAACAACTGAGGGACCAGGGACTAGAAGGTGGCCGGCTAAGCACTAAGGAAGCTTCTTTCCTCATAAATGATTCACCAACTGTGCCAGCTATATACATCTTACCAAAAATTCATAAGCATGCCACCAAACCACCAGGGAGACCCATTGTGGCCGGGTGTAACTCAATTCTTAAACCCTTGGCCCAAAACGCATATGTCTTCATTAGACCCTTTGTCACTGGAACAGAAACGTATATCAGAGACACTACCAGTGTAATCATCAAATTAGAGAACCACAGCTACAATCCTGAGGAGGAATATCTTGTAACCATGGGCATAAGCAGTCTCTATACAAATATTCCACAAGAGGAAGTTCTAGAACTTATTACAAATCTCCTAGACAGCCGTGACAGACCACATGTTGTACCAAGTGAGTTTATAACCGAATGTATTAGAATCTCCATGTGCCAAAACTTTTTCCTCTTTGAGAAAAAGTTCTACCAACAACTTAAAGGAGTAGCAATGGGGGCAGTCTATGCTCCGGACATAGCTAATATCTACGTCAATCACTTCGAAAACGAGTTCATCTATAACAGTCTTAATCCTTTCTTAGCCAACATATCCTGTTGGCTAAGATATATAGATGACGTTTTCCTTATATGGAAAGGTACACAAGACCTACTGAAACAATTCCATATATGGGTCAACCAAAGAAACCCACATCTACAATTTACCCTGGACTACCATGCCCACGAAATGAACTTCCTAGATTTAACAATCAGAGCAAGTGAGGAAAACACAATCTATACAACCTTGTATACAAAACCCACCTCTCGTAATACCTTGCTCAAATATACCAGCCACCATCCTAAATCACTTCGTGATGGCCTTCCTTTTGGGCAGTTCCTACGATTGCGTAGGAACTGCTACAAGCGATGTGATTACTTCCATGAGGCCAAAATCCTTAAGAATAAACTACTGGAAAGAGGCTATCCCAACAAACTTCTTAAAAATTCCATGAAACGGGCATGGTACAACGATCGTGAAAGCCTACTGCAAACTAAGAATAAGACCAACCAGGCACCCTTGGTATGTGTGACTACCTTCGGGACATATAGTCAAAAAATAAAAAAGATTATAACGAAAAACTGGTCCCTGCTACAGGAGCTACCAGAACTAAGAGAAAAACCAATGTTCTCATTCAAGCGTGGGCCAAACCTCAGAGACCACTTGGTGCATGCCTATGACAAACAAGACACCAACGTAGTGGACAACATGAGACAGCTTTCCCCGGTCGTGGGCCACTATAAATGTAACAAGTGTATGGCTTGCAAAACAACTAAAAACATCAAAACTTTTGAAATCAATGCACGCAATTACACGATCAGACATTTCTCCAACTGCCGAACCACCAATGTAATCTATTGTATACAGTGCCCTTGTGGCAAACTGTATATAGGGAAAACTACCCAAATGATTAAGCAGCGAATCCTCCAGCATCAATCGCTTTTTTCTTTGTAAAGTGGAGAATGCACCCCTAGTTGAACACTACTCCTCCGCCAAACACTCAGAAAATGATATGATCTGGTGGGTGATAGATGTGGTCAAACCATCTATTAGACAAAAAAACTGTGATAAAAGTCTAATCATTAAGGAGAACCGTTGGATTGAGGTAGCCAAAAGTGTTAACAACGGATTAAATGTATGCACAGAATGGCATACCCTTGCTTGTCTAACCTGATCAGTATATTGATTTCTCCTAGCCATATACACCAATATATGCTGTATTTACTCTAACTATTTATTGTGTATATTAGGTTAGACTAGAGTGTGAGCACCTTATTGGTGACAGCACTGATAGGCATGTTGTACTTTCAGCTTTTGATTTTTTAAGAACGTTAATGTTGTAAAGTACCCCTAAATCATATACTGTGTGTCCAATATATGGCTTTTTTATGTAATTTCTACTATGTTGTATAGAGTCAAATGCACCTATTCATAATGTGACAATTTGATGTGAAGCATACATATTTATGCCAACAAATGCTCAAACACAGGGTCTTTACCTGTTAGAATCCAAAATAAACGAAGGACAGGATGACTTCCACTAAAAAACATACACCAATCTAAGATGGCTGCCCATTAAGCCTCTATACCTTTAATGGGCAACACTGGTTGACACCGATTTTCTTGCGGTTTATTAATAATTCCATGTAAATAATACTATGCTGCCCGACGTCAATTGAATATCTTTCTTACAGACGAAATTTAGTGACATACCGATTTGGTATACGATATGGATTTAATAATTTGAAAAAATTTCGATTGGTATTACGAATCAATCGTATTACCAAAACCACCGTGTGTAAGTAACAAACAATATATTTTAATGTCATCTAGACCAATCATATAACATTATTCAACCTATGTTAAGATGGCCGCCATGGAATGAATCAACTCTGATTCTCCAAATCACCACGCGTAATATCGCGAGATCACGCATTTCCCTCTCCGAACAAACACCGGTATTTAAACAGTGTTAAACTGCAACAATGTTACTATCCGGACTGCTCGTTTCTGACGTCCCGCGATCGTAACAAGTAAGTGAACCGATGCTTGACTGTGTTAAATGCTGGGGTAATGTAGACCCTTCGTGGGTTTATTCTTTGTAAATTAAACAGTCTTGTCTGTATAGTCTATAGACTTTTAATCCACCAATTCTGGTAACATAATACGGCTATGCACCGCAATATGGTGAATGCGTCCTAACCACTGCAAAGGAAGCTTTTCTCTGCCATTTAATGCTAAAAACTTCTTTTAAAGAAGCATCTTGGTTGCGTTGTTTGCCTTACAAACCGCACATGCCTGGGGCTTTAACCACCAACTCCCTAGACCCAGTTTGTATATATGCATTACAATGACTAAAATATGCAAAACAGCTAGTATAATTTTGCCAATAATAAGCTTGGTGTCGAAGTAAAAAGATATAGCAATATTGACACCTAATATAAGGTACCTTCAACATGGCGCCCCACACCTTTGGAAAGTACCTTGAACTGAGTAATTCCATCAATATGTTATCTCCTAAAACATGGTTACATTGATTTCCGCCTAGATAACTGTGAACACTTGGCAAGAGAACCGTGATTTGAACAAACCACCAGAATCTGTTTTTCGCAACACTGCTGTATGCACAAGGTAAACCCCTGATAAACATGAAGTATAAATATATATGTACTAGCGCATAAAAGAAAGATAAAAACTGAAAGTACCTTCTTTTCCTCCGATAGTGCGTGATAATCAAAACTGAATCTGCACATTGCCCGCTTCCTAAAGAAATTAGCTGAAGCCGTCACTTAAGCCTAAAAGTGTCTTGATTCAAAAGTGAGTGTAAACCAACATATGCTCAAATAAGACTTAGGAACCATTTGATCCTATGATTGTTGAATGATCTTGTATTACTTCAGTCGCCACACCGACTGTTTTAGATTTTTGCAATGTCTTTAAATTTGCTGAATAAAGATGTAACTAAAAAAGTTTTTAAGTTAGCAAACCAGGAATTTAAAAGTATCTAAAAGTAACAGAATACACTGTAATGTTATGTTGTTTTTCTTACAGAGGGTCAACCTTGTATATATCAATATTCCGTCCCGATGATGGTCTTGTAAATGATCAAGATAAGACCGAAACGTCGACCTACCTAGTCCAATTCTGCACAATATGATTTGTACCGACTTTTTGATTTTCTCCTGATTGATAGTAGAAATCAAGTTGTCACCTTTTTAGCAGTCTGGACAGTTTTCTTGGATATATTATAGGAAAAGTAACCAATACCTTAAATATCCATTATATATCTTTGTATGTACCCTGCTTTATGTTATTGTTGATTTTTTGTACAGAATTATTCTTTGTCTTGAATCCAAAAATAATAACTCCTCAGACAAACAAACTATCCTGGTTTCATGTTTTATTATTCATTTACTGTACTCATGATGTTAGTGTGGTAACATCCTTTGTTTCTCATTGTTAGAAACCTTTTAATTTATCTGAACAGCCGCTGATTGAACTCAGATTCAGGTACTCTGATTGCTTTTCAACAAGTCCTAAATTGGTGCTGAAAGCTCATATAAATGAAATCCCTTGCTGGCCACTTCATATTATACTTGTAGGACCCGGCATCTTTTATTTGCTCCTGCTCAAGCGATTGCAGCTTTTTTTAACTGTTCCCTCCGTTCAGGAGCAAAGTGGAGTTTCCTGCACCGGAGAGTGCCAACACAGTATACCCTCACTCTCCTAGGCAGGGAACCACAGTGTCCAGGGTGTGAACTTCCTGGGACACCGTGTAGTATGACTCAGGGGTGGCCTGCGTGGCTTGCGGGTTTGTGGGGCGGGTGTAGGGGTCACCAGGGTGCTGCGGGAGAGGGTTGGGGTGTTGGAGGGTTGTCACTCGGGAGGAGGAGGTGGTAAATAAGAAAAAAACACTTACCTTGAGGCTGGGTCCCGCGTCTTCTCCACTCCTGCTCTTCTGCCTCCAACAGGAACAGGAAGCCAGGCTCCCTCCTCCAAGCCAATGACAACGCTGCAATGCAGTGTTATGATTGGTGTGAGCGCCGTGACATGGCGCTCCATCAGGGGCTGGAGGGGTGGTCATGTTCTCAATGCAGGCTGTTTCTAAAGTTGGCACTGCTGTGATGCAGTGGGGTGAGGCTCTTCCGCCATAGAGGAGGAGCCGTGACTGGTATCTCTCCCCAGGGATTGGGGCCCCAGAGGTAGACACTAGCATTTTGTGGGTGCATGGGACCCCTCCAATTCTTTTAGAAATCTAGACCCTGGAGATAGGGTTCCCAGGGACCAATATAGGCACAGGGAGGGTGGCTGCATGCCCCCTTCCCCTATAATTTCAATTCTGTCCAGGAGATGTGATCATAGGGGCCCAAGGCAGGCTCTGGGAGGGGGCCCCAGTCTTGACCCATTCTCATATAATACTATACAAAGACCGCAGGCCCTTGCCCACCAGCGGGGTCTAAAACATTGTATACAGCAAGCAGGACTCCCACAGAAATGAAACCTTTTTTTATACTTTGGCCCCAGAGAGGGTCCTTCTGGGACTCCACCCCATCAAGGGATAGGGGGTCCAAGTATCACTACCCTATCCCCTAATATGTTTTTTCTTTAATACACTCATGAAAGTTCCTGTGTCCTGCAATGGGTGCTTGTAACATTGATTCTTATGTTACAGACAGCCAATCATCAGAATGTTCCCTACTGCAGAAGCCTTACTCCAAAGGGAGTGAGTTATCCAAAGGGAAAATGCCTCAATCCCAATCATTCGGATATGCAAATATTTTGATCCCTAATTTTTCAAAAACTACTGAACAGATTTACACCATATCACCAAAAGCATACTTTCTGGACTGAAATCTGGCTCTCTGCCAAATTTGGTGATGGAAAAAGCCTATGAGAAGTGAACGTGGAGTGAGTATTTTGGGACTCCCCCTTTTTTTTAGCCCCCACTTGGCAAATCACTCCGAAGCTTTCCATGGTGAGACTAGTAATACAAAAGTATTTTTTGATAAAGTTTTGTGAAGATTCATCAAGCGGCACCAAAGTTATTAGCACACCAAAAAGGCATATGAATATAGTGAAAAATGTTGTATACCTATGAAAGAATTAATGAATTAAAATAACTTTAATATACAAGATTGTGAAATTAATGTACAAGCAAAATTCAATTTAAGTGTTTTAGAAAATTTTAAAGAGAGAGAACATATAATAAATGAACTCTTCTAGGGAATAAGCTGAAACATTCTCAGGCAGTGAGAGCCAACCTCCTAGGACTCGAAATACAATTTGTCTAGCAGCTATTGATCTTGTCAAATGGCAAAAAAGACCCATATGGAGAAAGGTGGGTAGCACACTGGACCTCCTCGTCAGCAGAGTCTATGGCCACTGCTCCCTTAGCCCATCACTTTGGGATCTCTACCATGCAGGCAGGAATCTGTGTGCCTCCAAAAGAAAGTTCGCTAGAGGGGTCCAAGCGAAGCCATTGAAGCTTTGCTCTGCAGATTCCATGTTTGATGTGTCTACTAAGCAAAGTTTGTTGTTTTAAAAAAAAGAAACTCCCAAAGCAAAAGTGTGTTTCTTAAAACCAAAATAAAGCACTTGCACTGCTACGGCTGCACTTGAGGGCCATTGTGCGCTGTCCATAACGGAGGTGTCCCAGGTAGGAAAGGGGAGTGAAAGTGCCCATCCTTAATATGTTAAGGCGGGAGTCACTTTGCCCCATAGAGGATGGCCCTTTGGATCAAATGTTTGTTTTGGCAGAGTTCATATACTAAAGTCACCACATAACCATGCTTTTTTAGGTCTCGCTGAGTCAGCACACATGCGCTGTCCGGAGAGACATTTAGTGGCTGCTTTGAGAAGTGCTACTTTGCCAGCGACCAGCTTGCTAGAACGCGCACAAGAGCGCGCGCGATCTGCACAGCTGGTGCAGCTTCTTTGATCAAGTGCGCATGAATGCTTTCCCCTACCCGCAGCTGGCATGCGACTTCTTCGATCAAGCGCGCGTGAATGCTTTTGTAGGCTTCCAGTTTTACTTTTTCAAAACCGAACATGTTTTGTCTCTCTCTATCGCCAACTCTTGTTTTTTACGTAATCATATGCATATGTGTCAATTTTACCCTGTCATGCAGAATAACAAAACAGTATTCATTCACGCACAGTGTCAGTACCTGAACAATCTTTTCCTAACTATCCCTTTATCAGCATCAATAAAAAGAAGCACGCTACCGGCGCAACGCGTACTGCATAAGACAGCCCCTGAACCACCACCCTCTGCTTGCGGCACCCTTTAATAATTGCCACAATCAATGCCTCGGCACCCTTGAGCCTCCTGTGGGAGCACTGCAGCCATTCTTGGAACCAGGGGTCTGGCTTCTATACCCCACTTCCCATCAGACAAGATGTGTGATTATGGGCACCAAACATCCCTGCGCCTCCTTTATTTTATCTACGGGATTTTTTAAAGCGCATAGAAGAAAGCCACTCCAATACTTGATTCATTTACAATCATATCAGGAAAGAAAGTTACAGAGCAATGAAGTATGATCGACTACCATTTCAGACTCTTTTTCCCCCTTTTTAGTTAAAGAGTCATATAAAATACACCACACACGCCGGGTTATATGAATAACCAAAATTGTGGGCCACCGATTGTCGATGTTAACATAATATATATTGGCATCAGTTCTACACACGGCCTAGGCTCTCGTCCTCTGAAAAGTCTGCTAAAATTCTGCTTGTCTAGCCTCTTCGTGAATTTCAAGGGTCTAAGCCCAACTGGTGCACGTGAAATATCTAAAGTCTGATACTTGTTTCACAGTCACACAAAATGCTATTTCGGGCCTTAGAAAGTAACAGTGGGTTAACTTTAACTCATCAGCCGCAGAAGTGAGCGCGCAGTCTCAAGCAGATAGGTTTAAACCCAAGTGAGCCTATCCTAGCTATTCATCCTACCAAGGTTACTAAATGGTACCAGTGGATTTACAAAAACCCAAGGCGATTTATTATATGGGGTGCCATTGACACCAGAGCAATACTGCACTGCCGTTCGCACCTACTCACCGGTACAACTTTAATATTTGCACTGGCAAGTTCAAAGTAGACATGGTCACTGATCGTCACCTGTAGCTGGTTGGTGCTAACCTGTACCAGTGCACACCCACGTAATCTAGAAAGAGGGCAAACATACAGCGAGATGCGTACAGCCGTATGTAAGCAGGTCTCAGTGCTGCGAACCTCAAAATCAGATAGCAAGCGCTGTGTACAGCAGCACGCCTATGCTCGTGCTCGAACACGTACTGTAAATGGTTTGAAGGGGCGTTCCGTCCACGTGCCCATCGCGTTTGATCTGTAGGTGGACACTGTTTTTGCCTGTGGCGGTGTACAGATGCACAAACCTGTCCAGGTTTGACAACTCTGGGTTCATGAGCAGGGGGGAAGAGTTGGGGAAAGAAGTGGTCTCTCCCAAAAGGAAGAGGAAGGTGAAAGTCAAGTGCACATGGCTACAGAGGCTACTCCTTGGCATCTTCGGGTACTTGCCTTCCTGCCCCTCCTTGCTGTGGGTGCTGCTCCTGAAACTTGAGCCTTCCGCTGTACTTGCTCCCAGGCCCCTTTGTAGTGGCAGGTTCTGAACTCTTGTGCTTCCCAAAGGTTTGCAGCCCTTTATAAAGGCTAGAAATGGCGTGACACAGGAAAAAACAAACACCTGTCCACATTCTTTATGTTGTAACAGCTCAGCATCATTTTAAGAGTGCCCTGAGACCTGCATGGCGCAGGGAAGGCGTTTTTCACACAGATTCCCCAGGGAAACCAAGTCAGACTCCAGTGGGCATGAAAAGATTAGTGTTGACAGGGCACCCATCTTTGGCTGGAGTGACCTGACGTCTGCATGTTCAAATCCCAATTGTGATGGCTCAGGATGTCATCTCCTTTTAAAATAAGGTGTAATGAAAGCTGTGAAATTATAATTTCAATAAACACTTTTGTATTACAGTCTAATATATGACTAAACCCGTGGCCCTTTGGGCATTTAAGTTACAGGTGGGTGAGCCACTGACAGCTCGAGCCAGGCTTGATCCTGTAGCCTGCCTTTAGCTCAGCTCTGGGTCCTCCTGGAACTGTAGCCCATGATGAGGCGAACTTTCAAGAGGCTTCTGCCTGGCACCACTGCTCTGCCCTCATGCACAACAATGTAAAAACAAAGCATTAACATTTGAGGTACAAAAGAGACATACATAGCTACCCATTCAGTGGCTGGTTTGTACAAAGTGAAACTAAAAAACCTGGACAAATTGCTGCTACCCTGCTTAACCAAACTATGTGATCTTCGGCAAATATTTTATTTCACAGATCCTCCTTTTTCTACAATATCATATATGAAAGCACTGTCAGACTTGAGTTTAGAATACCAGCTGTACAAAACCCTATTGGGAGAGAGGGGTGGGGGGAGAGTGAGCAGACCCAAAAACCATTGAAGTGTGAAAAAGGCCGCTTTATTGGAACAGGTGCACATTTACAAATACACAAACTCGGCAACCGCCTCACAATCTAAACCACAACCCAAATTTTTGTTCGTTTTATTTCAAACCCCAAACCCCGCCCCCACCCCACACCCTCCATCGCACCCGCCCCCACCCGTACATACCCAACACAAAAACCATACAAACCCCAATAACATTATAACATTATAACATCACCTAACAAATACAAAATATCACATCTCCGACTATAAACCAACTGATCATATCCCCCGACCCATATTCTCCGAACCCCACCTCGATCAGTCTAACAAATCCCCTAACAAGATCCGATTACAACTAACGGGTCCAAACCTGGCCCAAAACTGACAATCACATAGCAAAACCGCCACGCACCTGTCCCAAGCGACAAAAGAACAACGTCAAACCCCATGCACACATATCCCAAACAGCAGCCAAAAAAGAAATAAATGATCGAAAAAACCCCAAAAAAGGGGAGGGAGGGAGGGCATAGCAAAACCGCCACGCACCTGTCCCAAGCGACAAAAGAACAACGTCAAACCCCATGCACACATATCCCAAACAGCAGCCAAAAAAGAAATAAATGATCGAAAAAACCCCAAAAAAGGGGAGGGAGGGAGGGCAAAAATTCTAAACTCAACCGGCCACCAGGTAACCAAGCCTAAAATGGTGCCCAGAGCGAGGAGCCCCGCCCATTTATAAGGGGCCGCACAATACAACTAAAAACCAGCCCAAAAACGCCCAAATGGAATCTGCTAGAAAAATACCCCCACCCAGATCTCCCAAACGGCCCGGGGGAGGAGACCTCCCAGGGGTCGGCTGCCCTCCCCCAAGCCCCCCTTGGGAGAGAGGGGTGGTGGGAGAGTGAGCAGACCCAAAAACCATTGAAGTGTGAAAAAGGCCGCTTTATTGGAACAGGTGCACATTTACAAATACACAAACTCGGCAACCGCCTCACAATCTAAACCACAACCCAAATTTTTGTTCGTTTTATTTCAAACCCCAAACCCCGCCCCCACCCCACACCCTCCATCGCACCCGCCCCCACCCGTACATACCCAACACAAAAACCATACAAACCCCAATAACATTATAACATTATAACATCACCTAACAAATACAAAATATCACATCTCCGACTATAAACCAACTGATCATATCCCCCGACCCATATTCTTCGAACCCCACCTCGATCAGTCTAACAAATCCCCTAACAAGATCCGATTACAACTAACGGGTCCAAACCTGGCCCAAAACTGACAATCACATAGCAAAACCGCCATCCAGAAAGCGTGGGGTGAAAGACTGATACGGAGAGAACCCCACCTTTCTGCCCCCCACACAGACCTAAAACAGGGGGAGGGGAAGGGGGGTGGGGGGTTGGGGGAAACCAGAAAAGAAAAAGATGAGACCAAAGCCTACAGCACATACGACCACTTATTCACCAACAAACTGTTGCACAGTCAGACAGCGAGATAAAACCTCCCGCAGCTCCAGCAGATATAAGTCCATACCCATCCGGGACAAATGGACACCGTCCCCCCTAAAAAATTCCACTGCATCATATTTGATGTCACTATGGACGATCCGACCAAAACCCAAATCCCTGCAGAAACGGGAAACCTCCAGATTCACCTTCCTCCGAGATTTATCCACCGCCTTCGGTTTCACCGCATTCCTCCAAACCCTCCTTGGCACCATTTCAGTCCACAGGACATGACAACCTGACCACTGGCTATGCAATAGAGCCAAATCCTTTTTAATCGCTCGAAGCAGGACAACCCCCTTGACGGAACCCAAGTCATTTTCACCCAAATGAAGAACCAGAACATCCGGGCAAACCCCCCGTACCAACCAAGAATTTAAAGCAGGGATCAGTTCTTTCCATAACATACCCCCCTACCCTTCCAAACAACATTAAACAAACGATCATTGAAACCTAATGATGAACCAAAATAACTTTGACGAGCTTGCACTTGAGCTCTCTTAACGAAGGAATGGCCCACGATCCAAACTGTAATGAAAGCAGCCCGAGGACCAGCCACAGAACCTGAAAAAGAAAACAGAATCAGACAGGCAACACAGATGAAGACGCCAGCGCACCAGCAGCCTCATTACGAACATAGCGCCGAAAGCAATCAGAAGTCCAGCGCCCCAGTCCCATGATTTCCTCCCTCGACCAGCCCCTACGGAAAGCCTCCGTGGCCGCCCCAATCCGGAAGGAGTGAGTACCGTATAATGACCCATCCAAACCAATATGTTGCAGCGCTTTTCGCAGAACCATGCGCAGTTGATAATTCGACACACATGAACCATTTAAATGTCGAAAAACTTGAAGGTCCAATGACCCACCCGACATATTCTTCCAACAAAAAGCCCAACGTAAAGGGCACGTTTCCGGAGGGGACACCGCCTCCAACCAGACACCCTTACCCATACTCCTTTGATCCGTTTTGGAGTGGGAGAGCCAAATGTGGACCCCCCTTTCCGATAGTTGAACATTCCCCCACCGAAGGCCAGGAGAGGACTTGTTGCCAAGCAATTCAGACACACAAAAGGCTCCAAAAAACATCCACACCATCAACGTGGCGAACAAACACGCTTCCATTCGATCAGAACACACAGCCGGGAGAACAGAAATCACCTGAAACAGCTTCTGCCACGACAAAGGGGATCGCAAAGTGCGAACAGCACCACTCTCTCTAGCCCACCCTTCCAACATTCTCCTACCCAACTCCCCAGCCGACGGAGAGTATCCCCACAAAAGCTTACCCATGAAAGAAACACCCGCCAGTTTGCCAGAAATAGTAATTCTAGACAACTTTTTATCCATCATACACAAAATAAACTGAACCACATCCTAAGACCGTTGCCAATCCAGCTCCCGCCAACACGCACCCGACTCCAAAAACTCTGTCCAGGCTAACTCATACGCTGTCCTCATGGAAGGAGCCAGGGAACCTAAAACCAGGTGAAGGACCCGGTGTTGCCTACCGTCCACAGGTGGTCTGGCATGGGAGTCGGCTCCTCGTCTGCCTCCAAAGCAAGCCCACGGAATCTCTCCCACTGTGAACGAGACAAAGCATCCGCAATGTCATTGTCCACGCCAGGAACGTGCAGGGCCCGAAAACAGATATCATGTTTCAGACAACCCAACACAAACACTCGAAGGAGCTTCAAAATCTGGGGATCTCTGGCCGATTGTTTGTTAATTACCTGGACCACAGCCATATTATCGATCCGGAAAAGGACCTTTTTGTGGGCCAAATCCGCACCCCACAGAGTGACAGCAACAACCACAGGGAAAAGTTCCAGAAAGGCAATACTTCTACCACCATTCCTCCATTGCACAGGCCACTGTTGGGCACACCACCTTCCTTGCCAGTACAGACCAAAACCCTCACTTCCAGCCGCATCAGAGAAGATCTGTACCTCCCAACACCAATCCACCTCCCAACACAAAGGCACACCATTGAAGGAATGTAAGAAGAAGACCCACATGCGTAAGTCCTCTTTCACCCCCGCGGACAGTCTCACCCTATGATGTGGAAGTGAATGACCAGACAAAGCTCTGCCTAACCTCCTACAGAAAGTCCTACCCGCCCGAACCACTCTGCAGGCAAAATTAAGGTGTCCCAGCAGAACTTGTATCTCTTTCACAAACACTTTCTCTTTTCCCAACATGGTTCCAACCAGTTCAAGCATTTTTTGTTTCTTGTCCAATGGAAGACGAGCCTGCATCAAATGAGAGTCAAGCTCGATCCCCAAAAAAGACATGGTCGCGCAAGGACCCATGGTCTTCTCAGGGGCCAATGGTACACCTAAATAACTCATCAATGATTGAAACGATGTGAGAGCAGCTTGGCAAATCAACGAATTGGCAGTACCCACAAAGAAGAAATCATCCAAGTAATGAGTGACTAGTTCATGGCCACTCTGTTTAGTAAACCACCATTGTAGAAACGTACTGAAAGTTTCAAACAACGCACAAGACATGGAACAACCCATTGGCAACGCCTTGTCCACGTACCATTTTCCAAGAAAATGGATGCCCAGAAGACACCAGTCTTCAGGATGGACTGGAAGGAGCCGAAATGCGGATTTGATGTCGCATTTTGCCATCAGAGCATCAGGGCCCGCTGTGACAACCAGTTGCATAGCTACATCCACCGAAGAATAAGATACCGATGCAGCTTCGTTGTCAATGAAATCATTTACCGACCCACCTTCAGGCCATGATAGATGTTGAATGAGCCGGAACTGACCAGGCTCCTTCTTGGGGACCACACCAATAGGGGATACAATTAGGTTCACCAGAGGCCAATCATCAAACGGGCCCGCCATTCTTCCCTCACTCATTTCTTTGTCCAATTTTGACTGTACAATGGCAGGGTGTTCACTTGCCGACCTCAAATTCTTGGACCAACGTCTCAAACGTGGTCCCTCATACCCCAAACGAAACCCAACCTGAAAACCCAACAACAAGACTGACCGCAGCTCGGCAGGCTCGTAATCCCGCAAAGCAGCGGCCAATCGAGTAACATTAACCGGTGTACGAGCCTTTGGGCCCAGCACCGGATGAAGACTTCCCTTCCCTGGGAGCTGGAGGTTGCTGTGGTGGCACGAAAGTTCCTGAACTCTGTTGGGAACCCTGGGGCCCTGATGTCCTAGGACCCCAGCAACGGGACAACGGATGGCCCTTCCTACCACATTGTGAACTTTCGTGCCAGAATTTACAGAACTGTCTAGTACAAGTCCCGCTGTTAAAATCCCAACACGTGCCTGTAGGCGACTGGGTGGTAGAGTTGGCCCCCACCCCTCCCCGGGTGGGACGGGACTGAAAGGGACGATAGACTATAGGAAGACCACTAGCTGTAAAAATTGTTTTACCAGAGGCAGACGACCCCATCGTGTGCTGCCAAAGGTCAGAATCCAACTCACCCCATTTCGCCTCAGGATCCCAAGCCATACGCGCCCTAAACTCCTCATCATATTGAGCCCAAGCATAATCATTCCTAGTCAGCTGAGCCTTACGGATAACATCCATGTACTTAAATAATGACACGCAGCGCTCAGGGAACTTTTCGCAGTAGACGCTGGCATAAATTAAAAAGGCCGCCGTCCAATTTTCTATAGTCAAAGGTACTTTAGGACGTTTAGCCAATTCAAACTCCTCCTCCTTGGAACCCTCTTTAGCACGGACCTCCCTGTGGAGCAATTTCAACAGTTCCACATACTCACCATTCCAAATCCTTTCCTTTGTACTGAGCATCAAATGAGCCCCCAAAGGCTTCGTAACACCCATATACGGCAACTTTTTGATTTTTAGTTCCTTACTGTGAAGTACATTTTTAGTAGTGCCCAAACCAACAGTGGACGTGCCGCTATCCACTTTTTCACCTGTATGAAGATCATCCCCGTGTGTACCCACACCTTGGTCTCTTACAACACGTCCTTTGTGTAATTTACCATCCTTTTCAGTATATATTAAATCTACACCAACACCAATAGACACCATATTTGGCCGCACGGCCTGAACCACAGTCTCACCTGGGCGTAAAAGAGGCGGTTGACTGGCTTCCGTCCTCCACTCTGTCTGTGCACCGTCGTCCGCCCTCCGAGGAGCCCTCACCGAGGGGCCGAGCACTCGTGGCCTTGACGATTCCGCACGACTCCGAACCGCCTGATCCTGTAACATACTACGAGAAACATTAACATGCCCCCCCCCAGACACAATCTCACGAACTTCTCCCTCTTCAGGGCTCTCTTCATCATAATCTAAAATGAGCGATTCTTCTAACTGAGGAGGGGCAGTGACAACCACCGAAGTCTGCCTTGACTCCACCGTATTCGAACGACCATGGGCCTTACCAGCCCTCACTCTTGACCTAGGCGGGGAGGACGACTGAACTCGTCTACACATCCCCCCACCAGAACCACTGACAACCTGTTGATGTCCTGAAAAAGATAAACCAGCATTATAACCACCACGTGGCACGAGAGAGGTCGTACGTAACCCGCTCCCATGTACAACGCCGGATTCCACCGCTGAGGCCGGGAAGGTCGCGCTGGACCCGGATGCACCGCCCATGTTGAAATCCCTCGTTGGGGCCATCGAGGTCGTAGTAAACCTGCGTGTGATGGCCGCGGCGGGATCCCTCGATGGTATGGGACGTGCCGCGCCAGGCTCCACCCGCACTTCTCCTCGGCGTACCTGGGCTGCCTGCCGCCCTGCCAAGTCTGCTGCCGTAGTTCGAGCTTCCTCCTGCAAAGAAAAAGGCCGGACTGGTGTGCCGGGTCCCTTACTAAAACCAACTCTATGTGCAGTAGACAAACCGCCAACAGTAAATCCACCCCCCCTGCCAGACATCACAAAACTCCCAGAACCAACAGCACTTTTTCTTTTTAGAGCATCGCAAAGCCGAGGAGACGGAGGGCAAACCTCCTCATCCGAAATAACCTCCAACATAGCCTGAATAATCCGCGAAGCAGGACCCTGATCAGCCAAATCCCGAACCCCCGTACCATCAAAAGAACCCCGAGATGCAGGCCCCGAAACCACTCTCATACCAGGACACTGAAAATCCCCTGCCAACCTATGAAAAGAACCTTCTCCAACCTCATGTTGCCGAACAAAACCAACTTCACTCCCAACCCCCCCGAGGGGAAGGCCTCCTACCGCGTCCAACGGGCGGCAACTCCCCACTGAAACGCCTGCACCACACAAATCCACTCCAGGTAAAGGAACGTCAGTCCGCCCAGCACCCTCCCCCAAACCCATCTGGGCCCATTCCCCCTCCCCCAAAGAACTGCAACCTACTGACACAGCTTCTCCCCCGACAGACCCCGAGGGAGAAAACAATAACGGACTATTCATATCCCTCCCCACAGACTGTACAAGCACGCCAGGGCCCTCAGACCTGACCACTCCATGACCCGATACCAAAGGCCGCGCGATGGACACACCTACCGAACCACCGTCAACCGTTACTGGGACCTGAACCACATGGTGGCGAATAACGCTCAAAGGAGCGACCACCTCCTGTATGTCCTGACCCGAAGCACCCCGTAACGGCTGCTGCGCCACAGGAACCACATCCAAAATGGCCTCCTCCCGCACCAACTCGGTGACGTCAGCCCCCACACCCGCGGAGGCCGAAGCCGAACGCCGCGTGCAACCACGTTGCCTGGAAGCACGACGGCCCCGCAAAACGGGAGCAGAGGCCGCTCTTTCCCGCAAACCAACATTAGAAGCCTCCCCCCCCACAGAAGGAAAACCACCTTCCCCCACCACTTCCACCAACGAGGCATCCAAAGAAACAGACGGATCCGAAGAACCAGAATCACTCCCACGGCGGGCCCTAGAACCCGCTCGCCAAGTCCTGGAACGACCCCGTTCACTTACCCCGTCCTGCCTCCGGCGTTTCGGAGAGTAACATGCTGCCACCACAGCCGACACCCTCGCAGAGGCCACCCGCTGGGGGCGCGGGGTCTCGGCCTGACCCCGATCGCCCATGACCAGGTCCAAACGCCCCGCCTCGCTAAGCAGGCGAATAGCCTCCAACACTCGGTAATCTTCACCAGCCATGATATCGAATCAGAATAGCTACAATGAAAACGAACAAACTACCAAATTACTGACAAAAATTCTAAACTCAACCGGCCACCAGGTAACCAAGCCTAAAATGGTGCCCGGAGCGAGGAGCCCCGCCCATTTATAAGGGGCCGCACAATACAACTAAAAACCAGCCCAAAAACGCCCAAATGGAATCTGCTAGAAAAATACCCCCACCCAGATCTCCCAAACCGCCCGGGGGAGGAGACCTCCCAGGGGTCGGCTGCCCTCCCCCAAGCCCCCCTTGTGTTTTAATTAAAAGACTATATTATTCTGGTGGCTTCTATAACAATCCGGGCCACATACAGGGTTCACATAACAACTGTCTTGCCTATTAGTTGATAAATGGCACTATCGCAAAGGTGGGAGTGTTTAGCTATCCAGCACAAGATCTTTGGTGCAAGAACATCAACTATTGCATGGCTAAGCACTTATACGGTCCCAAAGGTGAGACCTATTGGCTATGCCAATGCTTGTTTTATTTTGCTAGCTAGAAAGTTAATTTAGAGTTTAAGGTCCTTACATTCGAATAGAAATCTGCTGCTCAAGAGTTTATGAAAATGTTGGTCCCAAATGTGCTTCTCATAAGCTTGCTTCACGTGCATCGCTATGTGTTCTTAAGTAATTTATTCTTTCAGACTACCTAAAATGAATAAGCACATGGGAGTGCTGTGACAATGTATAGAGAGTCACAGCTTTCTGAGCAACACGAAATATCCTTTCCTGCCTTCCCAGAATGTAATATTCCTATGTACTAAATTCTGTTTAGGTCGGAGCTTTAATTTTACCACTATTCTGGTGGCAGGAACCTTGTCACCTATCCAAGTGAATAACACTTCTACCTGATGAACTTCTAAAGTCATACCTTGAATGCACCGAGGAATTGGGTGTTGTAAGCTAAGCCTGACTCCCTCTTTCCTATTTCAGGCGGGTTATTCCCCCAAGAAACATTTTGAAAAAAAGAGAGCCGAATTGTACTTTTTGTCACACAAGTTCCACAAAATATATTCAGACATCTCGAGGTTATGAAGCTATACTGATTTGATATTACAATGTGTTTATGATGTGCTAGTAAAGACTTATACTCTTAGTGGTGTTGCAGTTCACCATCCCCCCAAAAACTTTGAAGGAATGATGGCAAAGCCATGTCTTAATACGGATACTTTCATTAAAAATTGTTTAGAGGGCTTTAGATGTTACTGCCATTTCAAGTAATCTAGTGTAGAATTTCACATAGCCTAATATATTGCAAACTTTATATTGCATTTTTCTTAACTTCTGCATTCCACGTCCTCTCAGCTTTCCACCCTATCTCTTCCAAATAGATTCTCGGTCATATGTTTATGAATGGGATTTTGCTTGGAAGGGCAGGGTGGAAAAAATAAATGTTGTACAAATCTCACAATCACTAGCCACAGACAAAAGACATAGGCAAAGCAAACAGGCTCATTTTACAAAGCAACTGCTCAATTGTGAGAGACCTAATAGGGTCAGAAACCTTGCAGACTACAACAGTCTTACACGCACAAGCCTGATCAAGCAGTTGTCAACCAGAAATACATATATTGTGAAATACAGACTTTTCATTTTGATAAGTTCATTTCCCCTGAGGAGTCGTACGTTTTCGGTGCTGCCTGAGAGTTGTGATTTCTTGAAAATCCGGGGCACTGTCGAAAAACAATGGATGTTGCTGTGAACGCTCCCAGCAACACACGTTGCACGGCCCTTTAATGCAGAAATCTGCGTTAAAGGCAACTATATTTACGAGGCAGCATTAAGGCAAAAAAAAATGGCTTAAAATGGCTTAGTGCTGCCTCATAAATATGGAACAGGCTCCTGCGCCATGGAATGTCACAAAAAAGTGACATTCCGGTGGCGCAAGAGGCCTCATAAATGAGGCCCAAAATGTTTCTGCCTTTAGAAAAGTAAATTGTTATGCAGCAGAACATTGAATAGCTAATAGTTTAGTCATGGCTGAAGTTTCTCATGGGAAACCAGGGCAAATGCTACAATAATATGAATGTTTAGCAACTACCTGATACTTTTAAATAGCACCCTGTCAACGTCGTGCGTTTACCATTTGAAGGAAGGAAGAAGCTACAGATCATCAGATATTTCTCTTCATTGGCTGGACATGATCTAACACCAAAATGGATTGATACATCAATCAATCAATCAGAGAATGTATAAAGCGCACTACACACCCGCGAGGGTCTCAAGGCGCTGGGGGGGAGGGTGGCTGCAGCTAGCGGTCGAAGAGCCAGGTCTTGAGTAGTCTCCTGAAGGTCTGTGGGTCTTCTGTCTGGTGTAGGGGTAGAGGGAGGGCGTTCCATGTCTTGGCAGCGTGGTGTAAGAAGGACCTGCCCCCGGCGGTGTTTCTGTGGATGCGTGGGATACATGAGTTTTTGTGTTTTATATTAGTGCGTGTTTCCTGGTTGAGCTAGCACTATTCCTGAGCAATTCCTGCTATTCTTTTGAGGGCTCTCCTTCTGTAACTCTGAAGACTTGCTGTAATCTACTGCTGATGGTGCTTTGTTATTTGCCACTTTGGCTGTGACTCTTCCTGGTTTACCTTCTTTTCTTATGTCTTTACAGGATCAGTTACTGCAACAACTGTTGATGACATACAGAAGCTTGGCTGAGTCTTCCTGAACTATACTTTATGGGGAGTTTGATGCTCCAATGATCTCACTCTTTCCAGGATCTCTTCATGGGTTGTGCCTTAATTTTATATAGAATAGATATATTGGGGCACATGTATCAAGCATTTTTGCATTCTCAAATGGACCAATTCACAGAATTGGCCCGTTTGCGAACACAAAAAATTCTTTTTAGATGCAGCAAACCCCAATTTGTGATTCGGTAACCTGTAACCAAATTGCGAAATGGGTTTGCAATACCGTATTTGGAAGGGGCGTTCCTTCAAAATACCGAATCCTAACTGTTTGCATGAATGTTTTGTGACCGTGAATGCGGTTGCAAAACATTTGCATATTACCACCTACTTCAAGTAGGTGGTAACCCATTCACCCCTTCCCCTTTGTGAATGGTTGTGAAAGCATTTGTAAGAGCTGGTCTTAAAAAATGGAAATAAAACCTTTCATTTTACTTTTTGTAAAGCATCTTGTTTTCCTTTAAGGAAAATGGGCTGCTTTACAAAAAAAAAAGATTGTTTTATTCAAAAGCACTCATGGACATGGTGGCCCGCTGACCTAAGCAGGCAACAATTCCCGTGATTTTGGAGATTCCTAGGGGGGTCGCAAATTGCTATCCACCTCATTAATATGAATGAGGTAGAGAGATTTGCGACCCCCTTGGAATCGCAATCCGAAACGCTTTGAGTTTCATGCATTGTAAATTGCGATTACCTAATTGTGACTCTCAGGAATTTGCAATTAGGTAGTTGCAATTTATAATTGTGATACATGTGCCCCTAAATTCCTTTTTGGAACACGCTTGTTAGTCTCTGCATTGTTTTGACTGTAACCATGATTTTCAGAGTATATTTCTGTAAACTAATTGAATAAACGAAGATAAAAACAATCTACTAATCTCAAAACGAGGAATAAAGGTTTTTGAACTGCTCCCAAACTCTCATCATTGAACGAACTAAGCAACTTTAACAATAAGGTTTATTTACATGTTTTTGTATATGCCCCATTCTAAAACGGTGGCAAAGATCCATTTGCCTGCAGAAAAACAAACCAAGGAGTTGGAGTCCACTTTTGTAAGTCAGAGTTCGAACGGATTAAAATACATTGATACGTTCTTACCCTCAGCATGAAAAAACAGATTTTTTTGGCACTGCAGCCCTCCCAATTACCTTACTGATACACTTTGGGCATGCAGCATTTGGGCATAATTGAAGGTACACACTTGTTTGCATTAATCTGCTGCACTTCTTCTGCCTGGCTTTGCACTGATAGTGTAGCAGGGAAGTCTGTTAATCTCCTCCTCCTCCGCACTCCTGGGGCTCCACCGCAAACACCCATTTTTTAGGTTTCGCCCTGGCCATAGCACCTGCGAAGCAGGTGCTCCGCCCAGGGGGGAATCGTATGATCCTATAGTATGGGGCTTCGCCCCGCCTCTGTCTTCCATTGGCTAGCTCCATGAATGGAGGCTAGCCATTGGAAGAGATTGGCTGTCAATCACGCTTTCCCAGTGAAAACGCGATTCAGGGGTGTTTCTGAATCTTTTTTTAAGTCCTGCCCCTTGTTGCGGTGTGTCAGCCAGCCCGGGACACCCCCGTGACGTCATTCCCCGGGCCGCGCTGTGATTGGCTGCCGGCCCAGACACCTCCGTGATGTCATTCCCCGGGCCGCGCTGTGATTGGCTGCCAGCCCGGGACCTGACTTGTTATATGTTTAATATGCAACCCTGCCAGATTTGAGTCTCCTATAGTTATTCCCTGAGACCCGCTGACAAATCATTCTTTTATCATTTTCAGCTACATCTCTTTTTCATATTTTCATCAACCAATCGTTCATGTAAGCATTTCATAGCGTAACTATTATACACTTGTTACTCTAACACAACTACAGTCGAAGATGGCCTCTAAGAAAGAGAACCTGTCACTGAACTCAGCAAGGCGCCGCTTGTTTGTGTCTGCATTGTTTGCAGTTCCTGTTATGTCTGGACATGACGCCAATGAGTCGGCTGTGAAGCTTCTGACTTTTAGCAATCTTACCTGCGTCGTAGTGGTGTCTCCCTCCTGCACAGCCTGCCTAATATGTAGCTAGCTAGACAGTACTACAAATATGAGCTTTATAAAAATGTAGTCTATACGCACGCTAAAGCGCTATCTTGAAATGGTGGCGCGTTCCATTAAATACTAAGAAAATCTACATAGTTAAGTGTAATTATCAACGTACGCGAACGACAGAAGCTTACCAGGGAAAAGTCTAACATGCTTTTTATATATAAATAACTTATAGAAACAGGTTTTAAGTTTACGTTTTATTACAATGTTCAGTTACTTGACTGTTTCTTTTTCAATTAGGTGTCGACCATGGAAAGTTTCATTGTGGCTACTGCAAACTCCTTTTGTGGCGCTATGTTGAAGATGGCCACCCCATTTTATGTATTTCTAATGCAAGGTCATCGCTGTTCTACTTATGCTACAGTCTTTCACTGTCTACGTCCACATTTAGCAGTTATGTACTGTCAGTCACTATACTCAACTGTGACGCACCGTGGGAGTTTTTGTCCTGAGGGAGTTTAAAATGTTACCAGCGGCCGGAGGCGGGGCCATGACTGTTTCCTGTAGAGTTTCTCCTGAACTCGCGTGCAATTTTAGGTGATGTCTGAGAGTGAGGTTGTTAAGGATGATGGTGGCGTCCTTGCCCCTGAAGATATATACGAGGAGACTGCAGAGAGCAGAGAAATCACCAGCTCAAGTTAAGCATTGGTTCTGAGAGTAGAACCTGTGTAAATGCTGAAGGAATTGGTGTAGAATGTAGGCGAGCCCAGGGGACCGTGAACAGTCATGCCGCCACAAGCCCCTGGACCTCCAGACACAGTCGAGCCGGCACCTGTAAAGATGAAAGAAGCAACCTGAACAGGCATTGGATAAGAGTGATCCTTTCTGGAGGAAGAATGATTATTGCAAGGTCTGTTTTGAATATGTCCATATGAACCTAATCTCTCGAGGGCATTAACTGACATTTGGGACAATTTAAGGGAAGGGCCAATCGATTCAATAAAGTTTTCTCGCACGGACGGGACATGAAGGAGTCAGTCGTCAAGATAAGGGTAAGATTGAATACCCTGTACTTGAACAGGGAACCAGAGCCCTCATCTTGGTGAAAACCATGGGGATGATTTTGTGCCTAAGGGAATGACCATAAACTGCCCCCTACATCAGATCTGAGGAAAATCCAGTCCTGCTGAGCAACAGTTATATGCAGGTGAGCATCCTTTAGATCCTGGGTAATCATGAAACATGGATTTAATGGAGCAATTCTCTAAAGGGTTTCCATCCGGGATGAATAGATTCTGAGCATTTAGGTCTATCACTACATGATATCCCATATACGACTTCCTACCCAGGAAGACAATGGACTGGGACCCTTGGCTTCTTTTCCACCAAGGCAAAGGGCAAATTGCTCTCTTCTTGAGGAAAGAGGCAATTTCCTCAATCATGGCACGTTTTTTTGTGGAATCCTGGGGAACAGGGGTGAGGATTGTTCCTGATGGAGTTGGAGGGTTCTGGAATTCCGTTCAGTAACTCCTCATGACAATGATGAATACCCATCTGTCTGTGGTTCAGGAACTCCATGTGCAGAAAAATTCCCTTATCACTCCGCCAACCTGCAAGGGTGCCTGCTCCTCGGCATAGTCAGGAATTCTGTGTCTTGGAACCTGCATCCAATTTCTGTTTCTTCAAGCAACGAAACAAAGATGATTTTCCCTGGGATATAGAGGACGGACCGAACATGTGCCTCCTTGATGGTTGCAATAAAGATTTCCAGCATTTCTTTTTTAAAGGACGAGGAGTGTTTTCTTTCCCTGAAGAGGCAATGGAGCTTCTCTTCTAAGCCTGCTCCAAACAATTTCTGGCCATCAAAAGGGATTTTAAGGACTGTTGCTTTTTGGGCTGCAACTGTATTCCAGTCCTTTAAATACAGATTTCTCCTGGCCAAAATGGAGGCTCCACACACCGGAAGTGAGGATCTCACCACATCAAAGGCTATGTTCGAGAGTACACAGTCTGTCGTTCCAGAGATTCCAGTAGAGGAAGACAATCATTTTCTTCCTGAACTGCCTTAAAGAGCAACTTAAAGTGTGTAATCAAAAACTGAGTGATATAAGCCCCATAAACATAAGCTCTAAGCGCAACATAAGAACAGAAAAAAATTCTTTATGGAAGAGTCCACTTTTTCCCAGCAGGTCTTTGAGAATATTCTCCTCTACCATCGAAGAATGACCCATCAAATCAGCTTGGACACTATCTGGAAGAACAGCCTCCATGCCAGTGATAAAGGTTTGTCATAAATCTCGGCAAGTAAATCTTCTTAGGATGCATCCACTCATTCCTGATGACATAAAAACTCAACTGGTGAATAGGAAGACCCACATTAAGAGGTTTAGAAAACTACAGAAGTCAATTTTCCAGAGATGAAGAAGGTTGTTTCACTGGAGGAAATCCCATATTTTCCCAAATATGAGAAAGAATGTCCTGTAATATTTCCTTGGAGATATACTTCCCTTTAAGGCCAGGATCCAGAAGAAAAGTGTTGTTGTCTGAGGATACATCATATGCTGAAAGGAGATCTGCAGGCTAGCAGACATTCCCTTGGAAGAGTCCTTCCTGGAGTCCTCTTTAAAGGTCTTTAAAGTTTCCCGGAAAATGCTCTGAGTACTCTCCTCCTCTTCCGCTTCCCCTTGCTGATGCCTTTTAGGAAAGGGGAGGGAGAAGAAGACCCATCTGCTGAAAAGGAGGAGACCTGGAAAAAGAGGCGTGATTCCTTTTTAGGTTTCGCCTCGCCGAAAGCTGATTTTTGGTGCAGCTTTTCGGCGCAGGCGAAATGTAATGTTTACAGTATGTATATGTTGTCCCGACCTCTCTTTCCATTGGCTAGCTCCATAAATGGAGGCTATCCATTGAAAGAGAGATCTGCTTGTCATTCTGCGAACAGATTCGTGGGCGTTCCCGCGATTTTACACATCCCGCCCCCTTGCGATCGTCATGCGGCGGTGGGCGGTGTTTATTTTATTTTTTTTTCAAGCTTTGTTTTCCACCATTTCGGAAGTGTCCTTTGCAGGGGTGGGTTGCGGGATGTCCCACTGTCCGTTCACCGCCCCCCCTCCCGCTGTCCGTGTGCCCGTTCCTGCCCCCCTCCCGCTGTCCGTGTGCCCATTCCTGCCCCCCTCCCGCTGTTCGTGTTCCCGCCAGCTGTCCGTGTGCCCATAGGTGCTTGTTGTACTTGCAGCCACAGTCAAACCATTCTCAAGATGGCCCCCACAGAGATGTTATCATAGGCCCTGGGCCTCCATACAGCCACGCAACCGCATGCAGCAGATCTTTTCCCCAGCGCTGCCTCAAATTTACATTGGATCTCAAAGTCTCGCCTGGGCAGCAGAATGCTTAGCAGTCATCCATCTCCTCCCACGTTGCAGGCCCGCTCCCTCTGTACTCACTAAGCTCATCAGCCACGCTGGGGTAGTGGGCCCATCCTGCATCAAGGCCCTGTCATCTTACACAACTTAGCGCTGGGGGTCTTGTGGTCAGTGCACTCTGAAGCCTCTCCCCGTAAGTGTTTAATCACTGCAGCGGCCTCCGGATAGCCGTCGGTCGGCCGCACTGGATGGTATTGCTTCAGGCTGCCGGCAGCCCTCAAAATAATTCGCCGGTAGTGCTCGTGTACCTGCCCTATACCGAAAGTTTCTGCTGCTTGTGGGGAGCGGTCACAGCACTTGGTAGCAGTCCTACCTTCACCGCTATTGCCGCTGTCATCGCATAGCCGCGCCATCCGGCACCCCTAGTGGGTACCTCCAACAAATTTAGTATTAGGGAGCAATACAGGCTATTGTCTGACAGCGCCTGAACAGCAGCTCCGCTATAGTGTACCTGCCGGCAGGTCTCCTTTGTGTGGCTCGGGCGGTTACCTCTCCGTGTCAAAATCCCGTCATCTTGTTCATTGTGTCCAAGGTGCTGCTTCTCAGCAGTGCAATAGTTCTGTGCTCTCTGCTCCGCTAATCAGTCCAATTTTGACATCTAGATATGGGCACATACTTCTCAATCACAGAAATCATGGAGCTCCGTGTGGGTTTACGGAGTGCCTAATGGTGGCCCCCTTGATGCCCTTTGATGTCCGGCTGATGCGTTGATACGCAGTGGTGTGTCCGAATCTCACCACTGGCTGTTCTTTCTTTGGACCGGCATCCTAACAGCTGGAGGTGCTGGTAAGGTACCGGCAATTGAAGAACAAACAGTGCATTGAAACCTCCTGGAGTGAAGCTACGGGGAAACTGACTGGAGCTTTCACAGAGGTTGCAGACTGCAGAGGTCGGAGAGGCAAGAGGTGAAGGGGTGCAGACCTGAGGCTGGAGCCAGGAGGTAGGAGGATTGGACTAAGCTGATTTTTTTTAATCAGATTAAACTAGCCTTAATGCTTAATTGGTGCACATGACATTCTTTGAGATCAAGCATTTTGCTCTAGGTAATGGCCCAGGGCACCCAGTTGTGCCCCCTCCTCCATTGCTACAGATAATATCTCCCGCCTCTTTGCTCCATTTGCCCCTCCCCATTGCTGTCTGCGCTCTGATGCTAGGATGCATGCAATTTAGTCTCTCCAGTGATGGGTGCATTAGTGCGCAGAATATGTAAATCTGTGGGCTGGAAATCCAGCGGTTTCTGTCCGGTTGTCCAGTGTGAGGTCACATGGAGTGCTAATGCTGCTCCTTGCCTTCTGTGTCGCTTCGCTTGCTATTCTTCCCTTCATCCTGAACCCCAGCCTGGGCTCCTTTCTTCCACCCTGACAACTTTCATTCCCACTCTGCAGATCCCACCCATTCCTTAACACCCACTCAGCCTTTTTACCTCATAACCTGTTGCCAGACCTCTTCATGTGCCACACAACTTTTCAATCTCTACTACTCATATTCCTGTACCTCCTTTATATTACCAAGTTACTTTTTATCTTCTTTGCAGCCTTGGCTGGCTCTGTGTGTGTGTGTGTGTGTGCGGCTGACTCTGTGTGTGTGTGTGCGGCTGTCTCTGTGTGTGTGCGGCTGGCTCTGTGTGTGTGTGTGCGGCTGGCTCTGTGTGTGTGTGCGGCTGGCTCTGTGTGTGTGTGTGCGGCTGGCTCTGTGTGTGTGAGTGCGGCTGGCTCTGTGTGTGTGTGTGCGGCTGGCTCTGTGTGTGTGTGTGTGTGCGGCTGGCTCTGTGTGTGTGTGTGTGTGCGGCTGGCTGGCTCTGTGTGTGTGTGTGGCTGGCTGGCTCTGTGTGTGTGTGTGCGGCTGGCTGTGTGTGTGTGTGCGGCTGGCTGGCTGTGTGTGTGTGGCTGGCTGTGTGTGTGTGTGTGTGTGGCTGGCTGTGTGTGTGTGTGTGTGTGTGTGTGTGCGGCTGGCTGTGTGTGTGTGTGTGTGCGGCTGGCTGTGTGTGTGTGTGTGTGCGGCTGGCTGTGTGTGTGTGTGTGTGTGTGCGGCTGGCTGTGTGTGTGTGTGGCTGGCTGTGAGTGTGTGTGCGGCTGGCTGTGTGTGTGTGTGTGTGTGTGTGTGCGCGGCTGGCTCTGTGTGTGCGGCTGACTCTGTGTGTGTGTGTGTGTGTGGGTTTGTGTTACTATCCTTGTGGGGACTTGGGCATGATAACACACTCACGCTGTGGGGACTTGATTGCACTGTGGGGACCTGAACCAAGGCCCCCACAAGGTAATGTCTTCTAAATGATTAAAAATGACTTCAGGAACATCTGTGTCAATTTTTACAACTTTTGAAAAAATTGCCTTGTGGGGACCTGTGTTTCATAAAGTGTGTTTATATTTTTGCTCGCTCTGTCCCCGTAGGCAGGAGGTGGTACTGCAGTCCTAAACACACTTTGCATTTAAACACACATTTCTCACCAGAAAGAAATACTAGCAGCAGAAAGGATGCACATTTCAAAGGAAAAGCTCCATAATCCTTTATTTATCCACATATTCAAAATTTAAATTAACATTTTCTCTACAAAAAAACTTATTTACATGATGCTGCTATTGAATTTAGTCGTTTTGTGTCTGAAAATTGTGGTTTTATGAGCATTTTTAAAATGTATTTGAGTTGGAACACTTCACTATTGCCATGTGATCTTTATCTTCAATTAAGGAATGATGGGGCACTGCACTGTGATATAAAGTAAATGATTCTGATCATGTTTTGCAAATAACTTAGAGGACTATTCAGGCCCACTTTCAGAGCCCTTGCCTTTTTTCGCTATGACAAAGTCAATTCACTCCAAGACTGTGACCATCCTTTGGCGGACTAGCTAGCCAGAGTCGACTTCAGTACTGGTGGTGCCTGGTGCAACAGTCTTTTTTGGTGCCCCCCCATGACCTCCTTCTGCATGGATGACCTCACTACAACCCTTCAAAAGTGCCCCTCATCTCTTTATAGCCCCTCTCTCACATGCATTTGTTTTATCGCACCACTGATACTCATGTAGGTTGTCAGAGCATTATACATCACACACATTATACAGAGACAATGAATCATACAACTCTAAATTAATATGTAGGTAATGCTACAAAAGACACTAGGGATTACGAGGTGTAGAATCGCATGTCATCCATTGAGTATTTTTTCTGGAGACACACAAACTCAGGACACAGTGGTTGGGATACAATTTTCTAATCCAAATGCACTACTATCCAAGCAAACAGTTTTTAGCAATAATAGGATATTGAAAGTCTGGGGGGAAAACATAACATTCTAACCTATACCAGACAGTTTGCATGCAGTTCTTTGATGAAAGTTCTTTGGTCACTGTGCTATTTAAGATTGTAATTTATGAACTGCAAGTAAGAAAAAATCTGTGCAACAAGAGCAGTTATCCACTGAGCAACTCACAAAAAATACAGTCCTTTTGTCTGCATGGTACACTTTCTTTGCAGTAGGTATATTAACTAGACCTGGGAATAATTTCTATCACGCTAATCAGAGTAATTTTTTTAATTCCTTTTCGGTAGGTACTCTTTGACGTACAAATACCGGTAATAACGCAATTACACCTGCTCGCGTAACTAAAAGTAATTTGGGGAAAAACAATCCTACCAGGAGCACACACTTAGTGAGTGCAAGTGGCTGCTTGAGCTTGCTATTTGTGTTCTGCTGCATTTAGTGCTATTTATCAATCTAAAATGCCTCCTTGCTTCCAAAATGGAATTTAGCGCTAGAAGCTGGGAGTAAGTTGGAGGGAAAATTCAAATGCAACAGCACATTTAGTGCTACTGCCTTGTGCAAAATGCCTGTTCACGTCCGTTATGGCTGTTTGGGGGGCTTTTGACAAAAAAGAAAATAGTGCTAAACACGGGGGAAGGTCATTTTTTTGAATAACCTACCCCAGGTGCACATTTCGCAAGCATGATCGGCTCCTTTCCCTTGCTATTCGTGTTCTGTTGCATTTAGCACTATTTCTTAATATAAAAAGATTTCTTATGCTAATTTTTGGACGCAAGGTTGTATTTTTGCATTAGGAAATAGCACTAAACCTAGAATTACTCTTTTTGCGTAATTATGCATAACCTCACAGAATTTTTAGATAACTCCACCGGATTACGCTTCACTAATTACGCAAGTTATGCCTACCCCCAATATTAACCCTGTGCTCTACTTTCAGATGAATCAAAATTACTACTAGAAAAAACTCTAAACTCTCTCCAGCAGGAAGGTTAATCACCAGAGTTATCTTGACATTTTTATTGTTGTCTGAAAAGTTACGTACACAAAATGAACTCTGCAGCTGGTGCTTTTAAGCTCATACCTTATTTCTAAACACAGCCCACCCCTGAGCTCAGTGCCAGGTGTGGATTCACCAGCTGCACCGCTCTGAAGCCGGCCTGTAGATAGCATCCCGCCCTCATGCTTTTCATCTCAGAGTGTGGCTTCTTTCATGTTCAAGTGGTATTATCCTGTCTCCACAATAGCCTAGGTTTCACTAGACTGTATGTACATGGCCAACTGTGCTGTGTCTCTATCACCTACCACACTGCTGCAAGCGCGCTGGACTAGCGCTGTGTAATTCTGTGTGTTTTAACCTTTCCTTCGTTTTCTATTTGGCTGCCTGCAGCTCGCACCCCAGTCCCTTTACTGCATTTAAAAAGCGCACCTCTGTGCCTACAAAGCACCACCACTTTGGTGGGTCCGGGTCCTGGGTTTCCTTTTTGGGCGCCATCTTTGTTTGGGGCTTGGTATTCGGCGGCGGCCGCCATCTTTGAGCGGACTCGCGCGCCAAGGGCTCACTGGAGAGCCTATTTAAGGCGGTCTTTAGCGTGGCGGTGGTTCCTACCACCTACCACACTGCTGCAAGCGCGCTGGACTAGCGCTGTGTAATTCTGTGTGTTTTAACCTTTCCTTCGTTTTCTATTTGGGTTAGCTTTTTCTTTGACTTACCCCTGTTTTTACTTGGCTGCCTGCAGCTCGCACCCCAGTCCCTTTACTGCATTTAAAAAGCGCACCTCTGTGCCTACAAAGCACCACCACTTTGGTGGGTCCGGGTCCTGGGTTTCCTTTTTGGGCGCCATCTTTGTTTGGGGCTTGGTATTCGGCGGCGGCCGCCATCTTTGAGCGGACTCGCGCGCCAAGGGCTCACTGGAGAGCCTATTTAAAGTCGCTCCCTACGCGCAGGTGGACGCCTTCGCTTAGCCTGAGTCGTGCCGGAGTCCTGCCCGTCTGCGCCCGTCAGCGTCCCGGAGGCGGCAGGGCGGCGTAGGACTCTGGTCAGGCGTGGGCGATGATGATCCATTATACCTCGGCGACGCTCCGCGCCTTGCGTACTACATCTTGCCAGTGTCGCTCAGTTTTCCCTGGTCGATACAAGGGTAAACGACGCTGTCCGGCCTGCGGTTGGTCGCCCACGGGGGCGCAGTGTAGCACCCTTAGGACTACCGAGGTGCATGCGAAGCATCTCTGTCTGCTGCTTAATACAAGGTCGGTAGGAAGACATGCTCTGCACATCTATGATCTATTGGTCAGGGATAATCCTCTTTGTCTACTCCTGACCGAAACTTGGTTGGGAGAGGCGTCCAATCCGGATATCTTCACTGCGATCCCTCCAACCTATAACATCTTTCGCCAAGACAGAGCTAAGGGCAGGGGGGGCGGAGTCGCTGTGGTGGTGAGGAAGAACATTTCTTGTTCAGTTCTTCCCGTGAACTCCATCGAGGGCTCTGAATCCCTTGCTTTCACGCTAAGACTGTCTCCAGGCCAAGCGCTTAAGGGTCTGTTGGTCTACAGGCCTCCTGGTCCGGTGGGCTCCTTTTGGGAGGACCTACAGACAGCCATTTCGGAGCTGGCGCTGTCTGCACAGCATTGTTTGCTGGCAGGCGATTTCAATTTTCATCTTGATGTCACGGACGACCCGGATGGGGCTAAATTGCTGGATATCACATATCCGCTTGGCCTGGCACCGTTTGTGTCGGGGCCTACACATGAGAAAGGGCACACCCTTGATCAAGTGTTTTCCTCTGTCCCAATTGTTGACATTGAAACGCGGCCTGTGCTCTGGTCATAGGCTGATTGGGTTCTCTGTGTTGGAGAATGGGCGGTCTGACACCTGCGCCCCCACGGTGCCCAGATCGGCCTCGAGAGCGTTACACAGAGTGACGCCTGCTATGTTAGAGCAGGCGCTCACGGAACATCCTTGTCCTCTCTCGGGGGATCCGGAAAGAGACACGGAGGCCCTGCAGCGATGGCTGACTGAGAGGTTAGATGATCTTGCCCCCAGGGCAACCCCCCGGTCCACGGCGAAACGGCAATCTGCGCCTTGGTTTACAGAGGCGCTACGCATGGCTCGCAGCCAATGTAAGGTCGCTGAGCGGGCCTGGCGCCATCAATACGATGGGGAGGCCAAACTCGTCTATAGGTCGGCGGTGAAGGCCTATCACCGTGATATTCTTGGTGCCAAGCGGGAATACCTTGCCAGGAGGATTGAGGCGTCGGCGAACTCCTGTAAGGAGATCTTCACGATTGTGAAGGAGTTCACGTCTCCCACCTCTTATTCACCTCCGCCTGTATCACCTGATGCGTGGGCGCGTGATCTTGCCACCTTTTTCACCGACAAGATTAAGGCCATTCAGGCCTCCTTCTCGGAGAGCACGGTGGAGGGTTGCTGTGATCTTGGGGCAGGACTTGGATCATCGGCCATGCCTATGGCTATCCTGGAGGACTTTCCACCTGTCTCCAGTGACATGTCCCGGACTCTGTTAGCCAGTCTTAAATCTGGCTCCCCACTTGACCCCTGCCCCGCCAAATTTTTGGCTGGGATGGCGGCAGTGGTGAATCCCCTGGTCAACCCGACCTCAATGCCTCCTTGAGGGAGGGGAGTGTCCCACGCACCTGGAAAAGGGCGATGGTGATCCCCCTCCTGAAAAAGCCTGGTCTTGATGCCGAGGTCTTGGCCAATTATAGGCCAATTTCACTTCTCCCGGCTCTGGCCAGGATCACCAAGAAACATGTTCATGGCGTCTTGTCGAACTTCCTAGAGTCTAACAATCTGCTCCATCCATCCCAATCCGGTTTCCGTCCGAATTTCAGTACGGAAACAGCGTTGGTGGAGGTCTCTGAGATCATCAGGGAGACCTTGGATGGGGGTGGCAAGGCCATGCTAGTCATGTTGGACCTGTCGGCGGCTTTCGACACCGTCCCCCATGAGGCGCTTCTCGCCAGGCTCTACGACATCGGCCTAAGGGGGACGGTGCTCAGATGGTTTACATCTTTCCTGGAGGGCCGCCGCCAGACGGTCTGGGTTTCCCAGAGCTCCGCCGAGATGCCGCCATTGGGTGTTGGGGTTCCACAGGGTTCTGTGTTGAGCCCGACATTATTCAACATCTTTATGTCCCCCCTGGCGGCTGCGGTTGAGGCTTACGGAGCCCAGATTGTGTCCTACGCCGATGACACGCAACTCCTCTTCACATGTGAAAAAGATCAGACATTTGATGGGGAGAGAATCCGGGACTGCTTGGACAGGGTCTTCAGCTGGTTCCAGCGAAATAGTCTGAAGGCCAACTCCAGCAAGTCGGAGGTTCTATTCTTCGGCTGTGCCTTCGATCCCGAGTGGCGGCAGTGGTGGCCGGCCGCCATGTGTCCTCCGGCACAATCCTCCTTGGTTGCCAAGAACCTGGGTGTTAAGCTTGATAACAAACTCTCTCTGAGAGCGCACGTCCTTGGCCTGTCCGGCACCTGTTTCGGCATCCTCAGAATGCTCCGTAAGTTTCTTCCCTTATTGTCTGTGGACCACAGACGGATTACGGTGCAGGCGCTCTAGGCTAGACTATGCCAATGCCCTTTTCTTAGGCCTTCCGGATTACTTGGTTCAGCGTTTGCAGGTGGCACAGAACTCTGCAGCCCAGGCAATCTTTGGTCTGCATAGACGAGCACGGGCCTCTGGGTTGCTGCAGACGCTCCATTGGCTGCCAATCCGGAAGCGGATTGTTTTCAAATCCCTGACGCTGGTGCACAAGGCTTTGTTTGGCTCAGGCGCAGGATATCTGAAGAAAAGATTAGCTTTCTATCGCCCTGCTCGCTCACTGCATTCGGAATCCCTTTTCACTGCTGTGGTTCCACGCGTGAGGAAGGCCCGCATTGGGGGGCGCTCTTTCAGCCTTAAGGCCTCCCAGCTGTGGAACTCGCTTCCACTGGTACTCCGTAGCACTCCCAACTTGCTTCAATTCAGGAAGAATTTGAAGACTTGGCTTTTTAATCATTCTGTTTAGGTGGGTTTCTTTTTCCTTTTCTCTTGGGTTCTGTTTTACTTGTTATGTTGATTATACACTGTAAGTTGCCTGTGGAAAGCGCCGGAACACTCTTTTAGAGTAGCCGAGCGCTATAAAAAATGCACTTTAACATTTAACATTTAACATTTAACTTATAAAAATAAAAAAATATTTTTTCTGCATTTCAAGCCACTCTTGAAATTTCAGGAGCGCTCAAGGCACACAGCTCTGCATTTTCTAGTTAGGTGTCTCACTGCATCCATTAGTGCTGAAGGCATCAACAATGGAAAATCTAAGAGTACTGTTCCTATTGCCTGCTTTGACTGAAAAAACACAGTAATCACTGGGTATTTAAGGGTGTTACTGGTGGCCTTCTGTGGAGCACACACTCCTGACATCTCTTCAGAGAACACCACTTCTACACATGATGGATGCACCATCTACAAACCTCCTGATTCAGTGTAACTGATCCATGATCATTAGGTAGAGCTCCCACCCTTCCTGAAAGCTCAATTGCTCTAGGGTTGCACTCTACATTGCCACATGGATACTTGGTGGTGCATGGTAAGACACAGCAGACACAATGGAGCTGCAGTGTTGGATGTCAGGCTGGAATGCTGTTGCATACTTTGTGGACCCTTGTCCCCTAATCCCTGCATATTACTTACATACACCCTTTACCGTTTGGACAATCAGAAACACTCTCATTTTAAAATCATATCAAGTTAACCCATGGTTTAACCTATTGTCAGGGCTTTAAGTGAGATGAAAAAAACGTGGGGTTCTCTCAAAGGGGCGTAGGCAATGTAATTAAGGGCATGGCTTTAAACACGCAAACTAAAAATCAATGAGTGCCGCCCAACTTGTATTTTGCTGTTCTGTCATTGCATCCAGATATATGATACAACAAGTAATATCATACCTACAAGTCAGGACTATTGGCTTGGTCAATGGTTGTTAGTTGCATAAGATAAATAAGCAACTATAGCTTGTTTATAATATTAAAAAAAATTCCACTTAAAGCCCCGGTGACACCACGACAATGTTGCTGCTCCTGAGACCCATTTCCAGGCCTCCTTTAAAAAACTGCCAGTGCTCAGCACCGGTGAGACACGGCCAATTTAAAGCCCTGCCTATTTATTTTATTTTAATGTGAGTGCTAATCTGAAAGAAAATACTTTTGCTGTGTTTTATTTGCACAGTGTACGAACATGCCACTTCTATAAGAGGCATGATCCATAAAAAAGTAATAAATAAATAAATAAGTCAAGCAAGGGGTACCGTAATTACTGATGAGTAATGTGCACATTGTACTCAGTTTTGCACTCAGAACTGAGGGAGGAAGCAACAAACAAAATGTATGTTTACCACTTTACTACACAAACACAAAATCTGCACCATTTGCCAGCAAGTTTCGTGACACATTTTTCCTGATGAAAATTCCATCTGTGAGAATTATTGGGGTGAGAAATGTGGTGACGTCAAGAGGCAAGTGTGCTGGAATCACCTGAACAGGAAACTCTCCCAGACTGGGGGATGGGCCATGCTGAAAAGACGGCACCTTTGCATGGAAAGGCAACATGAGATGTGACTGACTGGGACAATGAGAGCAGAACGAGGTTAAAGCACCCAGTCTAACTCTTTTATTGAGTTTGTAAACATTAATAAAGCAAGAAGTGTAATTCAGAACAGCCAGTTTGTAAACATTAATAAAACAAGAAGTGTAATTCAGAACAGCCAGCATAAAGGCTTACAGAGGTTTATTTGTCATTAAAGATTAATTGGGAGAGTATGTCTTGCGTCGCCTCAACATTCTGTAATTCTGGAAAATTCTCTTAATCCCCAAAAATGGGAATGGACCCTATGCATTGTTACTGGTAATCATGTAGAGCACTCCAAAAGCTACCGGTTGAGTTTGCGCTATATAAAATTGCATAGGAAGTAATTCCAGACTACAATTCTGTTGTGCGTTTCCATATACTGAAAGGGATATAGCTCGTCAGTGCCCTCCAAAGACCTAGCGCTTTCAGATATTTATTGCTAATTCATACCTCACAGTCAAAGCAATGTGATTGGGAGTTATGTGTAAGCCACCTCTAGCATCCTGTAATCATGGGTGTTTACTCCAGAAGGATGGTACACATTGAATAAATCAAATGAAAACATTTTAGTTCGAGAAATTGCACTTTTTCCCGGTCACTGATCGCTTTCATTAAGATGGTGTATATATCAAAGTTCCTTTATCAGCTTCAAAACTATCCCTGTGAGATTTCTTGGGGTTACTTTACCATTTCAATTATCTCTTACTTGGATTCCTCTGCAATGGATGTGCATCCACAATCGCAATGAATAAATGTTTTGGATTACTGTACTTCTCTACCTACACCCTGTCTATGGCAGGCTACTTACAGTGAAGCAAAGCCCACCAGCACTGCTAGCTAAGAGTGGAGTGGCATAGAGTACAGTGGCATACAGTGGGATAGCGGAGAGTGGAGTGGCATAGACTGGAGTGGCATAGGGCGGAGTGGTGTAGAGTAGCGCAGAGTGTAGTGACAGAGTAGAATAGCATGGAGTGTAGTGGCATAGAGTGATGCTGCTTGCAGTGTAATAGCGTAGGTTGGAGTGGCGTAGATTGGAGGAACATAGAGTGGACTGCAGTAGACTGGAGTGTCATAGAACAGAGTGTAATAGCGTTCAGCGAATTAGTGTAGAGTTGGGTGGCATATAGTGGAGTGACGTGGAATGGAGTGGCATAGAGTGTAATAGAATAGAGTGGAGTGCTGTGGAGTGGCATATAGTGGAGTAGCGTGGATTGGAATGGCTTAGAGTAGACTAGTGTACAGTGGAGTGGCGTACAGTGGAATGACATGCACTGGACTAGAATACCTTGGAACGGCGTAGAGTGGAGTGGCATACAGTGGAATAGGGTAGAGTGTAGGGGCCTACAATGGAGTGGCATAGACTGGAGTGTTTGTAGAATTGAATGGCTTGGAGTGTAATAATGTGTAATGGAGTAATGCAGAGTGATGTGGCTTACAGTGAAGTGGGGTACAGTGGACTGGTGTATAGTGGATTACCGTAGAGTTAAGTGGCATAGAGTGGGGTGGCACAAAAACATGTGGCATTAGAGCTTTATGTAGGATGAAAATGGTGGAGCGTGTGTAGAATGGGCCTGGCCAAAGAGATCTAACTAGCAATCCTTTCCAAGAGATGTAGCCTATGTAATCAATGCTGGTATGTAAAACATGTGAAGTAGAATCCTGTGCTTCATACAGCATGCAACCTGATCTTTAGTTTGGTGCCTCTTTGTGAGTTTTCGGTTATTGCATCCACACATCACACAGCAGCAAACACACGCCTAACACAAGCCAGACCTATTTGCTTTCCCAAGGCATGTTAACAGTATCAGAAAAATTATTAACAATGATTTGGGGTTTAAATATTAAAATTGAAAATCTTTCTGGAATTATGGCTGTGAATAAAACTGAACATTAATGAGTGTTGAAAAAAGTATTGATCTTCAGAGTGTCTCATTCACTCCTGTTTCCCTTGCACACTACTTTCCTCTATGGTCTCTCACTTGGTTAGGCACAGATTTCTGCCACATCTTTCTGATATCATACATCTGCATATTTTACACGTAATGTCCCTACACTTTTTTTTCTCTTTTAATTCTGTCCTTCTGCATGTACTTCATTGTGTCACCTTCTCTTTACAGTGCCTTCTCTCACAGACACACTCTCTATCTGTGTCCTCTTACCTATAACCATAACATTTTATTCTCATTTGGTACTGTTAATATTTCAACAGGAGTGTACCTCCTGTACATATTTTCATTCAAACTGGTAATTACACTTGCCACATAAGTGACCATCAATCTGTGAATTGTGCAGAGAGGCTATAGATTGGTGGAACATGTAGTCTGAACCATTTATGACTCAGTGACAAGCAATGTGAGAAACTCTCACTGCCTTCATCCTCAACTCTACAGCTCTCAATCATAACCTGTGATGAGCTGCCGCCCTCAACCAGTATTTTCACAGACACATAAAGGCACCTATGTGCATAGTTTGCAGTAGGCACGAGTTCTATGTTGCAAGAAAATAACCCATAAAAAACCAAATCTAGGAAAAGAAAAGACTGTTAGGGAATGTAAACGTGAATTTTAAACAGGGACTGCATCGCTGACATTGATTACTTTTCGGGTTTTAGAGTCATTGCCATTAAACCAATCAGTGTTATTTTCCTGCAAAATTAAGGACATGAATATAGGGCCTGGTAGGTGCCCATTTCAAAGTCAGTTTTTAATAATTATTTATTTCTGGATGTGAGACTTGGTCGAATCTACCCCACCAAAAGTCATTTACACTGTATTACCAAACCACTGGCACCCTGGTATGGTGGAGACCTTGATGACAACAATCTCTCCCTTCTTCAATATGAAATACCATGGAAGAAAAACAAATCCACTGAGGCCTTCATACTCTAAAACCCATTCACGTAACATCAACACCACCAGTGGGGTAGCCCAACAAAAGTGGAACGCTATTCAAAACAATTCAAGACCGACCAACCCCCACACTCAGCATGCAAGTGCAACACCATCATCTATTCTTTACTGTAAAATTACAAACGAGCACATAGACAGCACTACATCTCACTACCCTTAGAAACTCCCCTTCCCTTTTCTGAACCCAGATCAATGTATTTCCTTTGGCCGTGTACTTCCCTGCGTTGCCACTGTGTCATATAAAAATACCCTCATAAATATACAGTTTTGAAGTTATTAAAAATCGTACCTCACCACAGCTGGTTTCTTCTTGCACTCTATTGTTTTTACGTAATTGTAACTGAAAAAGAACAGCCACAGTTTGCAGAATGCAAATAATAAAACCATAATTTGACAGATTACTGAGAGGTGTGTGTACTGTTTATGCTGAATAAAGCAAGATGTGGCTTTCTATGACCGAATGTGGAGGTGTCAAGCTGGCAGCACTCAATTGGGAACACCAGAAATATTGCACATATAAAATTAAAAGTAAGAGCTAAAGCGCAAACACATAAACAGGTATCCATTAAGCACATTTCAATTACACCACCTCTTTAATGCACATGACATTATTTTTAAATAACAGTTTGGGGACTTGAAATTAAACATGTTTCCTTTTACTGGGGATTGACATTTCAGGAATGTAAATTTCATTTTATTTCTAAAAGTGTCTAATTGTTGCCAGCCGATTTTTACATTTCAAAGATCTCGAGGTGCTGAAATGCCCGTGCTTTTTTTTCACCAGCCTGAAAAAGAAAGTTCCTTTTCCCGTCTCCGCTTACAATCGAACAGGTATTGAATGTATTAAATTGTATCCAACGACTGTGGATGAGAGTTTCTTCTTAAGAGAACAGTGTCCCATCCCATGCTGCAGCCCTCCCCCATACTTCTGTTGCCTCTTTTATGGCTCTCTGTTGCTGCAGTGGGTGAGGGATCAGGTGTCAGCGCGCTCCGTCCCAGGTTCAACATAACAAAGGGCCGAGAGCTTGACCGTCCCCGTCGGCACAGAAGAGAGCCAGCCAAGGGCCGCCCCTGCACCCCAGGCTGTAGCTGCTGGGGGAGGACTCCAATGGGTCAGAAGTGTTATGCTAATGTCTGCCCTTCAAATGAAGCATCGTCTGCAGACGATGTTAGCAGATAAGGTGCTGACTTGAATTAACTACATCCTGCTCTTTGACAACTTTCTCTAACTTTTACATTTGCAGAACCGCTTCTCATGAGCCATGCATCTCTTTAAACTTTTACTGTGAAAGTGATGTCCTGACAGGAGGAAGGCCCGGCATACGTGACCGGTTTGCATTCCCTTCTTGCACTCTGCATAGTCTCACAAAGCACATAGGCATGAGAGTGGGAATCAGCCGAGACAGCAGGTGCCAGTCCGTGCATCCACATCACTTGTGCAAGCACATTGTGTGTTCAGATTGCGAGGCCTATATTCTCGTGGCCTATATTTATATTTTCCAGCAGTAAGTAAGGGGTGGCGATATAAACGTGATCTCCTCTGCGCTCGTGTTTCCTTTTTGCTGGCGTTCAGGATCTGCATTTCAGATACAGAACTTTTCAATGTGTCTGTCACTGAAGCAGCTCTGTGCTTCTACTGTCATAGATATCAATCCATTTCACTATAACTTAAATGGATTTCAATTTACACCTGACACACCCTGGGCAAAACGGAAACTCAAACAGTGCACACACACATTTTCTGCAAGACCAATTTCGTTTTGTAAATGTGCACATCCACAAGCCCTGCATAGGCTTTTCCCTCCTTTTTTGCAATATGATGTAGTAAAAACTAACTTTTGAGAATGTTCTCCCACTTGTCCTGTGAAACATTCTATAGTACAAAGAACAAGGATTCCTGCTTAGAGGTGTTTCGTGGGGTTTGTGCTCAAGGACTGGTACATACACAAGTACAAATATTTCTTGTTATCTTTCATTTCCTGAGTAATGTTTTGACTTCAAGCTCTAGCTCGGTTTTAGCAGAATTCTATTGTATGATTACTGACATTCCTTTTATCACCCGGGATTATTATCATACGATATATCATAAAGGGACCTGCAGAGCTCCTCAAAGCTAATTGGCTTATTATAACCATAAACCCCATTCCTGCCTCTCACACCTCTTTATTCACCGCTCTATTCCATTCCATGATAACAGCACGTTGAGGGTCATCACACACATCTTGTAAACAGTTCCCACAAAGTATCCATACAAAGACAACATCCTTCCAGCCACACAGTCCATATGCTGTAGAATACTGCCCATGCAGTTAAGCGCTTCAGCGCCTGCTCAGGGGTAGTTATTGCTATATAAATATTGCAATACAATACAATGCCCTTCTGTGTGAAAAGACTCATGCCCAGATTTGGCAATATTTGACACAACGCGGAGCAGCCTACAAAGTTGCTACACTACGTTGCGACAAAGGGAGAGAGAAAAATGAACCATATCTACGAAGATATGCCACATTTCTTCTTTCCCCATAGCTAGTGCACTTTTGACTGCATTGTGACAAATCACACACCCTTTGCACCATAGTACAAGGGTATGTGCATTCCTTAAAGGATAGGTTTTGTAACGGAAGGAGTAGGAAGCTGGCTCTGTATATACTATACCAAAGTAAGGTATAACATGCACAGAGTCCAGTGGATCCCCAAAGGTACACAAACGTTAAAGTAGATAGCACCTTACTCTTTATTTGTGGTAGTGTGGGCAAGCAGTAAGGCTTTATCAGAGGGTAGTATTAAGCATTTAATGTACACACTCAGGCAAGAAATGATGTCACACACTCAAAGACTGAACCCAGACCGATTTGTTTGCATCAAAAATAGTATTTATTTTATTTCTAGAACCAAGCCAAGCCTGGTGCAGGTAAGTGGAATAATACTTTGCAATATTTATGCAGTAATTTACCATTGAATGCAGGTTCAAATTCAGTTGGTTGATTTACAGGTAAGTCAATAATCACAATAACGTTTCAGATACCTTGTAGATTATAGTACACATTACTTCTTGGAATATTTTTTAAGTTACTTTTGCTAATGAGTGTGAAATGCCTAGATTTCACACTGAGACATTTCCTAGACAAAAGGTAAGTAATTCACTTTTTTCACATGCAGTTTTATCAAAGTTTCATACAAACCAACTCAACACTTAAAAGAATTTTCAAAGAGAAGCAGTCAATGCAATCCTATGGTAGAAAATGAAGTTATCGGTTTTGAGGTAAGTGCAATTTTGTGGGAGTTGGGTTTCTGGGGTTAGGACCAGGGTTCCCCCAGGGTAGAGGATGTACTCTCAAAGCAACCTCAGTGGCAGTAGGGCGGCCCGGTGCATAGTGGTGAGGCCCAATGTTATCCAATAGGAGATAGGGGGTGTCCATTTGGTGGCTGCTGCCGAGCAGGCCACCAGGTTGAGGGAGCAAAGCTCCTGGACTTAAGCTCAGGGCAAAGGGGGGGTTCAAGTTAGCACCCAAAGTGCACCCACAGCAACACAGGGGCGGCCGGGTGCAGGTATTGGTGATTTGGCATTGGGTGCCCTGTTTTCAATGGGAGTAGCCGGTTTTGGATTTTGGTTGCAGGCTTGGCCCAGGAAGACTTCCGGGAGGAACTTACAGCTAGGCAGGTAAGTTGGAGGGCTCAGGGACGTAGATGCACCTCGGGTTCTCATCTCCAGGGCGCAGGGCGGCTGGATGCAGTGGTGTCTTTTGAGGTCAGATTTCACAATACCAGGCCACTCGCGGTTGTGGGGGTCTCCATGCAGAGACTGCAGACATTGTCGGGGAGTCCTGGAGGGACTTGGGAGACCTATCTGGGACCAGAGGGCCACCCGGGTTTGGGCCGTAGGCGTTGGGTGCAGTGGTAGTTCCAGGCATCAGATTTCTTTGTCCTCAGCAGGCTCAGAGTCTTTCTTGGGAGTTTCTTTTGAACAGATCTGATGTTCACAGGAGATCCGGTCTTTGTTGAAGGCAGTCAGTCCTCCAAGGGGTTCTGGAGGTCGCTGGCTGCAGGACAAGGTGACTTTTGGCACAGGATCTCTCGATACTGCAGACAGGCTGGTAGGGCTTGGGACCAGGTCAGTTGTTTTCTGCAGTCTCCTCTGCTGGGCTTCTTCTTTTGTCCTTCTTCGAAGGTTGTGGAAATCTGCATTCTTGGTTCAGGGCGGCCCCCTAAATACTAGATTTAGGGAGTGTTTTGGGGGGTCTCAAGGTCAGTAGCCAATGAGCTACTGACCTTAGGGTGACTACACCCTTGGTGTGCTCACCCCACATGGGGGAGTGGGCACAAATCCCTAATCCTGACTGGAGAGTGCCCGCCATCTGCATGATGTCGGTCACTGAAGAGTGAGCTTCACCTTGCCTCCCCACCAGAGGGGTGGCGTTGGCAGAGGTGGTCACACCTTCTGGGCTGTTCTTATTTTTCCTGCCTGTCTTCCCACCAAAAAGAAGGGGAGACAGGAAGGGGTACTGCTCCTGATAGCAGGAGAGGCTGGAGGTCACATTACAAAGGCGACAAGGCCTTTGAAGCTCCCCTACCATAGATGGTTCTTCCTGACCATGACCCTGCTCTCAGGCAGGTCGCTCCCCACGCTGCACACCACCACTTGTGTGACGCTGCCCCTGAGCCTGCTACTGTCATCTGTTGAAGGTTCTAGGCCGTGAGCTCCTGCGCTCGCTCTTCCCTTGCTCCCTGTTAGCCCACCGTGATTGTGTTCTCTCCTCTTGTGTTTGTATTATTGTTTTGGCCTGTATTCTTTCTTTCTGTACTGTTGCTCTGTTATTGTGCCCTATTTTGCCCTTTGTACTTTTTTGCCTTCTGTGATGACTTGGACGCAGCTGTGTCACAGGACACACACTGGTTAGACATAGTTGCTTGCTCCCTGACATCAGTTAAGATATCTAAATATAAGAGAAACAATATTTCTGTCCCCTGGTTCTAAGAAGACCTGAGGGCACTCAAACAGAGATGTAGGAAACAGGAGAAAAGGTGGAGATCAGATCACAAGGATAAAGGAAGGGTCAAATACACGAAATGACTGGGTGACTATCAGGCTATGATTTTAAAAGAAAAATCTTTTTATTACACAAATAGGATCGGAGCAGCTAAAAATTCCACTAAGGAACTATTTCAAACTGTCATTAAACTCACAACAGATACAGCAAATGAGCTCACTAACACTAGTCAATACTTCTGCAATATGTTGGCCCACCCTTTCTCACAGAAATGTAAAGATGTTTTCAATAGAGTCTCAACTTTGCCCACTGTTTCCCACTGTGACATGACCAGCCCAACCTCCACTGGCGCGGGTACTCTTTAAAGCATTTACTCCACCGTCTAGAGATGACGTCACAAGATTGGTCAAATCAAACAGAACTGGATCCCCTTGTCCACCTAGGATTGCCATGCTAGCAGCCGAGACTATTGTGCTCAAATTAATAGACCACTTCCATTTAATGTTCCAATCTGGCTCTTTTCCCACTAGTTGGAAGAAAGCGACAGTGCTTCCATTAATAAAAAAAAAACCTTACCTCTACCCTCTTGATCCAAACAGTTCTCACTCCATCTCATGTCTACCTATGCCAGTGAAGATCATTGAGAAAGTGATGAATACTCAACTAGTTGAGTTTATTCAATACCACAACCTATTGGACATCACCGAGTTTGACTTCTGTAGAGGCCACAGTACAGAGACAGCTCTAATTAAAGCCACTGAAGAGTTCAGGCTGTACCTAGACAAGGGGAAGTGTGGCCTTGATTCTAATCAATCTGTCCGTGGCTTTCGATACTGTTAACCACGAGCTGCTGATGGATCTCCTAGCCAACATCAGAATCAATGGTCGAGAACAGTCTGTTTGTCGGGTTGAATATGTCTCACTGTATTACTGTCTTCCTTGCAGGGTTCCACAGAGGTCCTCACTCAGCCCCTTCACTTTTCAATGGCTATGTGACCCTTTAGTCTAGCTAATACAATCTTTTGGTTTCTCTCTTACATCCAACCCCAGCGACACACAAATTGTCATTTCTCTGGCTAACAAGGACTCCTGCGTTTGGGCCAGATTCTGTGAGTGTGTGCAGATAGTCACCCTTTGGATGTCTGAGAATTGTTTAAAATTCAATTCTGAAATGACAGAAGTACTGCTCTTCGGAGCCATTCCTCATTCTAGACTCCCGCTGGTTGGCTACAAGACTTAGGTTCTCTCTCCTTTCATGTTAGTAAAACCGCACTTGGGAGTCCTAATCAATTACAAATTGACTTACATTGATCAAGTCAATGCTGTCACTTCTGGAGCTTTCCATACCCTTAGGATGCTAAAGAGGATCCTACTTGTATCCCATCTAATCTTCAGAAAACACTAGTTAATTCCTTGTGCTATCCAAGCAAGACTTTTGCAACAGACTCTATAACAATGCTCATCAACATGTACTTAACACACTTCAAAACCTGTACAATGTGGCTGCCTGTCTCCTGCTGAAAATCCCAAGACACCATTCAGTAGCTAAATCTATTAGCAAACTTGACTGAATGCCCATCAGACAAAGAGTTAACTTTAAATCACGTTGCATTGCTTATACAGCACTTCACGGCTTAAGGCCCGACATTAAAAAAAAAAACCAGCTTCAAGCAGTATACTGCAACTCGGACCTCAAGGTCCACTTCAGCAAAATTTGCTCTTGTGCCTAGATTTAAACGCTCAGCCTGGGGCGTCTGCTACAAAAGCTTGGAACGTGCTTCCTTTACATATCAAAACCATGCCTAATTTACTGATAATCAGGAAAATCCTCAAAACGTAGCTTTTTAACAATGTCTAGAGTCTCCACTATCAGAGAGTTTTTATTTCACTGCATTTAGAGCCAGCGCCAAGACACCCTTGATTATTCAAGTGCTTTAGATAATTAACATAACACAACAAGGTATAGAGTTGACTGATAGACAAGAAGTAATTTCTAAATTTGATGGGTGGTAGTTCTTCAGAATGGTGGAGGTACTGTTCTCTGCCATAATGATGAACGAAGCATTGTCTATCAAACTTGAAATCATACAGTAATTGGGCTTGGGGAACCTATATGGTGGACAACGGGTTTAATTATATGACGGAAAGGAAGAAAGTATGCCAATGTCTCAAGAGAAAAGCTCTCAATCCATTCAACCCCAGGAAACATTGTGCATGTTGCTTCTGCACCAGATGCCACAGTAAACTGCTATTTGCAAAGCTAGCAGCTCTGAGCATTAGTATCAATAGTATAATAAAAAGTGATTTCCAACTTCTTACATCAAAACATCAAATGTTATTGATGCTCAATGAGTAGCATGAACACAGAAGGAGAGACATATGACGCATATAAGAACTATGTGGTCATGGAGTCCGATTCACCTTTTTCTCTTTCAATCAATGCCATTGTTAATGAATCCCTTAACTCCGGCATTGTCCCCGCTGAATGGAAGAAGGCCATAGTTAAGCCCCTCATGAAGAAACAAAATAAATCCCCTACTGATTTATCCAACATGCGCCCAATTTCCCTTCTCCCAGCACTAGGCAAAATCACCGAACAAAATTTTTGTGGAGAATAAACGCATCTTGCACCCACAGCAATCCGGCTTCCGCCCGGGCCACTCCACAGAAACTGCGCTGATCGAATTATCGGACACCATTAAGTTCTTGCAGGATGAGGGCAGACAGGCTGTTCTCATCCTGCTTGACTTAACCGCGGCCTTCGACACCATCTCACATGCCATTCTCATTAACAGAATGCGTGAGATTGGTGTCTCGGGTTCCGCTTTGGCCTGGATAACATCATTCCTATCCAATCGATCTCAAACTGTCTCCTTAGGCCCCTTTCTTTCTGGCGAAAGACCCACCATCTCAGGTGTGCCCCAGGGATCCATACTGAGCCCTCTTTTTTTTAACATATATATGGCTCCCCTTCTCAGGTTGATCGAATCCCATGGGATCCTCGTGACTTCTTATGCTGACGACACCCAGCTTGTCGTCACCATTGACAAAAGACACCCTGACGCGGCCCTTAGATTTCAAAATTGCCTTTCCCAAGTCTTCTCCTGGCTTAACCTGAATCATCTTAAATGCAACAGCGCCAAAACCAAAATAATACCCCTAGGCAAAGGCATCCTCTTCTCCCCTAAAGACTGGTGGCCTCATAACTCCGAAGCACCCCCGAGCGCGGTCTCCTCAGCCCGCAATCTTGGAGTCCAATTTGACTCGTCCCTCAGCTTCGACGAGCATGTGCGCATTACTGCGGGGTGCTGTTTTAGCTTGATCAGGCAGTTAAAGAATTTTTGTGACTTTCTGCCCATCTCAGCCAGGAAATCAGTCGCGGTGGCTCTCATCCTCTCCCGGCTGGATTATTGTAATGGCCTCCTAGCAGGCATAAAGAAATCTTCCCTTAAGAAATTGCAAAGTGTTCAACACGCAGCGGCCAGGCTTGTTTTGAAACTCCCCCGTAGGTCCTCGGCCTCTGCAGCCCTTAACACTCTCCATTGGCTGCCCCTCCATAAGAGAATTCTCTTCAAGCTTCTTGTCACTGTCTTCAAATCCACCAGGAACACTGGTCCATCTTACCTGACTAAGCGCTTTTTGCGTTACACTCCAACTCATTGCCTGAGGTCGTCAGGAGCTAATTTAGTTACTGTACCCCGAATAAAACTAAAAACTAAAGGTGGAAAGACCTTTTCATTTCTGGCTTCCAAGGCATGGAATTGTCTCCCCCCCAACCTTAGGCATGCTCCCTCAGCAAGCCTTTTTAGGAAACTCCTGAAGACCTGGATTTTCTCTCAGTCTGACTCATCGGTCCTCGCAGCTATCTGATTCTCGCTCTCCATTGCTGGTTCTCTGTGTGCTTAGCGCCAAGATGCTCCTTCCGGAGCGATAGTCGCGCTATACAAATTTTAATAAATATCAAATATCTTTGGAGATTTTTTGGCCGTCTATAGACAGTCCTACATAGATGAAAATGTCCTTCTTGAATTTTTTCAAAGCATTCGTTAGCCCTGAAAAGCAAGAATATATCCCAGAATAGCTTCTAAGGGCCCGATTGGGACTTTGGGCAAAGCAGGAGCGGGCGGTATACCATTGCCACTCTCCCACTGGACCAAAGCCATTCCCGCGGTGATGCCTCTAAAAATGGGCACCGCAATGGGAATGCTCAAAACAGTTCCTTCATGGCATCGACTGTAAATTCCATGCCGTGCAGGATCTGGTGTGCATGCACACAGGTGGGGGGCACATGATATGCACCCCTGTCTGCATCTACATGGCGTGGGGCACAAGAGGGCCCTGTAGGGCCCACTTTGTTTTCTCTCTGCCACTGTTTTCATGGGGGTGGAACTACAGTGAAAACCACCACTACACCACCACCAATCTGGCAGTCCGCAGACCACCAAACTCGTAGTCTGGCGCTAAGTATTCACTACAATGATTATCTCCTTGAGCCAAGCGAAGAGATGAACTTGTTTTGGCGTTGACTTTATACAATCGCTGGTGAGTCCTTGTCATGTGTAGGAAAACTTCCATTTCTCATCTTTTCATTAATTCTTGTTTATAACTAACTTGTTTATGTTCTTATAATCAGCTTTATAAAAAATATTCATAATTTTACAGGTACTGTTTATGAAGTTTTTAAACAAAGGCCACACATGTGCCTGTCATGTTTGATTACTATGGTTGCCTATTTGGCCTGGTAATGCCTTTTATAACCCTTTGCCAAAATGTGTCCACTGGACCTTTACGTCATTGGTGTGGATCACCCTGCTACATCAGTAACTTAGTCCAACAACTGTGACTCTTCCTAAGAGAGTTTTCTGTGACTTCACCTTCAATAAGCATATGACATTCAACTTGTTTTTGTGTGTGCTAGAAAATTACTAGCAAATTGGATAGATGCAAACAGAAACTTTATGTCTATCATGTCATTTAAAACTGTGGACCTTACACCTCTGGGTTTTAAACATAGCATGAACAATGTAAAGTAAGAAACTGAGTTTGTTACAAAAAAACAGAGCAAATTTTAATCATCTGTGTGCTACATGCGTAACATTAGATTTTGAATTATTTTTTGTTATAAATAACACTTTTGAGACACATATTTCTGTACTCTTTTTTCCTATGCAAAGTCAATGAATGAAATACCCTAATTAATACCCTGATTAATGTCATGGAATTAGATCTAAAAAAGGTAAGGTATATCATTGTAGAGTTGAACACTATATGAAGCTAGATGCAATATTTCCTCTACACTGCATAAGAAAATGGCCCTGATTACCAGTTTCTAACATTTTCTGTGACATGTTACGTGCTATGATCCCTCAAGGGTTTCTAGACATACATATATTTTGCAACCTTTTGATTCGCCACAGTGGGGTGAAAGCTTGTGATTCTGATGGAGAACTGTCAATCATAGCCCCTCTAAATATCTTAAAGTAATATATTAGGATCAGTGGCACAGTTCTTATTTGATTTAATTCATAGTTTGCCAACCGACCACAGCAAGTTTAACTTTACAATTCTGTCTCCAGCCCCCTTCCTTATTAGGGAGTGAAATGTGAGGAAGACAAGCCTGCAACATACTACAGACACTCAAATTCAGGCATTTTATATATATTTTTTTTCTATAAGTCTCTAATGCATGTGTAGAGATGGCAGCATTTTTAAGTATTTTTGAAATAAGACATTTTTAATTTTTTTACCACTAAAGTCACTTACTGGTGCTAGGCACATTCTAGACTGCGTTTGAAAGTCAGCATAAGTGGGTTAGAAATGCCCCTTTTCATAGGTGTAGGAGAAATGTCCTCCCTGTTGCCACTGTTAGCATAAGCAACATGTAGGGGATTTGTGTCTGACAGCTTTTTCTTTTCAAGTATTGTTGCAGAAAGTTTTCTTCAAAAGAGAAGAGCTCTCCCCATTACCTCGGTCATGTGTCTTAATCTGGGCAGCTGCAGCCTCCACCATTTATACAGTTGTTTAGCTGCACTGAAGATGGTGCCTCAGCGACAGCCTCATACTAAGGGTCATATTTACAAGCCCCTTTGCTTCACTCATGCAAGAGTGATGCAAATTAAAAATTAGATTCATGAAGTCATGCCAGGCCATCTTGTGCGGTCCTGAGTGGCTTCTTAAAACTTGAGCAATGCAATGCAGCGCAAATCGCTGCATTGTATTACTATACACCATGGAGCCATTTCCATGGGTGTTGCATGAGTGTTCCCACACAACATGCATTGATTTTGATGTTTTTCCAGATTTACCGGGAATGCACCAAAAACCTACACCTTCGCAGGTGAGGAGTAACAAGGAGAAATATGTTTATTTCTCCTAGTTATCTCCTCTATCTTCGTGTGCTGCATTCTGTAGTACACATAGAAAGAGGAAAATGCTTCAGGGGATTGTTTCAGTGAAGGAAGGTGCCTGCACAAAAACAAACCTCAATGCAACACAGGCAAGGGTGCCGACATTAGCGCTAGGCAGCCAAAAGAGTGCCAGTGCAGTCGAAAAGGCAGGAATGCGCCTATTGTTACAAAAAAAGGTGCATTCCTGCCCATTCCTTGTCACGCAGTGCAGCACAGCTGTGCTGCAGTGCATGACTTGGTCATAAATATGGCCCTAATATTTTGCAGTTCATTGAGAGGCTGAAGTGCATAAAAAATATGGGAATTTTATAAAAGTGATTGTTGGGAACAACTGTCTTATGTTATGAAAGCTCAGTTCGCTAATGCAATCATAGCAGATTTCTGTTTGTGTAACTACCAACAGAACAGAATTCTGATTGGTGCACTGGTGAATAGTGACATTTATAGTGCTATGAAGTCCCATCCTGTGACTGAAAACACTGAGAATATGTAAGTCGTAATTTAAAAATAGTATTACGGTATAAGATAGGCGGTCTCAAAATGGGATTTAGACCCAAAGTGATGCAAACCCAGTGGTGGGATTTACTTTTCAACGCAAATCATGAGTTGCATTGGAAAGCTCCCTAAAGTAACAAAAAGTAGTGTTCAAACAAAATATTGAGTTGGAAATATTGGATGCAGAAATATCAAGAAAAACATATTGTGACGACAATATCGTGATGCAGAGATAGAGTTGTGAAGAATATCGTTTTTTTAGGTTTTTTTTAGATTAATAACATAGGGGTTGATTAGGATGGCGGACAGATGGCCGCCACATGTCCGGTGGTGGCAACCGCCGGACCGGCGACAGACATCCGCCCACAAACGCAACCCGGATAACCGCCTGTCCCATTAGCATGGTGGTGACGGCCTCAGCGGTGAGATTTTCTGCCCCCCACTTTTCCGCCAGTACCAGTCTGCACGCCTGCATAGCGGGCGCAACTGGACCGCTGCAATGCCACCGGTGCAGGGCCGCCGACTTCATTATGATGCCGGTGGTAGCCAGGCTTTCCTCGGCGGTGGGACCGCCATTGACAGGCATGTGGAGAATGTCTCTGGGGGCCATTGCGGGCCCCCAATGTGTTGTGTGTGTGTGCATTGGGGGGATACCATGTCCCTGTACCAAGTGGCAGACACTGTGCAGTGCCTGCCACGCAGTGCGATTATATGCATGACATGCTCCTTTTCAACATTGCAGTGGTGCTGCTGGCAGCAACCGCCGCAATGTTAACGCCTGTGATCGTACCGCCGCGGTCAGATTTCGACTGCAGACCATGCTACATGGACAGGCAGTTATGCCGTGGTCCTAGCGGGCGGTCTATTCCCGCTACTATGGCGGTCAGGCGGATCTTCCGACTGCCATCCTAATAGACCCCATAGTTTTCAAGAATATCATTGTTGTAAATATCGTTTTCAATAATATAGTTGTAAAAATATATATTTTTTAAAACATCTTTATATTCTATGTATAATATTTTTAAATATAGATTGTAAAGTTAAGTGATTTCTAATTTGTTATTTAATTATAAGAGTAATTTAAACTTTTGTAGTGCGTAGCTAGGTTTGTAGAGCTTGTAAGGTAGGAAGTTATTTAAGTATAATTAAGTAAATAATAATAATAAATGTATTATCAATATTTAATTTGATAATAATTATCTAAATCATTTACCAAGTTATTTATCAGGTGTAGGTTGCTGGGATTGTAGGGGTGGGAAGTTAATTAAGTAATAATTAATTAACAATTTATGAACACTTTATTATTATACAATTGATTATTATTTTGTAATTATATTTTGTAATTATATTTTGTAAGTTATTTGTGCAGGTTGGTGAGTTTGTAGCGAAATAGGGTGGAAAGTTAATTGGTAATATACAAAATAATGAATAAATAATTCTTAATTAAGAACATATTTATTATTGATTACATATTAATGTATTAAAATTTTATTAGCAATTGATTATGTCATTAAGTGTGGGCTGCTAGGTTTTGTGGGTTATAGTGTGGTAAGTTCCTTAAGTAATAAATAATGGCCAATTTGTTTTTATTGATAATTGATTCTTAAATTGGTTAATAATTATGCTAATTGTTTAATTGTTTTTTTATATTTTTATATTTTTTTGGTTAGTTAATAAAGTTTATATTAAGATCTTTATTAAATTTTTAGTGTTGTGTTTCATGTATGTTATGTGTCTGAAGTGAACTATTAACCCAATTGTTGCATAGAATGGAGCTGGAATAGTACATGTTACCTCTCTGTAGCCCAATGCTTTCCCTACTGTTGCACAGACTAAAATGAGACAAGTAAATTTTACCCCTCCTAAATTCCAACACTTTCCCTACTGCTGCACAGACTGGAATAGTGAATGTTACCTCTCTGAAGTGCAATGATTTCCCTGCTGTTGCACAGACTATATTGGGAATAGTAAATTGTACTCCTTGAGAGCCCAACACTTTTTCTTCTGTTGCAAAGACTGGATTGGGGATAGTAAATGTTACCCCTCTGACATCCAATGCTTTCCCTACTGTTGCACAGATATTCATTGAAAAAATTATATGGTTTAAAAATTAAATATTTAAATAACAAAATTAATAAAGAAAACTAAATAATTTCTCACTCTATTCCCCTACAAACCTAACATGTTGCTAAATTAGCAATCACTAATTATACTATACTATACAAAATATAAATAAAAAAATCTGAAATTAAACCCAAATAAATGAAAGAACAATTACTCAATTAAAACATTACATAATAACGATTTCAAGGTCCAGATTCAAGATGGTTGTCATTGGGTTGTTTGAGTGCATGGTCAGTTGGAGAGTGTTCTTGTGGATGAAGGCGATGCCTCCTCGTGCTCAGTCAGTGCAGTCCTTGCAGGTGATTTTGTAGCCATCAGGGATCGTGATGGCTATGTCCGGTCCAGGTCAGGGGTTGATCTAGGTTTCCGTGAAGAAGGTGATGTCGGGAGAGGCGACCTCGAGGAGGTCCCAGATTTCTGTGGCATGTTTGTGGAAGGATCGCACATTGAAGAGGATGCAGTTGAGTCATTCAAGTGTGCTGTTGGTCGGTTGGGCGACAGGATGATCTGGCATGCTGGCAAGGGTGAGGATGTGGCTGCAGTTCTGGCAGTAGAAGTGTCCTTTAGTCTGGTCCAGGCACAGACCCGTGCAGACAGGCCTATTTTTGGCACACCAGCGCCTGCCATTCAGTTGTGTTGGGGGGCCGGACAGCTGTGTGGCAGGAAATGTGGGAGCGGGAAGGGTCACTGGAGGGGGAGAGCCATGGGGATTATTACAACAGGGACGAGGGTGACAAACAAACTGAAGAAAAAGGTAAAAAAGGAAAAAGCTGAATAAAGACTCTAAGGCAGAAATCATAAAAGAGAGGTAGAGCCTAGTGGCAGAGCAGTGATGCTCTACCACTAGACCACCAGATATGAGGCACAGGCAGTGGCCTGAGGATGGATGTGGGCCTCGACCAAGGGTCAGGAGCAGCAACAGGGGCCGCTGCAGCTACCAGGTGCAGCTTTGCTGTGAATGGACCAAGCCCTCTAGAAAGTCAGTATTTGCTACTTCCACTCCAATCTAAGTAACAGCAGGGAAAGTGTTGGATTTCAGAGGGTTTCAAATGGCCATTTCCACTCCAGTCTAAACAACAGTAGGGAAGATGTTGAACCTCTGAGGAGGTCAAATTTACTATTCCCATTCCACCCTAAGCAAAAGCAGGGAAAGTGCTGAATTTTGGAGAGGTTAGATTTACTTTTCCCACTGCAATGTAAGCAAAAGCTGGAAACGTGTTGGACTTCATAGGGATTAGATTTGCTATTCCCACCCCAATATATACAAAACAGAAGGAAATGTATTGGACCTAAAAGGGGTTATATTTACTATTCTCACTCCATCCTAAGCAACAGTAGGGTAAGTTTTGGACTTTGTAAGGGGTATATAAACTATCCCCACCCAAATTAAGCAATATTAAGGAAAGTTTAGGAATTGGATGGTCTAGATTTACTGTTCCCACTCCAATTTAAGCAACGGTAGAGAAAGTGCTGGACTTCAGAAAGGTTACATATAGCATTCCAAAACAGTCATTAAAAATAAATATTTAAATACCTAAAAACATAAACTGATTAACCATAGTTAAAGTAGAAAATACATATTGTATACATTTAAATAAAAAGCACAATTTATTATAAATATACTAAATAAACGATCATTAAATGAAAAATTAAAATAAACATACATAATATTCACTTCTCTCACTAGTACTGAAAAAACCTGCAAGCACCAAGATGATAAATTAAAATAATAACATTTAAATAAATGAAACATATCAAAATAATGAAAATAATATACACTTGCTGATAATTAATACATATTATTTCTTGCATATTCTAAATACAAAAATTGTCATTTTAAATATTCAATAAAAAAATTAAGCTTGATAAATTAAGTATTTAAATACAAAAAATTAATAAAGAAAACTATTTTCATTTAAATAATTTCTGACTCTATTCCCCTGCAAACTGAACATGCTGCTAAATTAGGTATAACTAATTATATAATACAAAATATAAATTAAAAATCTGAAATTATACCCAAATAAATGAAAGAACAATTAAACAATTAAAACGTTACATACTAATCATTTATATATTGATTTTACCTTACATTACTTGACATTAAAAATCAATTTGTTAAAATGTTATTTACCTTCCACTATATTCCCCCAAAAACCTAATATCCCACTACTAAATTATAAACTACTTAAAATAGGTATTTGTAGATCACACATTAACTTTTAGGCACCATAGCACTAACAGATGTTTATTGTTACCCAACGGTACTCATTTTATCGACCTCAGATGGTTGAAAGGCTGAGTGGACCCTCCGGGATTTGAACCTATGACCATGAGATTGAACACAGGGCCCTGCAGTGGATACATTAGTCCACTGAGCATCCAAATCCATCTAATTGCCTTATAAAAATTCAATTACACATTTAAAATTGCAAACTATATTTAAAAAATGAGAATTTTACTAATATTATAAGTATATATATATATATATATTTAATAAGAAAAATGTTTATTACAAGTATACTAAAGTATACAATATTAATGACAACAATTTTCTTCATTACCATATTGTATACAATAAAACTTGCATTCTTAATTTTGATATTCTCTTCCACTATATTTTTGCAGTGGTGATATTTTTGACAACATATTTATGTCACATGATATTTTGGAATCAATATTTGTTTCATTCACCATATTTAACGTGTGCCCATTTTGAAAATGTCAGTTTTCCCATGTAAAGTGTAGTTACAGAACTATTAGTCCTTTTCTCTACTCCGGCATAAAGAGACCACAAACCTAATTGCAAAATGAGGAGCTTATTTATGAGCCCCTTGTTACACTTTTGCCCCACTGATATGTCACTTTTTGTGAGGGTGCAGCACCATAAAAAATGTGCCATGTTGCACCATATTTACAAAGTGACGCATCTAAGCAGATGCGTCACTTTATAAAGTCCTGCGCCACATTATACCTGCGTCGGGTATAATGTTTGTAAGGTGGGTGTTCCCCCGCAAAAAGCCTAGTAGAAGTGGCACCGTGAAATCTATCAGATTTCACGGTGCCACTTCTAGGACGCTACTGTGTCACAGCCTTACGCCTGCCTCACAGCAGGCATAAGGGTGATGCAATGCAATGGGAATAGGCTTCCTCCATTAATTGCTGGAGTTGCATCATGCTTACGATACAACTCCAGCAATGCGTGGGTTTGGCGCCGACAGATACATCAGGATTCCTGACGTATCTGTCATTCCATGCGACATGGTATGCTGTACAATAAATGAGGCACATCCGTCATGTCGCAAGGAGGGCACACTGAAAAGTGTTGCATCGCTGCTTTCACGCAGCGATGCAATACTTTTCATAAATTAGTCCCTTAGTGTATAAGACTGTATGTATAAAATTTCCACTGCCAAAAACAAGTTTTTCAACTTTGTGGAGGACTCCTATCTTTAACATTGGAACATTTTAAGGTTTCTTTTCTCACAAAAAGAGCTAGTGCATGACTATCAAATTGTCCTTCTCTATTTCTGAACAAAGGATTCACCGGCTCCTTTTAGGAAGCCTAGTTTTATAGCACACACACACCGAAGTACAACATTTAGGCTAACTACTCAAAAAGATTTTTGTTAACAGTGTGAAAGATTCCTGTTTTAAAGTACGTTAATTCTGAGGTTTTTATTTCCATGAAAAAGACAGCTGTTTGTCAGCCAAAGTGACTTTCTCTACTCTTACAATATGAGCATACTAGCTCAGTTCAGGAATACAATTTGTAAGACTCTTGTATATGATTTGCCCTTCAAATAACACAACCATCAAAGCTGAGAAAGTCTCTTGTAGCTGACATGGTCACTTTTGAGAATGTTTAAGCCTTGTAAAAGAATTTCTATTTTACCCTTAATAAACCCTTCTTTCCTTCCTAGCCAAGTCTTTTTTGTTTTGTTTGTGATTGGTGGCAGCATGTTACTCACCAAACTTTGCCTTAATGATTTCGCTTTTCTGAACGTAATTAAAGGCCTCCATTTAAATAGCCTGCAAATTATTTTTTTTAACATTAAATATGCTTATAATTAAAGAAATATGTATTCCTTTGTAATGTGACTTTTCTGTCTTTTTTCCCTTTCATTATCAGTCATGGATCATTCAGGAAGCCCTAGAACACAATTAAAAGTGCTCTCTATTTATGTCCTGTTCCAAGTATGCACAGACAATTGCTGACAATACAGCTTTAGGTGACTGCTTATTTTTGTATCGCCTGGGACATCAAAATAATGATCTGGCACCCCTAATTATAAAACTGGAATGGGCATATTATCAAGCGGCAGCGATAATTATCGCTGGCTGCGCATTGGGTGAGATTTGTTATCGCCAGCTATCGCTGGACATTATTCCCATGCTACTGCAGTATTAACAACGCATAGCGCAATGGCTATAATTATTCCAGCGATAGCGGTGTTTTCCATGGAACATCCCTGGTTTTCCAGCGATGTTCCTTGGTAAACGGCGATAACCTTACATAATCCACCCCCAATGTAAAGTATAGGTAAGTCAGCATTTTAGCAGACGTTAGTTCTTGGCGAAAACCGCGGTTTTCGCCCAAAACTAACATCTGCTAAAATGCATGGGCCTCCTAGTAAAAATTGTGATGTGCACATCAGCAATATTTTACAAGCAGTACTGCCCAGTGACTCCCACTTTGCATCTCATTAGAGATACAAAGCAGGCGTCGGGAAAACGGGAGCTAACATGCACTAATGCATGTTAGCACCCACTTGTAAATAGGGCGATAGTTTTATCTCTGCATTTTTGGCTTTTTAAAGCCAAAAAAGCAGAGATAAGTCCCTTGTTGATATGCCCCCAGGTTTGTTACAAGATAAGCAAATTAATTTCCTTCACCCTGATCCCTGGTTAATGCCATAATAGCAATAGTTATAGGTTATATCTGAAACCCTACCCTGCAGTCAATAACATGCTGAGTTACTTCAAGTGTCAGAGAATGCACCCTAAATTCAGACAAATTGCTCCTCATTCTCGCCATTCACTTTCACGCTCACCCTGCACTCACAGCAATCACAATGCACTCACACTGATCACCATGCACTCACACCATTCACCTGCTTACCCTGCACTCACAGTTATCACTCTGCACTCACAATGCACTGGTACTGTTCACCCTGTACTTCACCCTGCAGTCACACGAGCACACTACTCAACCTGCACTCATGTGACACTTCACTTACCTGTCCCCCCTCACTGCTCAATCTGGAAATTCACTCAAATAAGCCCATCAATAACCATACATTTATTCGTCCCACTCTGCACTTACACCCTCACCCAAATTCATATGGTCACCTCACTCACCCTGAAGTCACCCCTCTTACCCTACTCTCACACTGTCGCATGGGTCACCGTGCACTCACGTGGGTACTCTTGCCACCTATTAAGCGCAGAGGGTTAATGTGCCTGATACAAAGAACGTGTACTATGCAGATCAAAGAACTGAGTGTGAGTATTATTTTCTATGTCCATTGGTTAAAAAACTCCCGTCATTGATACAGGATATGGGTGATTTTTTGTGCAAAATCTATGACATTAAGTGGGAACCAGATTTTTTGTTAGTGACAATCGATGCAACCACATTGTATACTAGCATTAGGCATGCAGATGGCCTTAACGCTATTAAGCACTACTTGGGTGGCAGACAAGTGCAATTTTGGCACCATACACAAATGTTACTCAAGATGATATCAACTTGTCTTGCCAATAATTTCTTTTTATTCAATGGGGAATTTTTTCACCAATTGTGTGGCACTGCAATGGGCACCTGCTACGCCCCAGCTATGCGAATTTGCATATGGGCTGGTGGGAGGAGCAGGTGGTCCAGAAACGGTGGTACAAGGAATGGCACAACAATGTGAAATATTGGGGTTGATGTATCGATGACCTTTTTGTTGTGGAGAGGGTTCACATGAGAGCGCTCAAGAATTCGTTGATAATCTACAGGATAATCAACTTAATTTAAAATGTTGTGAAGTAAGTAAGACAAATGTGAATTTCCTAGATGTGACACTCTATGTACATGAGGGCAAGTTGGAAACAAAGCTATACCGTAAATTAACTGATGGCAACACCCTCCTGCACGATACGAGTTTCCATCCCAACAACTTAGTCAGGAGCATCCCCCTATGGTGAGTGCCTTAGAGCTATGAGAAACTGTAGCAATGATCAGGGCCTAGAGGCAGAGTTGACATGTTTGAAAAAACATTTTGCAGCTAGAGCCTATCCCCAAATCTGGGTGAGCACAGCAATCTGGAAAGCTAGGAAAAAACTAGAACAGAGATCCTTTTTAATCCAGAAAAAACAAGTAAAGCTGGTAAGGGTGGTGAGAACCAGTGCAGGATGATTACCAGCTTTAACAACCAACAAGACAAACTTGGAAAAATCCTGCAAAAGCACTGGCATGTTTTCTATAATGATCCCATCCTGAAAAAATTCACCAAGCGGAGGCCTTTAATTACGTTCAGAAAAGTGAAATCATTAAGGCAAATTTTGGTGAGTAACATGCTGCCACCAATCACGAACAAAACAAAAAAGGACTTGGCTAGGAAGGAAATATGGATCTATTAAGTGTGGGAAGTGTAAAGCATGCACCCATGGTAAGAACACTACCTCCTACACAATAGGATTTTCTCCTCATGAAAAGAAAATCAAAGGCCAGTATACGTGCAAAACTGAGTTTGCTGTCTACGTCCTCGAGTGCCCTTGTGGCCTGAGGTACGTAGGCAGCACTATCTTGCCTGTCCACAAACGAATCCCCCAACATCTGAGGGCAATCAAAAATGGGGACAAAACATACCCAGTAGCAAGACACTTTGGCCTACACCATGGGAGAAAGGACTACAGTACTATGTGATAGATGCAGTCCCAGAAAGTGAGCGGGGAGGTAACCAAATGAGAAAGCTGAGAAGATTACAGTCTAACTACACAATCATACCTGACACCAAGATCCCTGCAGGTCTCAATGTGAAAGAAGATTTTCATACCCAGGTGTAATCAAATTACTGATGCTGCATCCCTCTCTCCCAAAATATTAACTGTTTTTAATGGTTTTTATGGGTTTATAGGCACTGGCACTTTAAAACAGACCAGATCAAATTCATTTTTAAGGTTACAACAGAAAATCCCAAACATGCCCACTTGGGCATAACTCAGGTATCTGTCATTTGGACTGTGATAGGTACAATAAAGGGGTGATGAAATTACATTCACATTAAATATAGATACAACATTTATGTTGTTTAAATTACTTAGGTTGCCCACTGGGGCACAATGTGAAGCAAGGAATGAGTATCGGACCGCTTAAAAGTCTGCTGATTCCATGCTTAGTGTATTTAGAGGACCATAGGTGGTAAATTGTGAAAATATCGACACTATTGCAGTAATAGGAAACAGTAGCTGTATGGATTTAAACACTTTTCCCGACTTAAGGCCATTGATATCTGTTGGCTGAGCGGGTTTGGATGTTGTACTATAGCATATGCAGCAGATCAAGGTTCGAGTCCAGAGTACTTTTTACTTATACCTATTTTATAAATATGAGTATTTAAGTTTTGGGATGTATTAATCTGTTGTTATCACTTACAATATTTTTTCTAATTGGTTTTATCGATCTTTTAGAATTAGAGAGCAAACAATATATGTAAGATGTACAAATGTTTTCCCTATGTTTACAACGTTTTGGAAAAGTAAGAGTCTGTTTTTACTGTTTGTGAAGAAGAACCCTGCACGTGACATGGGAATATTGAGTTAAAAATGGCGAAAACTTTATGCGCCATTGCTGGTGAACAAGCCTGCTTTGCAGATGAAATGCGTCCGGCATTTCGCTGCAACTGACAGAATAAAAACTACGTTTTAATCAACGACAAGGCGTCGGCAATCCTTTGTTACGGAGGAGTTTATCTTCTTAATAGAGACTAGAGTTGATAAGATGGGGGCTAAAAAACAAAATGAGAACTCAGATACTTGGATTTTTAAGGAAGTGTGAACCTTCCAGAATGAACACAGTTTAAATCAGTTAATGCTGCATTTGAAGTGGGATTCGTAGATATAGGATAATTCCAGTCTATCATGGTGGTGGTTTGAGTACCACTATTATCACATCACATCATATCATCTCATGTGCATATATAAAGTGCACATTCACACCTGAGGGTATCTTGTTGCTGAATACCATATGTTTTTTTGTTATACAAGTAAATAGTACTTATTCTATAGAACTTGGAAGGAATAAAGGCTGAGCGGTAGCACCAGGATTCAAACATGTGAGAGAGTGGTAAACACATATCCCTCTAGTGGATTCATTAATTTAATAAACCACCAGACTAATACGATCTGTAGGGGTTCTTCAACATACCTATCATTTCACATATCACTGTGGAGACTTGAATATGGCTGTAATCACACGTTATCACTGTGGAGACTTAAACATCACTGTAATCGCACAATATCTCTGTGAGGACTTGTACGTGACTATAATCATGCACTAACTCTGAGTGCTATCCATGTGCCTCCTGCTAATCACAGACTATCTCTGTGGGGACCTGGGCATGTCAATAATCACACACTATCTCTGTGAGGACCTTAACATCTCTATAATCACACACCATCTCTGTGGGGACCTGGGCATGTCTATAATCACACACTATCTCTGTGGCGACCTTAACATCTCTATGATCACACGCCATCTCTGTGGGGACCTGGGCATGCCTATAATCACACACTATCTCTGTGAGGACGTCGACATCTCTATAATCACACGCTATCTCTGTGGGGACCTGGGCATGTCTATAATCACACACCATCTCTGTGGGGACCTGGGCATGTCTATAATCACACACATTCTCTTTGTAAATGTAATGTAAATGTAGTAGTACTTGTATAGTGCACAAATCACCCGTGAGGCATCTCGGCGCTTGTACGCATACCGCTATGGAACCCTTCCTGGCTTTTCCCCGTGAAGTGCCCACTCCTGGGCCCCCCCCAGGTGAAGCCAGGCATCCTAGTGTTTTTGGGGCCGTTGTGGAGATTAAGCAAGCTATTTCCCAAAGTTGCAGAATGGGACCCAAGAATTAGAATAGGCACTGAGGTGAGAATTATCAGGTCCGAAGAAATTGAGCCCAAGACCCACCGAGGCGGGAATTGAACCCTGGTCCCTGGTCCCGGGCTAGACCTCTGCATCAGGGTCTGCCGCTCGAACCATTGAGCCACACTTCTCCACACCATGGCAACCATGGTAATACTATAGTCACACACCATCTCTGTGGGGACCTCGACATCTCTATAGTCACACACTACCTCTATGGGCACCTGGGCATGTCTGTAATCACACACTATCTCTGTGGGGACCTGGGCATGTGTATAATCACACACTATCTCTGTGGGGACCTGGACATCTCTATAATCACACACCATCTTTGTGGGGACCTGGGCATGTCCATTATCACACACTATTTCTGTGAGGACTTCAACATCTCTATAATCACACCCTATCTCTATGGGGACCGCAGCATCTCTATAATCACCTGGGCATGTTTATAATCACACACTATCTCTGTGGGGACTTGGCATGTCTATAGTCACACACCATCTCTGTGGGGACTTGAGCATTCCTGTAATTACACGCAAGCTCTGTTTTGGCTAGAACATCCTCAGCTTTGTATTCTCTGCATGGGACTTTGTGAATACTGAAAAGTAGTAAAGTTAGACTTTTGGTTTAAGTTTACATTGTTAAAACTGGAAAGTAGAAAAGTTTGATTTTTTGTCTTAGTTTACCGTTGCGAATCAGGCCCTATTTTATTGAGGGCTTGAACACAATCATCTTCATGCACTGTCTCTGTGGGGACTTAAGCATACTATATTAACACACTATCTTTGTGGGGGCTTAGAAAAAACTTAAAAACTATAATAAAACACTATCTTTGTGGGGACTTGAACAGCACTATAAAAACATACAATCTCTGTGGGGACTTGAGCATTCCTGTAATTAAACGCAAGCTCTGTTTTCACTTGAAGCACCAGGGGTGCCATGAGGCACAGGGTCAAGACTTATTTGCATATAGCTGGGTCTGAACTGGGGTGGTGAAGTGAGCTAAAGAACGATGATGGATTCAATCCTAATCTGTGACTGGGGGTGAGTAACTGAAAAGTTTCAGCACTCTGTCCATCATCTCGTTTGAAACGCTTTGTTCGACCTGAGTTGGTAGGGTATGCTCAGACGTGGGTCCCCAGCTCACTTTGCCACTGGATTCAAGCTAGCCTGGCTGATGAGGGGGTGTTACCCCGAAACCAGTCCCAGGATGCTTGTTTCCGGTCCAGGGAAGACCTCGTTTGGCAGTTCGGGCTAGTCTGGTCCCATGAGGCACAGGGTCAAGACTGAATTGAATATAGCTGAGTCTGAACTGGGGTGGCGAATTGAGCTAAAGAACGATAGTAGATTCAACCCAGATCTGCGACTGGGGGTGAGTGACTGAAAGGTTTCAGCACCTATCATCTCCTTGTGTTTGCTTCGACTTGAACATCATCAGTTTCACATTCTCTGTTTGAGGCTTTGTGAATATTGAAAAGTAGTAAAGTTTGACTTTTGATCTAAATTTACCTTTGTGAATACTAAAAAGTAGTAAAGTTAGACTTTGTCTAAGTTCACCTTTGTGAATCTGGCACCGTTTTTAATGAGGACTTAAACACAATCACCTTCATGCACTATCTCTTTGGGGACTTAAACATCGCTATAAAAACACACTATCTTTGTGGGGACTTGAACAACACTGTAATAACACACTATCTTTGTAGGGACTTGAACAACACTGTAATAACACACCATCTCTGTGGGGACATGAACATCTCCATGATAACACACTATCTCTGTGGGGACTTCAACATTGCTATAATAACACACTATCTTTGTGGGGACTTAACATCACTCTAATAACACACCATCTCTGTGGGGGCTTGAACATCATTAGCTTCACACTCTTTATAATGGGATTTAAGCTTTGAATGTACACATTATTTCTATGGAGACTTAAGCACAATGATCTTAACCCACTATCTCTGTGGGAACTTGAACAACTATGTTGACAAAAATTAAAGCAGCGAATCAAGCTCCGGGTTCCACTTTACCATATTCCTTGGTTCCATGTGTTAATTTCTTTATGTGTTAGTTCCTTTATCTCCTAAGATGATTTTAAGCACTAATAAATAGGTTGAATACAGCTTTAAGTGTCTTTCTTTAAGTATGATATGATATTTTCTGGCACATTAACATAATCTGTCTGTAATGTACTCACTTATTATATACAGCAATTCATATATGAATTGATTATAATGTGGTTTGTGTATATTGTTGATAAAATAAACATTTAGCCATGTGCCTTCGACTGTATTCAATCACAAATAGTGTTACGGACTAGGTCCCCACAAGGATGGTAGCACGTGTTCAAGTCCCCACAAGGATGGTGCTGTGCGCGTGATTAAATAACAATATATTTGCAAATTTGAAGCAGGATACTGTATCATGAATTTTTTCTTAACATGTTTCTGTTATTAGTGTGTTTTAAAAGCATTGGGAAAGGTTAGTCCCCACAAGAGGGGGGGGGGGTGGGTGTGTGTGTGTGTGTGTGTGTGTGTGTGTGTGGCTCTGTGTGTATGTGTGGGTGCAAATGCAATAGATCTCACATTTGCGAGAGATTAAGCTAATAGCAATGTAAATGACAATGCCATTTATTTATCTGTTTTCAAAACCAACACATAAATACAAATTTTGTCATTTACAATGCCAATAGCTCTAACTTTTCCAAAGGCGAAACCATTGCATTGTAAATGCTTGTTTTTACCTGCCTCTGCAGGAACACTATATTGCCCCAAATTGCAGAATTGACCGAGATGGGTGCTTGGGTTTTGGTTTTGGGTAAGCAGCAACAGGGCCAGAACACTGCAATGTTATTAGTGTTGGCCAGAAGCTTGTCACTCTTCCTAGTGAAGGGCGCAATACCTTATACAATGGTGTCAGAATAAGAATTTATCAGACTAAGCAGATAAGTAATTGACTCTCATCTGAATAAATTGATATGAGACTTGTTCCAGGTATCATAGCCTTCTGGCATTTCAGTTGGGCTGCTTGATTGAGTTTACCCTGCTTTGCATTATTGCTTGGCTAATGTTCATACCTTGTAATGAGGTTTCTCAACTTCTTGTGTTTCAGCTCGCTGCTGGTAGATGTTCAGCCCTCGTTGCTTTCTACACTTAGAATTGAGGTCTGGGCAATACTGAAGCAGGCCTGCTAAGCAGGGTATTCTTATTTATTAGAAGATATCAATCTGCTCCAGTGTTTTCCATTGTCTCAGTGTTAGCTTTGGTATGCCCTTCTCAGATCTGTTTTCCATCTGCAATAAATAACCAACTCTTTAGGATCTGCTCATGATTCTCAGCCTAATTCCATTGGCTGCTGAGTGATTTAACCATACCGTGCCATGGGCGGTCTCCTGTACGCAGTAGCGGCCGGCATTGCTCGCGGGTTGGAGGCGGGCACAAGAGGTTGCAGGGGTGTGGGATTCACGGGGCGTGTCGCGGGGACGGTGGATCGCAGGGAAATAAAAAATAATAATTAAACGTACCTTTCCGTCAGGTCCGGCGGCTTCTCTTCTCCTGCTCTCTTTCCTCCGACAGGAACAGGAATCAGGCAGCTAGGCTCCCTCCCTAAGCCAATCACAATGCTGAAAGCAGCATTGTGATTGGTTGGGACAGTACCCAGCCAGGGGCTAATGGGGTGGACATGTTCTCCATGCAGGCTGCAATGCAATACTGCTTCTCTGTGGACAGCTGAATTTTCACTTTGTGGAGACCTTGGATTTCATCATTGGTGAATATGAACCTTTGCTTTGATATTATGTTCTCTTGGGTGTTTGGGTTGGACACAGTTGTTGTCAATCTGTTACATGTGGAGTCCATGTATATGTAGCTTTACTGCACATTGGGTGTTTAGCATATAGTGATATTACCTCCAACACTAATGGGGTGGAATTTTATAAATCGTGCAAAATTAACACAGAACACATTTTTTTTAAATAATATCCTGTGCTTTTCTCTTGGATAAATCCTCAAAAAAGCTAAATGTTATAGAATGTAATGTTATGAGGCATAAAAATAAAGTGCCAAGAGAGAAGCAAATTTGCAGTTTTTTCAAGAACAGCCTAGAGTCAGGTCGCCAAGTTAAAGCATAACAAACCCTCTGGCTTGTATGGATTTCCTCTCCAGCCATGACAAAACATATGTAATGATGAAATAAATATTTTCCAATTGCACAGCTACATGTTGATAGTTTATTAGCTTCTGCTTTTGGATCAATAATGTTAGATTAAAACCTATTTGCAGGATACTTCCAACTCTACCAAGACTTTATTGTTTGGTGCTGGGGGAATAAATTATTTGAAGTCTTTACGCTTTTTTTACAGCAGGACTATATTGTATACGAAGCTTAAATAATGACAACAGGAAGTCACATTTTTCACTTGCACGAAATTGAGTTCCCCTGGAAACACATTTGTAATTCTTCCCATTCCCTGGATGCATGCACAGACAGCATTTCTTCAAGGTATTTTGGTTCAGTAGTTAATCACAGCAGTCTATGCCGAGTGACTATTTGCCAGGCTGTAAAATGTTACAGTACATTTCGTTCGCTTCACAACTATAACATGATTGATTTTTCAATCACACTTCCAGATAAAGTTAGATTTCAGCAGAGGCTTAAATGATGTCGACTATTGAAGATGGGACTCCTTCTAATTGCAAGTCATTGAGGTACATCAGAAGAGGAAACACATTTGTTTTTGTCTTCTGACAAATACTTTCAAAGCGCTGTGTCCTCATTTGGCGAATTATATGTATAATGGATGCTTGCATTATTTAAACTTGGCCAAGCAACGAGTTTTTTCTGAACCAGGCATAAATGCTCATGGTGACAGTCTTCATAATACCCCACCCACCCTCCCGTAATACATGGACAAACCTAGACACAAACTTTGTTTACCCTGTGTGTCTCAATTGCAGCCTTCAGGAGGCTCGGTGGGGGCTCCTCCTCTAAGGCGCAGGAGCATTGCCCCACTGCTTTTCAGCAGTGTCATTAAAAATAATTTAAGTGACTCAATGTTATTATTTTATTTTTCTTTGTGCTTTGTTTTGCAGCTTTGTGGGGCGGGGTTGCTCTGCTGACAGGGCAGGGGAGGGGAGGAGTGGGTTTCTTTCCCTAAGTGCACAAGAATATTTGGGGAGCCTGGGTCCTTCCTGGGTGTTTCCCGTCCCGGCCGGAGGGAGGAGTGGAGAGACGCGACGAGGAGGGAAGTTTAATTACATTTTTTATTCACTCCCTTCCTGCCCCCGATCCGGGCCGGCCACCACTGAGGAAGTTGCTCACATTTACAGACATCTCGGCATTAAAGCACTCAAGACAGTATGAAATTATTTCATGGGATGAAGGTATTATCTTGCCCTTATCTCCCCTCACACCAGGGAAATGCCTGGGAGCCCCAGGTTACAAAGCCGGCTTGAGTTTAACATTTCACTTTGTACAGGCTGTGCTCAAATGGAGCACATCACTTTGGCTGGTGTGAGAAATTGGGTTGTTGGTTGAGAAGTGTGTGAGTCCTTCCCAAGTGTTGGAAATGTCCCTTTCTGCTTGGTCACGTCACTTCCAAACATTTCGCCTTCCTCCTCCCCTTTTTGCTAACTTTGCTTTCGCTGGCTTCAGGACTCTGGGCACTTTACCACTGCTAACCAATAATAATAATAATCCACATTTGTAAAGCGTGAACAATCACCCATAAGGGTTTCTAGGCGCTGGGGGCCATCGGGAAGATTAAGCAAGCTATTGCCCAGAGTCACATGGTGCTGGGCTAATGTGCTGCTGGCACCAGGGATCGAACCGTGATCCCCAGATTCCGGAGTCAGTCGCCCTGGCCGCGGCGCCACACCTCTTCCTCCAGCTAAAGTTCATGTGCTCATTGCTTTAAACATGGAAACATTGGCTTATCCTCAATTGACATATTTAATTTACTGATAAATCCTGAGTAAAATGCACTCTGTGAGCCCAGGACCTGTAAATTAAATGCTACGAGGGAGCTTGAGGTACTGATTGTGCCACCCACTCAAGTAGTCCTTTAGACACTGCTTAGTCCTTCTAATGCAGAGTCTGTGTGTGTAGTTTTAAACCGTAATGTCAACCTAGCAAGTTAGCCCTCTGGCCAGGCCCAAACCGTCCTCTTTATCACATATGTCACCCCTAAGGTAGGCCCTGGACAGCCTAAGGGCAGGTTGCAGTGCACATAAGAAGTAGGACATATACCTTTCAAGTTTTGATGTCCTAGTAGTGAAAAACACTTAAATTTGTTTTTCACTACTCCAAGGCCAATCTTTCCCATAGGATAACATTGGGGTTACCTTATTACACTCTACATGTGTAATTTCAAATTAGGAAGAGATAGGGCCCCCAAGTTTAGTGTCTCTTAAATCACAATTAAAATCACAACTTATGGTGTAGTCAGACTTTAAATTGCAATTCTGAAAATACAATTTTTAGAAAGTTGGAATTTTCTTACATTAGCCATTTCATGTCTTCTGCCTTTCTCTGAATATATGTATGGGGTGGATGAGAACTGGGCGTTGTGCATTCCCTCTAGACAGCCACAAACAAAGGGAGTTTAGGTGTGACTGATAGGCCATTGACATCCTGATGGGCCATCCTGGGCACGAAGGGAGGGAGAAGCTCACACTTACACCTGAATAGGAGATGTCCTGTCCCTTCACAAAGTGCTGCATACCCCCTTGTTTTCAGTCTAGAGCCAGGGCAGGGATTCTGTGCATGCCAAAGGGTTTTCTTTGAAATCCCCTCCACTTCAAAGGAAAAACTGGGTATAAGTACTGGACCTCTGACACTAGCAACTGAGTACACTTCTGAACCTGTGGATACTGGAAGAAGGACTGCTGTGCTGCTGAAAAGACTGCTGGTCTGCTACTCTGCTCTGTTGTGTTGGTATGCTGCTTGCCTGTGAGTGAGAAGGACTAGACCTGTATCTCTCCAACCCAGAACCAAAGTGACTCCAAGGGCCTGCTGGTTAGCCTCCTGTTTTTAAGTCTCAGGGACATCAAGGACTTCCAACTCACCTGCTACAACAACTGAAATCTGCCATTTTAGACTCTTGCCATGCCAAGTGGTGCTAATCCAGACCTGTACCCTTAGAAGTGGGTATAGAGTGCTGCTCCTGTCAAAATCCATGCATCCACGCAAATGCGCCACTCGGAACCAGCTCATCTCCATCGACAATGATGCATCACTTCTGCTGCGAGGATCGGGGACATTGCATCACTGACTGTGCAGCAAATCACCTCCAGTTACGATGCATCATCAACTTTGCACAGCTTGGCCCTGATGCATTGCCTTCATCGTGTGGTTCGACAAAGAAGCATTGCATCTTTGCTTCCTGCATCCCGGCTCCATAGACGATGCAACTAAGGTACTTTGCAGCGGGCCAAAGCTGGTCCCTGTATCCAACCCACTCCCCATCATGGTTGGCCTGATCTTTTGGATTTAACCCAGTTTAGCGCGACCAGATAGCCCTGGTTGACGTTTTATGCTTTTAAGCACTACATTTCAGTTTATTCTTTAAAAATTGATCACTCCGGTTATACGTATTGGATTATTGTTGTTTTGCTCTTATTTTGTTTATGAAATAAGCTCTTTAACCATGCTTGGTATGTTTTTGTGTGGTGCTTTCACTGTTTTTCTGTTTGAAGTGTTGCACAAATACTTTATACATTTCCTCTTCGGTTAAGCCTGACTGCTTTGTGCCAAGCTACCAGAGGGTGAGCACAGCTTAATTAAGGGTGTGTATCTGACTTACCCTGACTCGGATTGCGGTTCCCGCTTAGATAGGGTGCACACCTCTGTCAACCAGAAACCCATTTTCTAACACCAAGCAACAGCACAATCGTAGCCAGGGTGAACCACTAAAGTCACTGAATTAACCTGTGCTTAAGCCTCTGGTACCTTAGCACAAAAGCAGTCAGGCTTAACCCAGAGGCAAAGTGTCAGGTGAGTATAGTGCCTAAAACCACAAAGCATCAATTGTAGTTATCTGGGTGAAAGTCACAAGTTCACACTGAGCGCGATGAAGCATGTGCTAGATACAGGGACCAGGTTGGTCTCACTGGAAAAGTTACTTTCTAAAGTCCAGCGTAAAGAGTTCTATTCTCAGCTTTTTTTTGCTTAAGAATTTCACAGTTTAATGCCTGCATTTTATCATAACGATTCAGAAATGGGGGTGGTGATGAACAGAGTGTCTGAATTAAGCAGACCACTCTTACCCAGTCCAAAGATCAGGGCTTGATCCATCAGCGTTATTTATCTCACTGCACCATCCCAGTTCAGAGCCTGGCTATATGCAAATCAGTCTGTCCCTGGCCGAGTGCATCATGGGAACAGGGCAGACTAAACTACCAAGCCAATTCTTCACCAGAAAGGAGACAAGCTACCGGGGACCGGTTTCTGGCATTTCAGCCATCGTCGGCCCGGCTTGCTTGAATCCTGATGGTGCAGTGAGAAAGGGACTCATGTCTGAGTATACCCTGCCACACCTATAGTGGCCAAAACGATTCAGAAATGGGGGTGGTGATGAACAGAGTGTCTGAATTAAGCAGACCACTCTTACCCAGTCCAAAGATCAGGGCTTGATCCATCACCGTTATTTATCTCACTGCACCATCCCAGTTCAGAACCTGGCTATATGCAAATCAGTCTGTCCCTGGCCCAGTGCATCATGGGAACAGGGCAGACTAAACTACCAAGCCAATTCTTCACCAGAAAGTAGACAAGCTAACGGGGACCGGTTTCTGGCATTTCATCCGTCGTCGGCCCGGCTTGCTGGAATCCTGATGGTGCAGTGAGAAAGGGACCCATGTCTGAGTATACCCTGCCACACCTATAGTGGCCAAAAACGATTCAGAAATGGGGGTGGTGATGAACAGAGTGTCTGAATTAAGCAGACCACTCTTACCCAGTCCAAAGATCAGGGCTTGATCCCTCACCGTTATTTATCTCACTGCACCATCCCAGTGCAGAACCTGGCTATATGCAAATCAGTCTGTCCCTGGCCCAGTGCATCATGGGAACAGGGCAGACTAAACTACCAAGCCAATTCTTCACCAGAAAGGAGACAAGCTACCGGGGACCGGTTTCTGGCATTTCAGCCGTCGTCGGCCCGGCTTGCTTGAATCCTGATGGTGCAGTGAGAAAGGGACTCATGTCTGAGAATACCCTGCCACACCTATAGTGGCCAAAAACGATTCAGAAATGGGGGTTGTGATAAACAGAGTGTCTGAATTAAGCAGACCACTCTTACCCAGTCCAAAGATCAGGGCTTGATCCATCACCGTTATTTATCTCACTGCACCATCCCAGTTCAGAACCTGGCTATATGCAAATCAGTCTGTCCCTGGCCCAGTGCATCATGGGAACAGGGCAGACTAAATTCAAGCAAGCCGGGCCGAAGACGGCTGAAATGCCAGAAACCGGTCCCCGGTAGCTTGTTTCCTTCCCAGTATAAGAATTGGCTTGGTAGTTTGGTCTGCCCTGTTCCCATGATGCACTGGGCCAGGGTCACACTAATTTGCATATAGCCAAGTTCTGAGCTGGGATGGTGCAGTGAGCTAAAAAACGGTGATGGATCAAGCCCGGATCTTTGGACTGGGTAAGAGTGGTCTGCTTAATTCAGACTCTCTGTTCATCACCACCCCCTTTTCTGAATCATTTTTGTCTACCATAAGCGTGGAAGGGTATACTCAGATGTGAGTCCCTAGCTCATTGCACCATCAGGATTCAAGCAAGCCGGGCCGAAGACGGCTGAAATGCCAGAAACCGGTCCCCGGTAGCTTGTTTCCTTCCCAGTATAAGAATTGGCTTGGTAGTTTGGTCTGACCTGTTCCCATGATGCACTGGGCCAGGGTCAGACTAATTTGCATATAGCCAAGTTCTGAGCTGGGATGGTGCAGTGAGCTAAAAAACGGTGATGGATCAAGCCCGGATCTTTGGACTGGGTAAGAGTGGTCTGCTTAATTCAGACACTCTGTTCATCACCACCCCCTTTTCTGAATCATTTTTGTCCACCATAAGCGTGGAATGGTATACTCAGATGTAAGTCCCTAGCTCATTGCACCATCAGGATTCAAGCAAGCCGGGCCGAAGACGGCTGAAATGCCAGAAACCGGTCCCCGGTAGCTTGTTTCCTTCCCAGTATAAGAATTGGCTTGGTAGCTTGGTCTGCCCTGTTCCCATGATGCACTGGGCCAGGGTCAGACTAATTTGCATATAGCCAAGTTCTGAGCTGGAATGGTGCAGTGAGCTAAAAAACGGTGATGGATCAAGCCCGGATCTTTAGACTTGGTAAGAGTGGTCTGCTTAATTCAGACACTCTGTTCATCACTACCCCCTTTTCTGAATCATTTTTGTCCACCATAAGCGTGGAAGGGTATACTCAGATGTGAGTCTCTAGCTCATTGCACCATCAGGATTCAAACAAGCCGGGCTGAAGACGGCTGAAATGCCAGAAACCGGTCCCCGGTAGCTTGTTTCCTTCCCAGTATAAGAATTGGCTTGGTAGTTTGGTCTGCCCTGTTCCCATGATGCACTGGGCCAGGGTCAGACTAATTTGCATATAGCCAACTTCTGAGCTGGGATGGTGCAGTGAGCTAAAAAACGGTGATGGATCAAGCCCGGATCTTTGGACTGGGTAAGAGTGGTCTGCTTAATTCAGACACTCTGTTCATCACCACCCCCTTTTCTGAATCATTTTTGTCCACCATAAGCGTGGAAGGGTATACTCAGATGTGAGTCCCTAGCTCATTGCACCATCAGGATTCAAGCAAGCCAAGCTAAAGACGGCTGAAATGCCAGAACCCGGTCCCCGGTATATTGTTTCCTTCCCAGTATAAGAATTGGCTTGGTAGTTTGGTCTGCCCTGTTCCTATGATGCACTGGGCCAGGGTCAGACTAATTTGCATATAGCCAAGTTCTGAGCTGGGATGGTGCAGTGAGCTAAAAAACGGTGATGGATCAAGCCCGGATCTTTAGACTGGGTAAGAGTGGTCTGCTTAATTCAGACACTCTGTTCATCACCACCCCCTTTTCTGAATCATGCATTTTATCATAAGCCATACTTTAAAAAAAATAATAATTATTTTATTAGCCACAAGGCACATTGTCAAACATCATCAAACACAGAGGAAATTACATATTTGGATACCATCCTTATTTTCCTTTGAAGACGAAGGCAGCAAATATAAATGAAAAATAATAATAAATTATCATTGAAGAAAAACAACCAATTTATATGCTTCTATTTTGATGTCTGATTATATCAAAAGACAAACTCAGCAAGATAAACATACACCAAAATAAAGGGAGACAGAGAATACAAAATTCAAAACTATCCATACCTATATAAACATAGAGTATAGAGCAAAAAGCTAACCGATTCCCAACCTGTCCGCTGTCTCCCCGTATCTATTTTTGCACCAGTTAGTCATTGGTGCCCAAATCCTACCCCCTTTCTCTCTTGCCTGCCATCCCTTGTTCCTATATAAAGCCATTTCCAGGACATGTATACTCATTTAGCGTTGAAGCCACAGGGGGTTCAGAATCCTTCCAGGCAGTAGCTATCAGTAGTCGAGCTACTGCTATTGTAATGAATACAAAATCCCTATGTGCTGTTGATAGTTCTATTCGGTTATCATATCCAAATAGCATCAACGGTGGGCTGATAGTAATCCTACAGTGGATCGATTCTTACCAAAATTTCTCTATACCCTTTTTTAGTGCAGTCAGGGATTTACATTCAGAAAACATATGTATACTGACGTCTGGGCCATGATGACATCTTGGACATGTGTCGGTCTCTCGTTTGCCCCAACCAAAGAGTTTTTCTGGGGAATAATACAAATCAAATAGAGTCTTATAGTGTTGTGCTTTCAAATTTGCCGCCGGAAAGATGTTTTTCCCCAATTCCAATGAAATGTCTAGATCAATCTCGTCATCGCCCATTTTATCCACTAATCCTGTTTCTGTTTTTCCTATGTCATCTAGTATAGTTTCCATAAGTATATTATAAAAATCCCTGATCCAGCCATCCCCCGATACATCTTATCTACTAGGGGTATTGGTCCCAAATTACCAACACCAGCAAACTACTTTTTTAAACATACCTTTACTTGGATATATTTAAAATATGACCCGTTGTCAACCCCAAATTTCTGACCTAGTTCCAATTAGTGCAATTTGTCCAACCGCCGAAGTTCAGTCCTGATATCCTCCAACTCTGGATCGAATCCTATCCTTACCACCAAATACATAGCACATTCAACCTTTCGCTGATCTTGTAAAGTACATTGTCTTGTGCAGATTATCTGTGTCTTTCCCTTATTTAGTCTCAATCTCTATGAATGCCATTGCTGGTTTAGATGTAACAATGGCAATATCATCTAAGTAAGCTAGCACTTTGGTCTCATGTCCATTTGTCCTAAATGGTTCTATCACAGAGTTCAGGATTAAGCGGATTAATAAAGGGATCTAGATATATGGCGAAGAGACTGGGGTCTGAAGTGTTCCCCATCACCTGCAACCTTGCATATGGATTGTGGTACACAGCCTAGATGGCTATAATCAATCAAGGACCAAACCCTCTCTCTGCTTGCTCAAGATTCCCATAGATACTGCCATGACACCCGATCAAAAGCCTTCTCGGTGTCTAAGAGGAGCACAGCCAAACCATCGCTTTTGGCTCCAGCTATATCCATTAGGAAGATCGCCTGCCGGATATGGTCTGTGTTCCCTCTGACAGGTACACATCCATGTTGCCTTGTCTGGAGTGGATTGGTCAAGATTTTAGAATATATTTTCATGTCAGAATTTATCAGTGAGATAGGGCGGTACGAGCCAGGCAGCTCTGGTGGTTTCCCCTTCTTGTGGAACATTACTATATCTGTTTCCTGCCAGGATCCAGGATGGATGCCTCAGTATTGCGGTATTCCACATATAGGAAAAGATCATTCAGTATTGGAGCCAAATCAGATTGGAGTATTTTATACACCTCGACTGGGATTTTTACTGGGCCAGATGCTTTACCTGAAGATAAATAATTTAGATCTATCACTGTTTCTTCCAGTGTAACCTCTCCCTCTAGTTCTGAACACTCCTCTGAATCGAGTTTACTGAGCTGAGGGTAATTCCTCACAATAGCTGGCTGTATAGAATCGGTGTAATCTGGTTGATACCGTTTTTTAGAAAAACGTTCAAAGACATCCATAATCTTAGCAGAGTTAGTTTCAAGCAGCCCTTCGGGGTTCTTTTCTTCAATAATGTTGTTCCGAGAAGCCTTGTGTCTAATCCTAAGAGTTCCATTCTCGATGGAGGAGACCACAGAGACAGAGCAGGGAGAGCATCTCATATTGTCACTGCTGGAGCGCAAAGAGCAAGGTGGATGTCATGGATAGTCGTGGCTGTAGTGCAAAGATCCTGCTGGGTGTCGCTGGAAATTTGTGTTGGTGGTCACCTTGGGCTGTCGATGCTGTAGCTCAAGTGCAGATCTTGCATTGCTGGTCATCGCCTTGCAGTCGCTGTACGCGAAAGGTTGGGTTAAGAGGAGCTTCGCATTAGCAAGCAGCGTGGGTGGCAAGGTCTTGACCAAACAGACTCTTTTGGGGGTGCAAAGAGCCTAAAAACGTCAGGATTTCAGCTTTTCTTCAAGGGGTTCAACTGATGCCACACCAAGGGTCCAGGACCTGAGGTTCACCTCATCGGGATCAGGAGCTCTCTCCATAAAGGATAGCAGGGCTCAGGCAATTCCAGATTAAGGTCCAGGCAGGTCTAGAGCCGAGACCTATGATGTCTTACCTCAAGGCCCAGAGGGATCCAGAGATATTTGGAAACATAGTTTCATTCAATCAATCAATCAACTTGGATTTGTAGAGCGCCGCTAATCACCTGCGACGGTATCCAGGTGCTAGAATCATGCTGGGATCAGTCAAAAAGCCAGGTCTTGAGCCCATTACTGAATTTCAGGAGCAAGGATACTGTTTGGAGGTGGAGGGGAAGATCATTCCAGGACTTGGCAATGAGATAGAGGAATGTTCTTTCACCACTGTGGCTTCGGTGGATGTGGGGAGTGTGTGCGATGGAAGCAGAGCATAGGTGTCTAGAGGGTTTGAGAAGGTTTAGGCAGCGGTTGATGTATGCTAGTCCTTGGTCATGGAAGGCCTTGTCGCGTGCATCAGATACTTGAATTGGCATATTTTCTTGATGGGGAGTCAGTGTAGGTTCCTTAGGTGGGGGGTTGTGTGGGTCAGACGGGAGAGGTTGAGGATGAGTCTGGCAGCTGAGTTCTGTATCATCTGGAGTCTCTTCAAGAGTTGGATGGTGATCCTTGCGTAGAGTACGTTGCCTTTGTCCAGCCGGCTGGTGACTAGGGCTTGAGAGGCGGTTTTCCTGGTGTTGGCGGGGAGCCATCTCGAGATCTTTTTGAGCATGCAGAGTATGTGGAAGAAGGCAGGAGACACTATGTTGATCTGGCTCTCCATGGTGAATTTGCTGTCCAGGATGACGCCAAGGGTGAGGGTGTGGTCTGCTGTTCTTGATGTGATTCACATATGCGATCTAGTCACTCCAAGGTAGGTGAGTTTCACATTGGCGGACTAATCCAGTACTGGGAGTTGCTAGATAAATTGTCACTGGATTACAGCAGGTTACCAGTTGTAGATTAAAGTTATCTTAGTGTATACTGCTAGGAATTCCCAAGGGGGTTGTGCTACAGTCCAACCTATCAATTACCTATATGCTAGATGCCAGACAATCATTACACAGGCTGTTGGCTGCAGGTGCAAGAATGGAGCCCTTTAAGGGACAGCAGATGTACACCTTGCATTCACATTTGCAAATGACCACCCAATATGGTTTACAAAGTGAATCCAGCCCCATAAGGCAACTTTCTTTTCACAAATCAGATACCACTCCTACAAGAGCGTGGGTACCTGATGTATGTTTTACAACAGCACTGGTTGTCTGAAACCATAAATACATGTTCTTGCAACTCGAAATATTGAGGAGGATGCCCCTTACATGCCCCATCCAAATTGCTATTTGGAATGAGTCCCAGAGCCCCTTTGGTGAGTTGGAAAGACTTTTGTGGCATGCAACAGTGATTTTCTACATCACAAAACCCACTTTAGTGGTTGGAAACCCAGGTGGCCTCATTTACAAGAAAGTGCTCTTTGGTTGTGCCACCCTGCGGCACTTTCAAAGCACCGGGATGCGTTAAATCTTCAAGGATATGACGGGTTCCTTTGCTCTCCCCTGTGCTGATGCACAATTAGCTGTCATGCGCTAATGCAGGCACCCTTGCACCATGGTGTAAAGATGCCTGTGTCATGGGGTTGATTATATATGTGCAGGAAGGTGTCCTTTCCTGCACATAAACAATCTGAATTGGTGTTTTTAAACTTCTATGGGTGCTGCATTAGCACACATAGAACTTGTAAAACGTTATTTTTTTATGATTGTTTATGTGCAGGAAGGGACACCTTCCTGCACATAAGCAATCATAAGAGGTGATTTCCTCGTTCTATGTGTGTTGCAGAATGTAGAACGAATAGAAAGTGGAAAACAATAAGATAAATTAATTCATTTAGCCTCATTGAGCCTCCTAACGCCTCCCCTGGGGAGGCATAGCATTCAGACACATTTTCAGGTTCATTATTTCTCATAAATCAGAAAATGTGTCCTGTTCCATGGGTGTTGCCTGGTAACACCCACAGCAACACCCATGGAACGCCCCTTCCATGCGAAGCGCTGCATGTAATTGGGCCGTATTTACAAGGACAGGAAAAGCCACACAGGATGGCTTTTCCTTTCTTTGTAAATATGGGGCCAAGAAATGCACCACCGGTGCGTCACAAGAAGTGACGCACCGCCAGCACCATTGCTTGTAAATAAGCCCCAGGGTTTCCAACCACAAATTTTGTACATCAGTGCCTTATATTTCAATTGTAGGAGCAGGTAGTGATGTTTGAAACATCCCATGGCTCCTAAATCTGAAGACAGTGTTCTGCAGCCAAGTTTATATGGGTAGTCATATTGCACAGTCTGAACTGAATTAGACATTTCATTGCAGTAATTATCTTTATGTCATAAGCTACATGATGACATGATGATCCTCAACTCTAACTCAAAATGTGGGTCTGTAATTGCAGTCGGCACAGAGCTTGCAGGCTCAATAGATTTGTCTGATTTTTATAGCATCAAGCACAATATGTCATCATCTTGCAAGCAGCGAGGTCTGGCCATCTGGCAACCGACAGTGTGCTGCCCTGCAAGTCATGGAATTGTTTGTGGCTCTATTTTCAATGCCCTGATTCTCACCTGCGCTAGACAAACAGTTCAAGTGAAAACATATAACAAATATAGAGAGACTGGTTAAATAGACTACAAATAACCCAGGGGAAAGGTCAATATCACCAGATACAATTCGCTTCCACTGAATCCAGGGAGCGGGACATTCATTTTTTTACACTAAGGGCCACAAGGGACAACGTTTAAAAGAGTGAACTTTGGTACCACTGGATTGCTTCGGCATTAAATATAAATTGATACTTGTATAGCGCACTACTCACCCACAAGGGTCTCAAGGCCTTGTACGAATACCGCTGTGGAACCCATCCTGGCTTTCCCTGTGAGGCGTCCTCTCGTGGGCACCCCCAGGGTGAAGGCCAGGCATCCTTAGCGTTGTGGGGATTAAGCAAGCTATTGCCCAGAGTTGCAGAGTGGGACTCCATGATTGGAATAGGCACCGAGGCGAGAATTACCAGGTCCGTGGAATTTTGAGCCCAAGACCCGCCGAGGCGGGGAATTGAACCCTGGTCCCGGGCTAGACCTCTGCATCAGGGTCTGCCGCTCTAACCATTGAGCCACACTTCTCCCACTTTCATGTATTTCTGGAAATGTACCCCAGTCATAGATTCCCAACAGCAGCCATATGTGTTAAAGGTACATATGCTGAAATCCTGAGTAAGTAAATTTGATTAAGTTGGCACGTGTACGTTTTTCCTTCATAGGGATATATTTTCGATTTGGGGAAGCACACTTAAACCAACTATAGAGCACCCTAGGGGTCTTCCTGCTCCAGTTCACCTTGTTAGCACATTTACTTCTTCGATGACAGGTTTCTCTTTATATGCATGAAAAGGATGGCAAACTGCCTGCAATGAATATGAGAAAACTCTCAAACTTTTGTGTTTGTGAATGTTTGCTTACACTTTCGAGACGTTCCTATAAAATATGCCCAAATTCATCCGCCTTTTTTGCATTTACAAATGTGGAAAATCCACCACCCTAACGAGAATTCCGTCTGCATAGATGCCATTTGTAAACGTAAAATTCCATCAATCCTGATTCTCTGCATCAAGGCTAGCATGTTATCTTCACAAAGCGAAGATGTGTATCCTACTAGGATGCAGAAAAACGTTTCTGAATAAATCCTATTATGAACTTCAAATCCAGTTTGTATTTGGATCATTTTTTGATGCCTAATGGTGTGTGTGAACGTTTGATGAATCAGCAGAGGTCTCCTTGAATTTTAATATTGGTGAAAATTGGTCCAATTTAAAAAATAAATAGCCAGAGAGCATCCTTTTCTTCGACTGGGACTGCCAATCTTCAGTACTGTGATTTTTCAGTTCCTGGTCAGATCAAAATACAGATTTTTTTTAAAGGAAAGTACCAATGAGAAGTAATGTTACCTCCTATTGCCCTGTTGTTCACCTGATATGTGCAAATTGCTTTGAGGCATCGTATTTAGGTTGAGGATTTGACATCCCTCAAAGTATTGTATCATAGTCACTAGTGAAAGTTGCTGTGTTATCTTATTCAAATGTATATTTTACCTATATCCCAGGTCGTGCAACTGCATGCATGCAGTACAAGAAACAAACGGAGAAAGTAGAAGACTTGGGGGCATATTACCAACAACTAGCGATAATTTTTGTCTCTAACTTGTTTAGAGACAAAAATTATCGCCGCACATCGGCGATTTTTATCGCAGATAAACCTTGCTATTAACAAGGTTTATCGCAAATGCGATAAAAAACGGCCGAAATGCATGAATATCGCTGAAAAGTCAGCGATATTCATGCATTATCGAGCAAATGCTCTTAGCCATGTTATCCACCTCCCATTGGATAACATGGCTAAGAACTGCTCAGGGCAGGTGTTAGCTTTTGGAGATATTCCCGCTTAGCGTGAATATCTCCAAAAGTTGGTAATAGGAGATAGCGATGTTAGCGACTGTTTTCAGTCTCTAACATCTTGGCACGCCCACTTTGCATCTCATTAGTGATAAATATCACTGACATGCAAAGTGGGGCCCAAGATGGTCGCTATCTCCTACTAGCTGTCGCTAACTGGTGTTAGCGACAGCTTGGTAATAGGGAGATAATTTTATCTCCGCTTTCTTGGCTTTTAAAGCCAAAAAAGCGGAGATAAACCCCCTTGATAATATGCCCCACGGTTAACATTAGTGGATCCTGAGTGCCTAGAATCCAATTGGGAGCTATTATATTCTAACTTTGGAGAGGGTGAGTACAGCATCCTTATCCTGTTTGACTGCCCCCTGCTATCTCAATATGCATGCTCCTAATTTGATTATTGTAATAAATTCCATCTTGATGTATTCCTATTGTCCAACTGCACAAGGATATTCCTCTTCTGAGGATGGCTTAGATGTCTCCTTTACTTCAATATTCTTGAATTGCTGCTCAAAGGTGGCCCTCTTCCTCCATCATGTCGTGCTCTCGTACAGATCTTGATCCTATGCACACAGCGGTCGACTCGTCGATGCCGCAGGTGTTTTCTCAGCCTTTATTCACAGAGAGCAACATTGTGTGTTTTTTATTCCAGAATTCTTAAATCATATATAAAGGTCTTCAGTCCCCCAATTTCTTTAAACCTACCCCCGCCCCCTGCCCCACCCCTCCTTTATGAGCCTGGGTACCACTAAATATAGTTAGCAAAGCTCAAAGAATTATAACCTTCATGTACTTTTCAAAGTGAAGTTGGATTTGGAATGCAATGGAAGGTAGACTTCTTGAACTGCCTTCAGGCATTTCCTAGGTGCAACTGATGAATTGGATGTGATCGCACTGACAGTCTACAGTTAAATTAAGTACAAATCAGCAGTTAAAACACTGTATGGATTCAACAGAATTAAAACACCTTACTTGAAGAAAACGGGCACAAGATTTCAAACATCAAATACCGTTTGGGAAACATGTTAAATGGCCCAAATTCTTCTACGCTGCTAGAAAATTGACAAGCATTGGCAAAGCTTGTGAATGTTTAGTGAGTGATGTAGTCAGCTTTGCCAATGCTGGAGTGGCTAGGTTAAAAGTGACGCAACATGTGTTGCCTTGATGTGACGATGCATCTGTCTTAAAAGTATACAAAACAGTGTTTTAATTGTTTTCTGTATTTTTATCATGTCCGAATGCCGCTATTGGCAATACGCGTCAATGGGAATCCTCCAAGAACCACTTGAGCACCGACATATGGTGTCACTGCACAAGTCATTTCACAGAGCCTACTTCCTGCATGGTCTGGCGTGCTTTACTTCTTTTCTTGTGCTGGCCAAACTACTGTGAAGATGAGGAAGACCCTTGATGATCAACATATTTGTGGCAGTGAGACAGGGCGCAGTGAGTGCTGCCTACTCTGGGTACTTGGTGGCTCTGCTGAGGGCTGCTGACAGAGCAGCCTGAGCTCCTATGGTACACCTCCTCGAGCAGGAAGAACAACTTCTGAAAATACCCTGTTGCTGTAACCTGGGAGAAACACGAATCTCCTCAAGATGCTTGATGGTGGGATGGAACACACAACGTCTAAAGCTGGTGGGATGGACCACACAACGTCTAAAGCTGGTGGGATGGACCACACAACGTCTAAAGCTGCCTTTTTTAACATTACTTCACCCTGTGATAGATGCGTTGTGATGGTCACTCCCATGGACTGCAATTGGAGCACAGCTAAACCTGAAATTAATGGGGTGAAATGGCAGCACCTGAGCAGTTGTTATAATACTATCACGCAGAAAGGCAGCAGTCATGGCTGCTGGGATGATGGGGAAGGTAGTTAGACACCCTGGCCCATTAATGCAAAATATACTCCGATATGTACATATTGTTGTTCTCCAATTTTACCTTAGAGATATATAAAAAAAAGAATAAAGTGCAGTGAAAAAATATATGTTACCTTTCCTATAAAAATATAACCCTTGCAGGAGATCACATACAGTCCTTCCTAACACAAGAACAGACATGAAACCACCAGGACGAGCAGCATGTTGATGGCAGGAACACACATGTGAATCAACTAGGAGTCAGCGCCAGTCAATCAGAATGAAGATAGAGTCAGATAGTCAAAGACCCTTGACTTTTCACAAGAATTCAACAAGACACGGAGTTGAGATAATGGCATACTGGCCAGGCACCCCGTATCTACCAGCCGTGTCTTATTTGGTGATGCAGTGCACTCAACGAAATTCGTTTTATTTATAGGTTTACTTACCTGTTAAAGTCCGTAATCCATACATTACTACCCCCCACCCTGCACCTCCCCCTCCCCACGTCGCCGCCCAGCATATACTCCCACTACCGGCCGCGGCTGGTATCTACTCCACACTGGGAGCCGCTAAGGAAGTGAGCCATCCAACCACTTTGATAGTCTGATTATCGAGCCTCGATACCCTCTTTCTTCTCATCCTTTCATCACAAAGAAGCACCATTAGCTCTGTCCCGGGTGGGGTTTCTGCAAAATTCAACAGTTGACAAGTGAGCTAGCACTGAAATTAATGAACCTTCAGTCTACACATATTTTTGAAGCCAGTGGAGTGGTGATTTAATTCACCTATACATCCGTACTGCACTAAGTACAGCCATTCCTTGATTGCATCACTATATTGCTCTCTATCTTGGCTTGTGTTTGCACACATACATTGGTACTCTCAACAGTTTTAATACACCTCTATTTTTCCCTCCTTCTATAAAATCTTTATATGTAATGGTGTAGGAGGTTACAGGAATTGCAGCTGCTTATTAAATAGGTTTGTAGATCACGGTATCACATTCATAATGCTGATGCCATTTGGCATCTGTCAGCATTGTGGCCAAAACTACTGGTCTTTGGACAAATCAGTTTCTCTCAGTGTACTCAATCCATAAGGCACCCGTATATCTGTGTGTTCAATGCACCTCTTAGATATCATTTAAATGAGCTATAATTAATCAAGGACTGGATTCTAACTCAAGCAATTGATTTCAAATGGCGGCACATGACTGGGTTCTGGCTTGAAGTACATGAAGCAAGATCACATGGCAGTGCACTAAACCTATAATTACATTGTTTAATTGAATCTAGGATGCCATTTACCAGTGGAACCTCAGATTCAAGGCAAAATCAGAATAACTTCTGGTTTCAAAATGGTGCATTGAATAGCTAAGTAGTGATGTCAGCAGCTCAGCACTATGGCCTGTTAGAACTGGGGGCTGATGGTAGCCTGTATTCTTCAGGCTATCAGATGCGGAAAGTACTCAAGTATAAAGGGCTGGGTTGCAGAGAGGTGTAATGAGGCCACACCGCTTTTTACACCTCTCTGCAAAGCACCCCCTGGTGCATAGTGGAGGTTCCTGGTGGGCTAAATGGCCCCCAGGGACCCACAGTATTCATGGGGACTTAGTCCCCCAATTTTGAAAATCCTCTGCTATATTCCGAGATCAGGGACTGTAGTTAGGTAAGATGATGTCTCGGAGCATTATGATTACTGGAGCACCTTTCCGAGCTTCTGTGGCTATAATACATACTTTGCCCCGGGGGGTGGCTGTCCCAAGGGCAGTGTGGGTTGGGGATTGGCCCACCCCCACACTTTATTTTTATAAAGCACCCGGGATTTGGCCAACCTGGGGGCTAATTAACATTAGAAGTGCGGGAGCCGCGCTTCGTTTTTTTGAGGGGATTGGCAGGGTATGCATACCCTATGCGCATCCCATGATTTTAAAAAAAAAAATACTTTTTTTTTGGGCTTTGGGAGTCCTTGTGGGACCCCCTAAGCAGGCCTAGGGGTCAGGGTGTTTCTACCCTGCCCCCTTTTTTTTGTTTTTCGCTTTTCGTTTTCTGTATTCTTGTGCCTCGGTTCTACCGAGGCACAAGATTGCTGCCAACACTTCCTGGTATGGAGTGTTGACAGCCAGTTGACAACCAATTAGTAAGCTGCTTGTGCTTGTAAGGGTACGCATATAATCCTCGGACAGTACTTCGTCCATAGATATATCAATGATTTTACTTTTTTTTTTTATAATCTTTTTATTTTATTTTGTTAACGAACATACAGTAGGTGGTGGTCATCACAATCAGGCGAGCAACACTCACATGTGCATCTCAGGGAATCACAGTGCATACGTAATACATTTAGCGCAGAAGATGTTCAGAACAGTGCATCATAATTTCTTTACAATGTGAGCGGTTTGTCAGTTGGAACAGTTCGGGGGGATTCGCAAATGTTGCCTCTGTATTCATTCCAATTGGACCACAATTCTATCCATTTCCGTGAGCATCCACGTGCCACATACAATGTTTTTTCCCGGAGCATGCACCCGTCAATATAAGTCTTCCAGGATCCCAATGTCGGAGGGTCAGTTGCCCCCAATGCCTGGCAATGTTACGTTTAGCGATGGTAAATCCCAGTGTCGCCCATAGCTTCCCCCGGGGTGGCAGATCTGTGGGTTCCCAGATGTTCAGGAGGCACCTTTTTGCTTCCACTGGTAGTTCCAACCCCCATACCTCTTGCATACAACGGGTCTCTCGAGCCCAGAAATTCCTAATCAGTGGGCATTCCCACAGTATTTGGAAATAAGTCCCAACCTCCCCACATCCCCTCCTGCAAAGCCCATCCGCACTCCAGCCCCTTTGCTGCAGTCTAGTACCTGAGAGGTGTACTCGGTGCAGAATTTTCAGCCGAATTAGCCGCAGCCTGGCCGATATGGCCACCTCCTTAGGGGAGGCAAGTGCATTCCCCCATTCCTCCTCGTCTATTTCCAGCCCATCCGTTTCCCATTTCCCTTTGAGGGGCAACAGCAGGTCTGGGGAGTTGTTAATGATTTTCTTATATGTGAGTGAGATGGCGTGTTTGGGGAGGTGGTCGTCTAGGAGTCTATCCTCCAGGGGGGGAGTAGGCAGGGGGCTGTGTTCCCGCGAGGATGTTCGCCTGGAGGGAGTGCCTAACCTGTAGGTATCTGAAGTACTCTGTGTGGGCCAGTTCATAGGTATGGTAAGGGTGTTCCAAGCTGAGGATACCACACCCTACGGGCCCCACAGGTCCTGGATGCGGGAGATGCCGATGAGGTCCCTGTTTTGGAACCCCTTGGTGCGGCCCAGCGTTTCTAACTTCTGTGAGACCCACAGGGGGGTAGCCATCGTGAGGGTGTCAGCCCATCCCAACTTTCGCTGCACTATGTGCCACAGCTGTACCGAATGATGTGTGGGTCCAGTGAGTTGATACCAACCAGGCCTAGAATAGAACTCCGCCTCGAAGTTTCCTCCCGGCAAAAGCCCTCGATCCATGCCATACCCTGGGTCGTTACCGTCACAGTACGTGCCTTGGTTGATGGCTGCATGGTGGGCAGCCCAGTAATATTTACGGATGTCTGGGAGCGCCATGCCTGCGTCAAACCACCCCAGGGTCAATTTTTGGAGGGATATACGAGGTGCTCCAGGCCACAACAGCTCCCTCTGCGTGGCCTCAATGGCTGTGAAATATGAGTGCGGGACCAAGTCTGGATAGTTCTGTAGGGCGTATAAAAATCTTGGCAGCGCCATCATTTTGAAGAGCGCCGCTTTTCCGAGGAGGGACAGTGGGAGCTTCCGCCCGGAGGCTGCGTCCCTCTTAAAACGTTGCAGGGGCAGCAGGAGATTCCTCTCATATCTGCTGGTCTTGTCCTTGGAGATAAATATCCCCAGGTAACGGAACCACCCCTCAGTGGCTACTGTGATCGGGCAGTTTCGTGGGGTGACCAGAGGGATTCTCTGCAGGGCATATAGTATGGATTTGCCCCAGTTGATACTGTATCCAGAGTTCCTCCCGAAGCTGGTGAAGATGTCCATGGCCACTATAAGGGACTTACAAGGTCTCGTTAGGTATAGGAGGATGTCATCTGCATAGAGCGAAATCCTGTCCTCCCATCCGTCAGCCCAGCGTATCCCTTTCAGGGAGAGGTCCTGTCTAATCCAGGCAGCTAGTGGTTCTAATGAGAGCGCAAAAAGTAGGGGCGAGAGGGGACACCCCTGTCGTGTCCCTCTCTCAAGCGCAAACACTTCAGAGGTTTTGTTATTGACAGAGACCTGAGCCAGGGGTTCAGAATAAAGGAGACGCACCCATCCTATGAAGCTAAGTCCAAAGCCCAGTTTTCTGAGGACTGCCATCCAGCGACGGCTCGTGGAGGGAGTTACGGTGGGGCAGGAGGGCGGGGAGGGGGAGGGGCAGGGCGGAGGTTGCTAAAAACCGGCATATGGATAATTGCAGGTAAGTAAACAATTTAATTAATAAAACGAATTTCGTAGCTCGCACTGCATTGCATTTTGCGATGCAAGGCGCACTACGAAATTCGTTTTATTAACTAAATTGTTTACTTACCTGCAATTATCCATATGCCGGTTTTTAGCAACCTCCACCCTGCCCCTCCCCCTCCCCGCCCTCCTGCCTCACCGTAACTCCCTCCACGAGCCGTCGCTGTTGCCATCATGTATAGCCATACGAGCGTGTCGAATGCCATTGCGGCGTCTAGAGACACTACCACTGCATCTTCCTGGAGGGTATGGCAACGCCCCAGCAATCCGTGTAGCCGTCAGAGGTTGAGCGCTGTATTACGGTGGGGCATGAAGCCAGATTGGTCTCGGTGGACCAGAGTGGGAAGTACAGGTTTGAGCCTATTTGCGAGTACCTTTGCCAAGATTTTAGGGTCTGCGTTTAGCAAAGATATGGGCCTGTAAGAGGCACAGGAATCCCTTGGTTTCCCTTTTTTTGGGATAGTCACTATTGTGGCAATGCGCTGGTCGCGTGGCAGAGTGCCTTTTTCCCTGCTCTCCTTGAACATTCGCTTTAAGTATGGACTCTATCGGCAAGCCATTGGGCCTGAGGGCCTTTCTCGACTTGAGGTCCCTGATTGCCCTGTATTACCGCCATTATGGAGGTCAGGGACGGCTCCTTTTGGCTCGCCTGGTCGTCTGTCGAGTTGCCTGTCTGCCCCTGTCCCACCGGGACTGCGTACTTGTCCAGTTTGTTGGTTTGGGTGCCAGCCCCCCTTTAGGACTCATGGTGATGTGATTTCTGACCACGTGGCGGCCCGTCCCCACTGTCGAGTCACCTCAGGGGTTTGAGCACTGAGGCGAAGTACTACTTGTACCTTCTGTAAGTCCGAGGGCTCTCGAGCCACTGGCTCACTAAGTGTTCGAACATCGCCAACCAGGGATCTCCGAGCTGTCCGCCACCAGGCCCGCCACCAGCAGGATAAGTTCCCCACTTCTAGCACCACTCCACGGGTCCCTGTGAGGTGCGCGGTGCGCCGACGTGGTCTCCCGGCCCAACAACGGGCCCCGTGGCACACACCGGGTCTTCAGGGCCCACAGATCCACTGCCAATGAGTCAAGTGCACACAGCCAGCCAGCACCCCCACCGCCATTGAGACCCCGCTGAAAGCTACACTCCCGGGGCCTCTTTAATCTCCCTGGGTCTGGGTACCTGCCTCCACACTTGAGGGGCCCTCCAAAGGTCCCTGCACCACGGCGCCACGAGGCTGCGTCTGATTAGGGGTGTCTGCTGTAGGCCTCCGTGACGTTGCAGCGTGGTGCCCCCGGGGCACTCTTGCCAGTGATCACTGGGTCGGGACCACTCCGCTCTCCACAGGGGCCCCTACCGCCTCTCCACTGGGGCCCTGTGCACTGCCAGGCTGTCCCTAGGTCTGGTCCACCACAGGCCCCGGCTCACATGCCTCCCAGCTGCAGTCCCACCGGTCGTACCGGCTGTAGCTCTGTCTCCCCCCTCCTGTCCTCGGTGCCACCAGGGAGGGGGGATGAAGAAGAAGGGGGGCCATCTCCTCACCCCAGCAGCCCGGTGCAATCTGCTGGGGCCCCCCGGCCAGTCCTCCCACTCGGCGCGGCAACCAAGGCATCACCCCGAGCGGCCGCCGCGATGTACCTCCACAGCAAGGGCCCAAGCCAGTAGACGAGCTGTCCGGCCACTGAGCTCCCGCGCCGCATCACCACCCAGGCCGCGGGTATGTCCAGGGGTGAGTCTCCGGCCCCGGCAGAGTCAGGGCCCGAAAATAACACCGTCCGGGAGCGCTTCAAATCGGGCGTCCAGGGCGCTTAAGCAGCAGCGCCTCAGGTCGGATTTTGAGCAGATATTTAAGGGGACAGGGTCAGCTCCCTTTCTAGGCAGCCATCTTCGTTGGCACCCGGCCACGCCCCCCTATGATTTTACTTTTGATTTTCTCAGGAACTACTGCACGGATTTACACCGTTTAACAAAAAGAGTCACCTGCGAACCAAACTCTACCTTTTTGCCAAATTTGGTGTAATTCCGTTCAACAGTTCGGGCTGTAGCCGGTCTTAAAGGTCCCTATGGAAATTTGCATGGGGAAAACACGTTTTAGTACCCCCCTTTTTTCTCTGCCCCCGCTTCACAAATCACCCCCAATCTTTCAGGGACCGGAGCAGAGCAGGCCATCTTCTTGGAGAATTTCCAAATAGAATGTTGTGGATTTCCTATGGAAACTAGGTCCTAACTATAACTACCTACTGGCAACTGCCAGTAGGTAATATATTATATATTGCCTTCTGGCGGTCACCTTTATGATGTACTTTTTTCAAACTTTACTATTATAGCAAATATGAATATATATATATATATATATATATATATATATATATATATATATATATATATAAATTTTGGCTAAACTTACCGGTTTGAGTGGCGTCTTCCACAGCAGGCTACTCTTTGTGTTGGATGTTAGCGGCTTTGCCTGAGTGGAAGACTCCCCGATGCTGTTCCAGCATCCCAGCGAGTTCGTCAATCGGCGGATTCGCTTATGGAAACTGGTGCCATTTTTTGCGGGGAAAAGTTAGCAGCGCGAACAACTTGGAACTGTGCCACTAATCCACGGATAAGAAACTTTTATTTTTATTTTTCGAAGCAATGTGATGCCGCTCACTGAAGGAGAACGACGTGCACCACAACTACCAGCATGCCTTTGTCTTGGCCACGCCCACTAAGGCGGGGAGAGTTGAACATTTAGGTTGCCGCCAAAAAGTGCATTAGCATTGACTTTGATCCCAAAGCCCCTGAAGAAGTGTGCTTACATGAAACCCGTTGGGTGGGATTTGAACATTCAGTGAGCTAGTTCCTGGTCCCGTGTTGCTACCTGCAATAAAGAAATTTTGGCAAAACTTACCGGTTTGAGTGGCGTCTTCCACAGCAAACGACTCTTAGTGTTATATATATATATATATATATATATATATATATATATATATATATATATATATATATGTATACATATACTAGCAGCCCGCTCCGACGTTGTCCGGGGACAATGAGGCTTCAGGGCCAACGCCCGCCTAGGCCCCCGCCCGCCCCGACATTGTCTGTGTCCCGGAGCCACCTCCGGCCCCGGCCGCCTCCCGCCCCGACATTTTACGTGTCCCTTTGCCTTACCTGAGCCGCCGCTCCTCCCCGCGCACCTGACTTCACCGCCGCTCCTCGGCGCTTGTCACCGCTCCTCCCCGCCTGTCCGCCTCTCCTCTCCGCTCCTCCCCGCCTGTCCGCCACTCCTCCCCGCGCTCATGTCCGCCGCTCCTCCTCATCATCACGCACGTCGCGGCCAGCGCTACGTCGCAGCCAGCGGTACGTCGCGGCCGGCGCTACTTCCAGGGGACTACATTTTTTTTAAGTTACATTTTTAAATTTACATTTAATATTTATTTTATATAGCCTATGTCCATCTGCACACCCTGACATTTTCAACGATGTATCGGGTTTGTGGATTGGCGCTGTGGTTCCCGAGTTTACCTGGCTCAAAGGTTTGTGTTCTCTCTTTATAATAGTAGTATAGATAGATATATCAATATAAATATATATATATATATTTATATTTATATATATATACATATATATATATATATATAGATATTTATGGATATATATATATATATATATATTTGTTATATTAGTAAAGTTTGAAAAAGTACATCATAATATAAATTAAAATTACTTTAATAATTGTTTTAAATGTTATATGTGTAAACAAATATATACACATATATATGTGTTTTTTAAATAAGTAAAACATTTATATACAGTTTTAAATGATTTATATATTTTCAATGTATATTATAATACTCTTACATGTTATTATCATTGTTATTGCTAACGTCCATGTATTTACTGCTTCTGGATTTATGCAGGGTTTTTCACTTGGTTGGTTCTTTTACCCCCAACTACCTAAAGCAACGTTCTTTCCAGCAGGACTGGTTCCATACAAAGTTCATTGAAGGTTGCATAACCTAATATTAGCCTCCTTGAAGAAAATAGTGTAGCTCCTCAAATATGATCATTGGCAGTTAAAACAGGAACGAGGTCCTGGATACAAATGTGAATGCTCTGCTGGGTTAGTTCTTCTTGATGGTGGATAGTCAAGTCAAAAATCTTTGTCATTTGTTCTCACCTCACAAACAAGGCTAATGCTCATTGATGCTATTGATTGACTTGAACAAAGCCCTCCATTGAAACTGACAAATTGAAAAAGCGCTTTTAAAAGGTTTTCTTTTTTGAGCCGGGGTGCACTGTACAGATAGGTTTGGAAAACATTCAGTGCATTCAAGTCCGTTTTCTGACACCTATGCTTTTCTTGGACATTGCTGCCAATGGTCATCTGAAAGCTTCTGTAATATATAAGCAAAGAAGGCACCGACCCCGGGCTCCCACCTTCCAATGGGACTCCCTTTAAAGTAAAAGTAGATTAGGGAAAGGCATTTATGGAGAAAATTATATCAGCTAGCATACAATGAAATTATAAAAATGCTCACAGGAGAGCCTTGAGTTTCACTGTAACAGTGAGAAATACTGCAAGAGGGTTATGGGTGCGAGTATGAATATCTGGCAATTAAACCTATAATCTCAAGCAGTATAAGAATAGGTCTTATTTTAATATTTTGCAATAGTTCAGAAAACTTCACTATGGCAGTTTTTACCATGGATTTCCTATAGTGGGATGATCAAGCTGATTAGACACTGTGGGGCATATTTACTATTACTGTACGAAACGTGGTGCAGTAAGGGAAATTGCTGAGGAGACAAAATGCTCCACATTTACTAAAATATCAAGCATTTCTGCTCTCCTTGTGCTGATGTACTGTGTGCTGCCTAGCCCCGAGACAGGAACCCTTGTACCATAGTGTGCCTGAATTATGAGCAGGACTGGATTTTGTGCAGGAAGGAATACTTCCTGCAAAAAGAAAACAATCCAAAGTAGCATTGTTCTCTTTCGATGTTGGCAGGACGTGGTATGCATGCAAAACAGAGGCATGCTATGGGATGATGTGTAAATTGCATCCAACAAGACTGGATTACTGAAAACTTACTTTTAAGATTATTATTTTTAAATTTTGGTTAAAAGAAAGATTTCACTACAATTTTTTAAATTTCACTTCATTAACCATTATTTCCATCCATGCTGTGGATCGTGGTTAAGCCTGCATTCAGCTGCAGCCACTGGACTACGAGTGTTTGAATGGTAACACAAGAATTCAAAATGTGTTCTTGCACAAAGTTAAGCCATCTAACTGGAACTCCTTCCAACTACTGACTGTGACTTGTTCCTGATTCAATATCAGGAGCTCCAGAAAATGTTCAAAGTTCCCTTGAGGGTGGCCAACATCTTCAGGCTAGTCATGTGCAGCCTTAGTTTGGCCCTTTTTACCATTTTACCTACTTTGCTTTCTAAGATCCAGGGCCCTTATTTATGAGGCCTTGCGCCAGTTTTGCGCCGACGGTGTGTCACTTTTTGTGACGCACCAGCGGCGTAAAATATGCGCCTTGTTGCGCCATATTTAAAAAGTGACGCATCTAGGTAGATGCGTCACTTTTGAAACCGTGCGCCACATTGTACCTGCGTCAGGTATAATGTAAGCAGAGGGGGCGTTCCCCCGCAAAAAGCCTCGTAATAGTGACGCAGCGAAATCTATGAGATTTCACTGCGTCACTTTTAGGATGACTGTTGCATCAAAATCTTGCGCCTGCCTCACAGCAGGCGTAAGACTGACGCAAGCCCTTTCACATGGGGCTTTCCTCATGTGAAAGGATGCATTGCTGGAGTTGCGTCACTTTTGTGACACACTCCAGCAATGCGTCACTTTTGCGCTTACAGATACGTCAGAAATACTGACGTATCTGTAAGTCCTTGCGACATGATGCGTTATACATTAAATATGACGCATCATTGGTGTCGCAAGGAGTGCGCAGTGAAAAGTGACGCATCGCTGTTTTCACGCAGCGATGCGTCACTTTTCATAAATGAGGCCCCAGGTGTCCATGTTTGGCTTAGAAACCCCACAACGAATATGCTGCTTTTTAACGCATGTTTTTTCCCCGCAGGGAATTACCACGTGGTCGTTACAACAACCGCGTTGTAACCACGCATACCATTACCCCGCGAGTCGGAAAAACGACTTGTGGAGGGGGGGGGCGCTGGATGTTGGAATAGTATCATTTACTTTTCCAACTCCAGTATGTACAACAGCAGGGAAGGTGTTTGATTTTAAAGCCAACACCTTCTGCCCCCTCTACAAGTCCTTGTTCCGACACATGCTGGACAGCCCCAGCGGCTTGCCTGGAATCACATCTTGGTCTCACTAAACATTTCTAAAACAATATGATGGTTTCTAATTATCACACTAGAATTATTCACCCAATCAAGCAAGCTTGTATCTATCTGCCCTGTGAAATTGCAGATTCGTCATTAGGGATGTTGAGGTCCAGGTCAGCTCTCTGAATGACTCTTTAGAAGTTTCATCGTTTTTAAATTTCCAATTTAATATACGACTGGTCCCTTTAGTTTCCTGCTTGTTTATTTTTGGAACAAAACCTCTGACCCCTTTATTTATTTTGTTGATTTTTACACAATACATACCACCCTTTCCTCTGACGGTGAGCTTGCTGCTCAGGCTAAAATATAAAAATGAGCCAAAATTGCACCCACTGAAACTTGTTTGTCTCTGGGGGCTGCCCGTTTCCGCAGTAAACTCATCCACTGCCCACACCAAAACTAAGGCCTTATCTTTTCGACAGTCTGGTAGGGAAATTTCCTACTGGCTGTTATTTAATTCTAAATATATTATAATATAATCCCTGCGGATTGAATCATAATCTATTTGCCTGTGTTGCAGTTTGCTTTACGGAATAGGGCTTTGCTAGTTCCCAGTTACATACTGTCTATAACCTCCACTGCCTGTGCGGCTTAAGAATGAAATTGCAGCTGGAAAATTATTTCCTACACCTTGTCAACACCTCAGTATTTCACTGTTCACTTCGATCATTTACTCAATCAGAGGACTGAGAAAACATGCCGAGCAAAATCAATCGAGGTTGATTTTCGTCCTTCTACCCACCTCCAGACCAGGCATTAATGTGTTTTTTTCTGCAGCTAACTTGATAGAAGCACAGTGACAATTACAGTCTATCGGGGAAAATGCACAACAGACTGGACCACATCAATTGGGTGCCGCTGGCTTCACGTTGTGCATTTAAATATTTATGGTCACCATCAATTATTCCAGTGACTGCTGTTTTATTTTTAGTTCTTATGGGATCGATGATTTAAAAAGATACCGTACTTTGATGTAAATTTGGATTTGATAGGAGATAACTGACAGTTTTTATACAGCGGTGGTTACAAATGGTGAAAGGTGCAATAGTGTGTGACTTACGGGTTTCTGTGTGATGTCACTGAATTTGAAGCCCTTCATCTGTCCGCTAAGAGTCAATATTATCTGTGTTGTATGCATGCCTTCTTGGTAACAATCATCTATGGGGACGATTACGATGTAAGGCAGAAAGTCTTCTCCCAAGAGTCGGAATCTCCTTGAACATGTCGGAACCCTTCCGACTGACACGGTCGGTTTACAATCTGCCTGACCGATTACGATGTTTACAGTTAGAAGGGAAAACTTGCAGTCATTCCGAATCGGTTCCAACTGACTCTCAGAGAATTTGTGTCTGTCGGAACTGCATCGTACCCCTCTATGGACAGCGTTTCCGACATTGCAATTACGATGCAGATGTCCAACAGCTTTTCCGAATCGGCCTGTCTGACATGGAAAGGCTGTTGGAAAGTGACTTTGGGGGACCCTAGCAGGGTCCCCTTCATCAAGCAGCCTCTTGTTGGGGGCCGAGGGGGTACCTCAGGGACCCCCCTGTAAAACCCTAAATTGTGTGGCAGGCACCGTGGGGTGACCGCACCAGGATGCATGGTTTTCCACACACAACCTATTTCCCCATAGGAGCCTGTGTTGTCGGGTGCAACGCAAGCTCCAATAAGAAGCAAGGGGAATTCGACCAAACAGTGTTCGGTCACATCGTACTTGGTGGGTCACTCATGATCCAGAGAAGGTGTCGGGCAGAAAGTTTCCGCACAACATCGCAATCAGCCCCTAGGTGTAAAAGGAATGTGCAGATGAAAATAATGTTTCCTAAATGCCAATAAGAAAAGTCGCAATAGCAGAGTTCTTCAGATTATATGAGCATGATTCAGATTTTGAAAGGAGTAACTTAGCTCGGGCACTTTACCAATCTGTCATCGAGGAGCATGCCAATCAGTTGGGGTTTTCCTATGGGGGTAGGAATGAGCACCATCACTGTTTCATGCTGTAAGAAAGGCAATCTAACACAGCGAACCAATCACAGGAGCTGTTAGAGTGTGGTCACTGGTAGGTCGTGGCTCAGTGAGCAGGCAGTATGCAACAACTTCGGTAGAGTGGAGGCCTCTTAGTCAAGCGCTTCACATGGGCACAAACCTAAACCTTCTCCCCTTATTTAGGGGAACAGCTGATGGCACAAAACAATGGCACTCAGGATTCATTCTGTTTCTTCTGTCTTTCTATGACCTCCATTATAGACCTGAACCACATTGGTGAGTATCAACAAAGCCTGTTTACAGATGAACCGCCATCTCCATCTTGAAGTTTCTGTCTGCAGGTCAACGTCTTCTGACCTATCTATACCTCCTCTGACTTACCACTAAGTCTTTGTTTGATTATAACATCATTAACAGAAAGGTATTCCATTAACCATGATGTGAGTAAATTTAATGATCGGTTTCTTTCTTAGGAAGAGAATCAAGGGACCTTTGATTAGGTGCTGGATCCATGGACCTACAACATCCCTTTCTCTAGATCTCTTGTGCCCTCATCCATCACAGAACGTGTGATATATGCTGAGGGTATATACTTTGCACACAATCAGGAGAAGGACTACAGACGTACATACTTTTATCTACAAAGATGGATGGTGCCAGTCCATGCCATTCACGGAGCACTGCAAATGCGGCCTTCATGATGAATACGAGCATTGATTTGCTTGCTAAATAATATGTACATAGACTTGAAGCAGGCATATTTCTAGTGACACTTTTCTGCGCATATTACTCTGGCATATTATAGAGAGCATTTAAAAATGTATGAAATGTAGTCACTAATAGAACAGCATCATAGGGGAGGAGCTATGCCAGGGAGCAAGATGGCGGCTCATTGAAAGGCACCAATACTGCAGTATTGGTGCTAAGGCCTAGGGGGCCTAGTAATAATAACCACACCAACCCATGTGCTTGGTTTGTTCATGATACTCTGCAACCTCCTCAACAGGGCCATGTCCTTTTTATTTATACTTTGACCCACATCACAGAGTGGGACAAACCATTACCCTAGGGACCCGGGTGAGCACCGGTAGCACCACTCCGTCCCACAGGTTAGTGGAACACTACAAACACCAGGGATGATCTACCGCCACCTCTTGTGCAGCCATTAGCATAGAGGCTCTGGAGGGGGCCATGCTTCGACTAATCTAATTTAGGGGCACTGGTAGCCTGTGTTCACGGTTACCGATGCCCTCTCCCCCACCCTCAAATAAATGGCCGCCTGGAGCTGAAGACAATACTGATGGCCTGATGGAGTATTGGAGTGTGCTGCTAAGTGTGGCGGCTGCTGGAGGGCAGCATGAATTACGGCTGCAACCCAATTCTTGCAGGGCCACTGATGATGGACAGCCCAGGAGTGAAGTGCTCCCACCTTCAGGGCCATTGGGAAAGGAGACCAGCCTGTGGGGGGAGGAGACTCTGGAGTCGGAGAATATGTGGGCGGTTGGTGGAGCACTGGAGTATGCTACTTGGTATGCAGTGGCTGCTGGGAGGCTGAATGGACTGTGATCATTGAGGAGAACATAGACAGCCCAGGGGCAAGGTATGTAGGCCCAAACCATAGAGAGAGGAAGCCTAGCAGTATTGTCCTTCACTTTACTGCTCCTTCTTAACTGCTCCTCTTCACTAGATGCCTCCATCATTGGGGGCTCCTCCCTCACCACATTGGGGGAAGGGCCCCTGTACCACTTGAGGCCTGTGCTTTCTTGCCAATTCCATCTGCTGGTAGCGGGGGCAGGGACGGGGTGGAGGACTACTAGGAGAGACCTCCTCCCATACATGGTCAAGGGGATACTGGCCTATTGTTGTTTGTACCTGGCCTCCTGCTGGAGTCTATACCTCTTGTGAATATGCTTCCTCAGAGCCAGGGTTTTCTCTGACACAAATTATTTGGTACCCTGTCAGAGGAAAGACTGTCTATCCAGGGCACCTGGCCCCCGCTTGCCCATCAGACAATGATACTCCCTTTAGACCATTAGCAGTTTGGCTGTTCACATGCTGGTGCAGTGGCTTTGGATGGGTCTGGTGCTCTGCCTCTCCATTGACCCCATTGTCCCCGGGGAGCCATTCTTGTCTCCTGCCCTACAGGATGCCTGGATTTGCCTTTTATGTCACCCTGCTGGACAGTCCCATGGTTGGGGGTCTCCTGGTGATCTCTTCCTGCTGGCCCTCATTCTGCTAGACATTACTCCCCAGGTTCCTCTGCCTTGTTGACGATGTGGTGAGGTGCATGATAGTTACCTTCTCTGGAACTGTTTGTCACAGCCTCCCTCCCAACAGACACACTGCAGGCATCCCTGCACTGGGGTGTGCCTAGGGGCATTGCTTGTGCCTCATCCTCTCTCCTTATGCCTGGAACAAAGGCAACAGGACAGCTGTTCTTGGCTGAGGTGCTATCATGGGGCACCTCGTGCATGCCTGCTACTACTGACACCATAGCTGAGAACACACTGGCAGCAATTCTCAAGAAGTCCCTGCGGTCTCACATCTCGCAAATGCATCTAAGTCTTGATTCCATGGACAAGAGGGTAGACAGCCATACTAACAATCAGCGACTGCAATCGAAGATCTCAGACTTGGAGGTCTGGTCCCGTAGTGATTATATCTGGCTCTGTGGAGTCCCAGAGGGCCCGAAGGGCAACAATATGCTGGTCTGGTCTTCCATGGCACCTTTGTGCCCTCTCTGGCCTACCTGATGTTCAAGGAGCATTAGGAGTTATGGCTTACACCCAGGCAGCGGTCCCGCCGGGCACGTCCTCTGGCACTCCCAGCGCAGATATTGCATGCCTCTTATGCTATCAACACATAAGGGCCATTCTGCAGGCAGCCAGATAAAATGGGGCTCAGTTTCAGCATGATTTAACCCTGATACATATCACAGTGGATTTTTCACATGAGTCGGCGGTCAAACGTAAAAGGCGGCTGGACCTGTGCCACCAACTATGAAATGCAGAGATCAAATTTGGCCTCTTAGTCCCGGCCAAAATAATCCTACCCATACAATACCACACTATTACAACAGATTTGGACAACCCAGACCGGCTGGAATCATACCTAGATACTTTGGTAGATATGATGGACACCATGTGCATCCTCACTTCAAGCAGGAGTGATTTCTCTGTGCGGTTGGTGGACTAAATGCCACTCCTCCTTCTGGCAAGCCTTGACCTCCTCCTTAATATGGCTTCCAAAATAGGTCTACCTAGATAATGGTCTGAGTCAGTTATTGTTCAAATCTTTAAAAAGGGTAATAGAAGGGTTCCAAGCTGCTACAGACCAATATCACTCATTGATTCTGCTATAAAGGTGCTTGGAAGGGTGGTACTCAGTAAACTCATGGCTTGGTTAACTGAATCCAATACCCTTTCAGATCTGCAATACGCATTTAGTAAAGTAAGAGGCACCACTGACCTGTGCCTTAATCTGCACCTATTAATTGGGAAGTATACCATTGCCAAGAAGGAAACACTGTACTTGGCGTTCATGGATCTTTCCTCGGCCTTTGACTGAGTGAATAGATCCCAATTATGGGCTATACTCCTCAAATTAGGTGTGGAAAGAATTATTGTTCATTTCCTTGCCAACTTGCATAGGGCTCTGACCCCCACAGTGAGGTACGATCAAAGGAGGAACTGTACCCAGGGCATACACATCGCTAATGGTGTTGAGCAGGGGTGCATTGTGTCCCCCCCTACTCTTTACCCTTTATATCAATAACCTGGATCAAGTTTTAGGGGAAACCAGTAAAGATATTCAGTTTGTGGGGGAGTGACTGATTCCAGCACTCCTATATGCGGATGATGCTGCCCTCTTAGCGAGAACTGCGGCTGGCCTACAATTTCTTTTAACCTCCTTTGCTGTTTTTATGAAATCCTTGGACCTGAGTGTAAATTTCTCAAAATCACATGCAATGATAATTGGTTCCAAGCCTAAAAGGGTCAAAACTCTCCATTGTGATGGTAACGTGATAACTAGGGTTACCACTTTCCCTTACCTAGGTATTTAATTTGAGGACATAGGTACGTGGATCCCGCAATTACATGCAAAGAGAAATGTATTGGCTAGATCCATATCTGCAGGTTTAGGCTTTGCACGCAGGTTAGAGGCTAAACTAATGGAAGCATTGTTAAAAGTATTTTATTTATTTTATTTATTTAAAAGGTTTTATATAGGGCTTCGTGGACTCAAGAGTATCAGAGCGCTTTACAGGATAAGTTACACATCAAGAACAGATCAACATAGGGCAATTTGTTAACATAGAATAAGGCATTAGAGGCTTCATGACTAGATGAGGATAAAGAATAATTCAGAGATCATGTAAAGAGGATGAGGACAGCTGAATACGTAGATAGAGAGGGGTTGAGTAGTTAGATTGAGGATGAAAGAAGGAGAGAGATTATAGGAAAGGTAGTAGGAGGAGTGAGTAGAGGAAATGCGATGAGTAAATGGACAGAGAGTTCAATATAATTGAGGACCCCAATATTTGTTGAGAAGAAGCAGCTTGAGGTTTTTTTTTTAAGAGGGGATAAGAAGGGTAACAACGAATACATTTTTAAGAAACTTACTATCGGTGCCACAATCCACACCTACATATATAATTCACCAAGAGACTGGGACAGTTTTCGCGGACGATCTAATTGTGATAGCTCCTCTTTTAATTTCAACCTTGTCAAACCCCGAACTAGAATTGAATCACGAAGTCATAAAAGATTGTTTGGCTCTAGATCAAGTCAGTAATATCCCTTGGCTGTGTCATGTCAAAAGGCTAGCAGTGAAACTGGGACTGCCTGAATTATTTAATTCCCCAGACAAATTAGTAAAGGGTGATAGGCAGTGGGTGAAGACATTTTGTTTACACATGGCTTTTATGGAAAGATAAGAAAGGGAGTTGGCAAAACCAATGGTACGCGCCCACCAATTGCTAAAAACGTCTTGTGCAATCGAACCATATCTGTATGTGGTAACCAACTCTAATCACTGCTTTCTTCTGGTAAGATTCAGACTGAACCAGCTTCATTTTCTCCTTGCCGATCCTCTGAGATGGAGAAGGGTGGAGGATCTGGGAGTATGTTCATGTGACAACTTCTCCACCCAGGACATTTTGCACTTTATTTTTTTTTGCAAGCTTCTTTTGCACATTCGGAAACGTTTTATCATCCCAATTTTAAAGGAGAAATGATTTTTACAAGTAAAACCAGCACTTATGTATTTACAGTTGCTGTCCAATGTCTGGGAGATTTTTAGTATAGCAAGTTTCCTTACTGCAGCAGTCAGAATAAGGAGGAAAAAAGTGAAAGTGATTTGTAAGACCTAGTTTACATTAATTAATTTTCACAAATCGGGGTTCTTAATGTCGGATTTTAAACTGTTTGTTTTTGATTCTTCTATGTTTATAGTTAATGTAATATTTTTGCTTCTAACAAATGGTATATCAGTTTAAATTGTTGTGTATAGAATGCTTTCATGGTTTTAACACCTTGAATGCTAAGGCAATCCCGCTGTGTGCTGAGAAATGCGGGACCCCATTATTCATGACGAGTTCACCTTGTCATGAGCACAGCTCCAGTGTGCCTCATGACGAGCTGAGCTCGTCATGAGCATGGAAGGGGTTAATTAACTGAATAAAGTACTTTTTACTGACCTCCTTCCCACCGCCGGTTGGACAGATTGGGCCTGGATTGGAGATCAATGTTCTGAACCAGAGCAGGGGGGGGGACAAATCCAGATCCCCTCTGAAAGACAGACCAATAACCTCCTACAGACTTGCTGCCTGCTCTTGTCTCAGACTCAGGTCCTGGTCCTCTGCTGCTCCATTTCTCCTAGTTTACAGTAGTCCTATCTATGATTATATTCTTTGCTGCAGTTTTGTATTACATTTCCCCTGCTTGAGGTGCTGTTTTCCACATTGTTCAATGTTTGTATTGCTGCTCATTGTCATGATTGCTTGATTCTTGACGGGTGGGGCTATGTTTCCTTCACACAAGTAGACCCTGAGTCAAAAGACAGATGTGCTCATTGATCAGCCACCCCCTCCCAGTGTTCTATATCCCCTGCGTGTGACCAGTGGACCCTCCACAGACATTCCCTTGATGGCATCTGATAGGCCGGCAAAATGTCCCAGTGTCCCCTGCCAGGGTTGGTTCTACAGACTACAGTTTGTTAGTTACTATTGTTCACTGTGCATTTTGACAGAAAACTCACATTCCTTATTACCACAGTCACACTCTCAGCCAACACTACTATCTTCATGCCTGGTTATCAGCCATGCACTAAGCTTTCTGGGGGTGAATTTCCTCTGGCCACATGCTCTGGGTATGGACATCTACCCTTCTAATATCCATGTGGGCACCCTCATTTATACCTAGAGATGCCTCTTCTGTCGGTTTGGGAACAGCCTCTTTGTGTTGTTTCTATGAATGTTAATTACCTGTTCACTTTTGTTAAACGTATAAAGATCCTCAATTTCTTACAACACCTTAACACTGATGTACCATTGCTGCAGGAGCTGCATTCGCCCACAGGTGAAGTAGATAAGTTACGCAGGCACTGGATAGGATGCGGGTAATCAACCTTCACAACAAAACTTTTATCCCGCATACCATCATTCCGCATACCTTTATAACGAAAGTATCATTACCCAGCAATACCATAAAAACGCATGTCGTTAAATTTTATATGCTTTTACCACGCATGCTTTTACAACGAAAGTCATTGTAAATACATGTATGGTAAAATCATATTGGTTTTATATTTAAGTTCAAGGTAAGTATATGGTTTTGGTTTGGGGGTGTAGGGTATATGTTTAGGAGTTCAGGGGTATTTTAAGGGTTAAAGATGGGTTTGGGTTATGGGGTGCACAGGGTATTTTTCGAGGATAGGGTCGGTATTGGTGTTGGTGTGCTTGGGTATTTTTAGGGTTAAGGGGGTATTAAGGTTTTGGGGTGTAAGAGATATTTTAGGGTTCAGGGAGAGTTGAGGTTTTTGGATGCAGGAGGTATTATTTGGGTTCAGGGTGGGTTTGGGTTTTGGATGGATTTTTTTAGGGTTTAGGGGCTATTTCGTTTTTGGGGTACATGGGCATTTGTAGGGTTTAGGGTGGGTTTGAGTTTTGGGGTGCAGGAGATATTTTTAGGGTTCAGGGTGAGTATAGATTTTGGGGTGCAGGAGTTTTATTAGGGTCCACAGAGGGTTTGGGTTTTGGGTATTTTTAGGGTTTAGGGGGTATTTAATTTTTGGGGTACAGGGGCATATTTAGGGTTTACGGTGGGTTTTGGTTTTGGGGTGCAGGAGATATTTTTAGGGTTCAGGGTGAGTTTAGGTTTTAGTCACAGCAAAGAGGGGGATTGAGGCTTTAGGGGCCGCACTAAGGGTCAAGTTCCTAATATTTGTCAAAGTAAGGGTGCAAATGGTCTGGGATACAACCCCCTAGATCCCAACATGGAACAAATAAAAATTTGTTCTGTACGTCTAATTTCACAAATTGACCTCGCACACCAAAAGGCTATATGATAAACACAATGTTAATGCTCAATAAACATTCGTATTGTCACAAATATAAAATCCAACTGTTCTCCCAAGAAATTTTTCAAGTCAGTTTTCTTCGTTTTATTCTTTCTTTATTTGTTCAAAACTCGCAGATAAAAATAGCCAACGCGTTTCGTCCGAAACCAGACTTCTTCAGTGCTACATTTAAAAAGATACAAAAATATATTTCAATGTGTGTATAGATACAACAGTACGTGCACAAATAGATAAATTATACATTTTTAGATTCAAGGAGACATTTACAAAACACCAGACCATTTAGATATGTACAGCATACGAAAAAAGACTTGAAGAAAATGTCTTTTGATTCCAGGGAGAACATGCGCTGTTACAAAACATTTTGGTAAGCTAAGTATATACTAATGTATTATGTACAGGATATTGTTCACCTAACCATGTAAACAAGAGTCACAAAAGAGCAGTGCCTACTGAGTTTCAACTGTGAAACACAACATAATGTTTGTATAGCGGCTCAATGGTCATAGATAATTTTGAATCTCTTTTCCCAAACAAGAGTTATGAAAAGACAATGCCTACTGAATTCTAACTGGAGTACACATTATGATATTTGCATAATAGTTCGCTAATCATAAGTAGTTTTAAGGTCCCTTTGCACGAATAAGAGTCTTGAAAGGACCATACCTACTGAAATTTTGACTGTGATGCACATTATACCGTTTACATAAGAGCTCCAAAGTCATAATATATTTTAAATACCTTTGCGCAGTGTATTCTTATGTTAAGCGTCTCATCCGTCCTGGCAGGTGTACAAGCAATCGGTTTCTATAAGTGAATATATCAATGTTTTAGAAATGATGGTCATATATAAGAACCTGTGTGCTGCAGGAGACAGCTGTTACTATCTGGCAGGCTTATTGACTATTTGAGCGACAGTGTAATTAAAATCTAAGTCGTATGTCCAATCAATATGGCTTTATGGGATAAGTTTTTTAATAAGCCCGTCACCTAAAGAACCTGCCTAATCAGAGGATTAAGGGCCGTTTAACATTCATTAGCAAATGGAAATATGCACTTACTATAGTTATATGGTTGGCAGATTTAGTAATCATCCATTCGTTTTGGGATCCAGTAGAGTTAGGGGAAGTGTAAAGTATATGCCTGAAACCAAAAAATTGGGCAATGGTTATATGAGGAAAGGTGTCTGGCTTTTAAGACCCGAATACAAGGTATCCATGGGTAATAGGTGGTCAACTGGATAAAAAACCATTTACATAATGTCATTGTAAGCGAAAGAAAAATGAAAACAAGTTTACCAATGGTATGTAATCACTATTGTTAATATATTGGGACTAAGGTTTTTGGGCATCTGGCCTAAGTAAGAAAGTCCAATTACTGAAGCAAGTAACACAATAGCACTTATGTCTATAAATTACGAAAGTTTGGCATTTATTATTTACACAGTCAGGGAGATGCGTATGGGTTGAAAAACTAACACCCAACAAAGCTAATCTCATGAAGTTAAATCGAAAAGAAAGAAAAAACCGACAATTCAAAGCGACAGTAAGGACAAGGGGCCACAGCCTATTGTGTAGTAACTCTCATATTAATAGGCGAAAACGACACTCAAGCGTGCCCGCCATCTTAGCATGGTCATCTTGCATACTCATGTACCAAAGTTACAAACACAATAAATATTGTGAAGGACTTAGGGCCAAGTAAGATGCTGGCTATCAAAGAGAAGTAAAGACTATGTCCTACTCAATATTTAAGAGCCCATACAGCGTTAAACTCCTGGAGCTTACCATAAATTCGGCGTCTTCGTCGCGTGCGTGTGTGGTCGTCTGGTCTCCCGGTCCATAATGAAGGCACCTTGGAGAGGATATATATAGTCCCCAAATGTATGTAATTAGTCAATTAAGACTACTAATTAGTAAAAACAAAAGGCGCGAAGAAATGGCGATCAATGATTACAATGGCCGCCATCTTAGACTAGTCAAAATGAAGACGGAAAGGTTACGGAAATCAGCTAAAGAAGTGTCATTTTATGCTTTCATCATAAGGATAAGATAGTCTAATAGTTGAAATTAAGTCTAATAATTGTTTCGATTTAAAGAACGAGCTATCAAGCTATAATAGAACTTGTCGCGAAGACATGGCGATCGATGATTACAATGGCCGCCATCTTAAACTAGTCAAAACGAAGACGGAAAGGTTACGAAAATCAGCTAAAGAAGTGTCATTTTATGCTTTCATCAACAGGATAAGATAGTTAAATAGTTGAAATTCAGTCTAATAATTGTTTCGATTTAATGGACAAGCTACCAAGCTATAATAGAACATGTTAATCGAATACTATCGAGCGAAGAAACGAAAATGTCGCAGTCTGAGGAAACATAAAATGCGAGCAGACATCTTGTAAGGGTTCGAGTAAGATCTACAAAGCAAGGTCTAGCCAAAGAGTGAATATTAAATATGACATGATTGAAATTACGAACTTATACAAGCGCGACCTGACATGATGCAAAATAAATCCAGTAAAGTGAAATGTTTTTCACTTATTTATCAGAAGCAGTCCAAGTTTGTCCCATTTTAGCAGTCTTAGTTAGCCACTTATTCATAATGTTATGGCATCATAAATTAGTGAAAGCCTGCACAATGGCGCACATATAACTATATTCAAGGTCCAGGCAGCTGTAATTTGCTGTCTGCAGAAAGGTAGTCCCGGTTGACAATCAGCACAATATATAGACCAAATAATTTAGGCAGGACATGGCTTGACAAAATTGCTCACATTGGTTACTCAGATGAGTGTCTCTTATTGGTTGCACTATTACAATGCAAAGAAACCATGCAATGATGTACAAATCGAATTCCTAGTGTGTAAAGAGAGAGTAATGAAAGAATTACCGCGACAGCAGTAACCTGATACAGAAAATGCGGAGAGTCAGAATGAGTTGAGCTGAGTCACAAAAAATGATGAAATTCATTATTTACATTTAAACCCTGATCTACAGCTCTAAGTCTGCATATCCAACGGGCCTCAAGTTGTCTGAGGCAAGTGATCCTATCACCACCACGTTTACCTGACACTGCTTTGTCAATTGCATGGAATTTAATTTCTTTTTCATCTGGGTGGTTGTCAGCGATATGTTGGGCCACAGGGCTCCGAAGATCATTATTTTTGATGCTTCTAATATGCTCCTGAATCCGTGTTTTAAGACTTCTGGTACTGCTACCAACATAGATCATTTTACAGTGGCAAATAATTACATAGACTGCAAAAGTGGTGTTACAGTTAATGAACGAGGTAACCCTATATGTCCTGGAGCTGTTATAGTTGTAGTCAACCAGTTTGTTTATGCCATGTTCACATACTGAACAATTACCACATACAAAAAAGCCAGCCGGTTTTTCTGTAAGCCATGCAGAGCCACTAATCTTTGGGGGATCTACATAACTCGGGCAGAGAATGTTTTTAATAGTTCTGCCCTTTTTGTAAATGACCTTGGGCTTGTCAGGGATGACGCCTTCTGGTAGTATATCCGTTTTTAAAAGGTGCCAGTGTCGTCTCAAGATGTTATATATATGATTACTGTACATACCGTATTCAGTTATGAAGGCACATTGTTCATGGGGTGCACTGATATTTTTGTTCGTTCGTTTGAGTAGGGTTTCATGACGTTTCCGTTTTTTGATTTTGTTCTCTGCCCGATCAACATCTTTCTCAACATAACCTCTCGCTAAGAAGTCTTTCTTCATTCTTTGTATCGTGTTTTCAAAATCAATATCTTCACTACAGTTGCGACGGGCCCGTACCATCTCACCATAAGGAATAGATACTATGGTGTTTCTGGGGTGACAGCTCTCAGCATGAAGTATGCTGTTGCAGGAAGTGGGCTTTTTATACATTCTGCTTTGGATGCTGCCATCTTTTATGTAGAGATGCAAGTCAAGAAACACTATTTCACTTGGGGAGGAGCTCATCGTGAGCTTGATGTTACGGTTATTACTGTTGAGGAAGTGAAAATAATCTTTCAAACCATCAACACTACCCTTCCAAATAAGGAAAATGTCGTCAATGTAGCGTACATAAAAAATTATGTCATCCATCCATTGACCAGCACCATGACCCCAGGCATGCTCCATCTCGAACAGCCCCATAAAAAGGTTTGCATAAGATGGAGCAAACCTGGAGCCCATGGCAGTCCCCCGTGTCTGTAAGTACCAATCGTCTTCATGCAAGAAGACATTATTGGTCAAAATTAGTTTGGCCATGTTTAGAAGCATCTGGGTATGTTCTAGGTGACAAGCATTGCGTTTGAAAAGAAAGTGCTTCAAAGATCTCATGCCATTCTCCAGTTCTATGCAGGTGTACAGACTTTCCATGTCCATGGTTACAAACGTGAAAAGCTGGTCCTCCCAAGTCACATCCTCTAGTTTACAGAGAAGCTCTCTGCTATCCTGCAAGTATGACGGTAGGTTTTGTACAAAGGGTTGAAGAAAGGAATCAACGTACTCAGCTAGATGTTCCGTGGGACCTCCGTTGCCCGATATAATGGGTCTTCCCGGTGGAAATACTCCGCCCTTATGCACCTTGGGAAGGGCATAGATACATGGGAATCGTGAGTTGTCTGCCCTCAGATATCTGTACTCTTGTTCGGATAGTAATCCTGATTCTTTCCATTCTACTAATCCCGAATTGATCTTGCTTTCAATATCTTTAATGGGATTTTTTCGTAATGGGGTATAGCAGGCAACATCATGCAATTGTCTCTTGATTTCATTTGAGTAATCCACAAAATCCATTATAACAATATTGCCGCCCTTGTCAGCCTCACGGACTACCAAGGACGAATCATCACGGATGGTTTGTAAAAACTTTTTTTCAGATTTACTGATGTTGTAGGGGTGTTTACATTTGTTATTAGAATGATGTACGTCTTCTAATTTATACAGGTCCTGAGTCACTCTAATGGAAAACTCATCGATAGCAGTTTTCGAACTGGATGGTGTGAATTTTGAGCGATTTTTTAAGCCGCTATCTATGGTGGTATCCTCAAAGATGTCAAGATTTCGAGCATGCATAATCAAATCACCCACCATATCCTGGTCATATAATGAGGCAATGACGTGGGAAGTATCAACTTCTGCAATTGTGAATTCTGAAACATTTTTTACAGATTGAACAGGAACACGTATGTTAGGTTGCTCAGAAAAGTATTTTTTTAATTTCAACTTGCGTGTGAAACAGAAAAGGTCAACATGTACTTTGTCCAACATTTGTTTTTCAGTTATACAAAAATTCAAACCTTTTTGTAGAATAGACAATTCAGAATCAGAAAAAGTTTTAGATGACAAGTTAATCACATTCACATCATTGACATCATCAGTAGTCATAGTCCTGTCCATTTTATGGTTCACAATCTCAGTACGATAGCCTATTGGTTGTTTCCCATTTTTGCCTTTGTTGTGGATCTTGTGTTTCTGGCCACCCCGCCTGGTTCTTCGTTTTGAACTCTTTTTTTGTTGTTCCCCAGGCGGTATCTCTGTACCTCTTTTAAAAAATCGGACTCTGGAATTGGATTAGAGGTAGCCGTGCTAGTTCCCTCCCCCGGGTCAGTTTCAATTGATGAAATAGAAGAGATAGACGTGCTGCTAGATGATACACTTATAGTGCGTGTTGCAGCACTAGGGGCCACGGTATTTCTAGGGGCTACATCATCAAATTTTCGCGCAAAAGTGAATATGCGTCCCCTTTCATAGTCCCCACGATCTCGCTCTATTTTTTGTTGTTTCTTACCCTTGATATACAGTTAGTAATTAGTCAATTCCTTTTTCAAAATCTCATAGTTTTTTTGGGTCAAGTCAGGTAAGTTCATTTCACTGATTTCCTTTTCTAGGGCCAATATGTCTTCCCTTATCTTTTTGCCTCTCCTGTCAGCATTATGTATCAATATGTCCATCATTTTGATCATTTTACACACTAGGAATTCGATTTGTACATCATTGCATGGTTTCTTTGCATTGTAATAGTGCAACCAATAAGAGACACTCATCTGAGTAACCAATGTGAGCAATTTTGTCAAGCCATGTCCTGCCTAAATTATTTGGTCTATATATTGTGCTGATTGTCAACCGGGACTACCTTTCTGCAGACAGCAAATTACAGCTGCCTGGACCTTGAATATAGTTATATGTGCGCCATTGTGCAGGCTTTCACTAATTTATGATGCCATAACATTATGAATAAGTGGCTAACTAAGACTGCTAAAATGGGACAAACTTGGACTGCTTCTGATAAATAAGTGAAAAACATTTCACTTTACTGGATTTGTTTTGCATCATGTCAGGTAGCGCTTGTATAAGTTCGTAATTTCAATCATGTCATATTTAATATTCACTCTTTGGCTAGACCTTGCTTTGTAGATCTTACTCGAACCCTTACAAGATGTCTGCTCCCATTTTATGTTTCCTCAGACTGCGACATTTTCGTTTCTTCGCTCGATAGTATTCGATTAACATGTTCTATTATAGCTTGGTAGCTTGTCCTTTAAATCGAAACAATTATTAGACTGAATTTCAACTATTTAACTATCTTATCCTTATGATGAAAGCATAAAATGACACTTCTTTAGCTGATTTTCGTAACCTTTCCGTCTTCGTTTTGACTAGTTTAAGATGGCGGCCATTGTAATCATCGATCGCCATGTCTTCGCGACAAGTTCTATTATAGCTTGATAGCTCGTTCTTTAAATCGAAACAATTATTAGACTTAATTTCAACTATTAGACTATCTTATCCTTATGATGAAAGCATAAAATGACACTTCTTTAGCTGATTTCCGTAACCTTTCCGTCTTCGTTTTGACTAGTCTAAGATGGCGGCCATTGTAATCATTGATCGCCATTTCTTCGCGCCTTTTGTTTTTACTAATTAGTAGTCTTAATTGACTAATTACATACATTTGGGGACTATATATATCCTCTCCAAGGTGCCTTCATTATGGACCGGGAGACCAGACGACCGCACACGCACGCGACGAAGACGCCGAATTTATGGTAAGCTCCAGGAGTTTAACGCTGTATGGGCTCTTAAATATTGAGTAGGACATATTCTTTACTACTCTTTGATAGCCAGCATCTTACTTGGCCCTAAGTCCTTCACAATATTTATTGTGTTTGTAACTTTGGTACATGAGTATGCAAGATGACCATGCTAAGATGGCGGGCACGCTTGAGTGTCGTTTTCGCCTATTAATATGAGAGTTACTACACAATAGGCTGTGGCCCCTTGTCCTTACTGTCGCTTTGAATTGTCGGTTTTTTCTTTCTTTTCGATTTAACTTCATGAGATTAGCTTTGTTGGGTGTTAGTTTTTCAACCCATACGCATCTCCCTGACTGTGTAAATAATAAATGCCAAACTTTCGTAATTTAGAGACATCAGTGCTATTGTGTTACTTGCTTCAGTAATTGGACTTTCTTACTTAGACCAGATGCCCAAAAACCTTAGTCCCAATATATTAACAATAGTGATTACATACCATTGGTAAACTTGTTTTCATTTTTCTTTCGCTTACAATGACATTATGTAAATGGTTTTTTATCCAGTTGACCACCTATTACCCATGGATACCTTGTATTCGGGTCTTAAAAGCCAGACACCTTTCCTCATATAACCATTGCCCAATTTTTCGGTTTCAGGCATATACTTTACTCTTCCCCTAACTCTACTGGATCCCAAAACGAATGGATGATTACTAAATCTGCCAACCATATAACTATAGTAAGTGCATATTTCCATTTGCTAATGAATGTTAAACGGCCCTTAATCCTCTGATTAGGCAGGTTCTTTAGGTGACGGGCTTATTAAAAAACTTATCCCATAAAGCCATATTGATTGGACATATGACTTAGATTTTAATTACACTGTCGCTCAAATAGTCAATAAGCCTGCCAGATAGTAACAGCTGTCTCCTGCAGCACACAGGTTCTTATATATGACCATCATTTCTAAAACATTGATATATTCACTTATAGAAACCGATTGCTTGTACACCTGCCAGGACGGATGAGACGCTTAACATAAGAATACACTGCGCAAAGGTATTTAAAATATATTATGACTTTGGAGCTCTTATGTAAACGGTATAATGTGCATCACAGTCAAAATTTCAGTAGGTATGGTCCTTTCAAGACTCTTATTCGTGCAAAGGGACCTTAAAACTACTTATGATTAGCGAACTATTATGCAAATATCATAATGTGTACTCCAGTTAGAATTCAGTAGGCATTGTCTTTTCATAACTCTTGTTTGGGAAAAGAGATTCAAAATTATCTATGACCATTGAGCCGCTATACAAACATTATGTTGTGTTTCACAGTTGAAACTCAGTAGGCACTGCTCTTTTGTGACTCTTGTTTACATGGTTAGGTGAACAATATCCTGTACATAATACATTAGTATATACTTAGCTTACCAAAATGTTTTGTAACAGCGCATGTTCTCCCTGGAATCAAAAGACATTTTCTTCAAGTATTTTTTCGTATGCTGTACTTATCTAAATGGTCTGGTGTTTTGTAAATGTCTCCTTGAATCTAAAAATGTATAATTTATCTATTTGTGCACGTACTGTTGTATCTATACACACATTGAAATATATTTTTGTATCTTTTTAAATGTAGCCCTGAAGAAGTCCGGTTTCGGACGAAACGCGTTGGCTATTTTTATCTGCAAGTTTTGAACAAATAAAGAAAGAATAAAACGAAGAAAACTGACTTGAAAAATTTCTTGGGAGAACAGTTGGATTTTATCTTTGTGACAATACGAATGTTTATTGAGCATTAACATTGTGTTTATCATATAGCCTTTTGGTGTGCGAGGTCAATTTGTGAAATGAGTTTAGGTTTTACCATGCATGCTGTTACAACAAAATTCATTGTAAATGCATGTATGGTAAAATAATATTGTTTTTATATTTAAGTTTAAGGTACGTATATGGTTTTGGTTTGGGGGTGTAGGGGTATATGTTTTGGGTTTCAGGGGTATTTTAAGGGTTAAGGATGGGTTTGGGTTATGGGGTGCACAGGGTATTTTTCGAGTATAGGGTCGGTTTTGGTGTTGATGTGCTTGAATATTTTTAGGGTTAAGGGGGTATTAAGGTTTTGGAGTGTAAAAGATATTTTTAGGGTTCAGGGACAGTTGAGGGTTTGGGGTGCAGGGGGGTATTCTTAAAGTTCAGGGTGGATTTGGGTTTTGGGGGGATGTTTTTTTTAGGGTTTAGGGGTATTTTGTTTTTGGGGTACAGGGGCATTTTTGGGGTTTAGGGTGGGTTTGAGTTTTGGGGTGCAGGAGATATTTCTAGGGTTCAGGGTGAGTATAGATTTTGGGATTCAGGGGGTTTTATTAGGTTCCACGGAGGGTTTGGGTTTAGGGGTACTGGGGTATTTTTAGAGTTTAGGGGGTATTTATTTTTGGGGTACAGAGGCATATTTAGGGTTTTGGGTGGGTTTGGGCTTTGGGGTGCAGGAGATATTTTTAGGGCTCAGGGTACGTTTAGGTTTTGGGGTGCTGGGGGTAATGTTAGGGTTCAGGATGGATTTGGGTTTTGGGGTGCTGAGGGATTTTTTAGGGTTTGGGGGTATTAAGGTTTTGGGGTACAGGGGCATTTTTAGGGTGGGTTTTTGGGTAAAGGAGCTATTTTTAAGGTTGTGGGTGGTTTTAGGCTTTGGGGTACAGGGGAATTATTAGGGTTTAGGGTGGGGTTGGGTTTTGGGTTTTGGGGTTGCTGGGGTATTTTTAGGGGTAAGGGTAGGTATAGGTTTTGGGGTGCAGGGGTATTTTTAGGGGTCAGGGTGGGTTTAGGCTTTGGGGTGTAGGGCTATTTTTAGGGTTAAGGGTTTGTTTGGGTTTTGATACAGATGAATTTTAAGGTGTATTAGGGTACAGGAGTTTATTTAAGGGTAAGGATGGGTTAGGATTTTTGGGTGCAGGGGTATTTTAAGGAATTAGGGTGGGTTTGTAAAGGGTTATTTAAAATATATATAGAGAACGCCAACTCCGGCAATTAGAGACCAAGTATATCTTGGACTTAGATTGCAAATGGCCCAACGGTTTGAACACGACGGAAGACATGCAGAGTTTTCTGTAGTACTAGCTAGATACAGCATGGTCTTAACACGTTGGTTCTAACATCTCAGTCTTGTAAATATATGAATTTGTCCTTGTAAATAGAATATATATATATAGCATGTACATACATAACTTTCCCTCATTAAGAATTTCTCATTCTATAAACAATGAAATTTAATTAATTGTTTTTTATAATCAAATGTCTTTTGGGATTTCTAAGATATTACTAATACCTGTATTATCCAGGAATTACTCAATACTTATTCTTGTGGTTAACAGTAGATTAGACCCTTCAATCATATTTGATTATTTTGAGAAATTTGCACCATTTTTGGCATTAGCACTTTACTACTTTGTATGGGATGCACTACTAAGCACTTTTTGAAACCTCTCCAAATTTATAGACTATGTAATGTGTATAAACTAAAGAAACTGTTTTATAGTCTAATTACATCGCATAACAATTTAGCCTTTACAGGGTATTTTGATAAAACGGATTTAACCGGTTATTTATTTTTCCCTGAATTACTGCTTGTAAATATGGCGATTGATAAAGGTTTTTTGCCTTTTTGTAAGAAGATATTTTAATTGACATGAACTATAACTATATTTATTTTTTATAAGTTCAGTGGCATATTTTAACAAATGAAATCCAAGTTACAGATTACTTGTATAAATATGTTAAATATGCCAAATGTAATATGCCTCTTTATCAGCGGTAATATAGATATAACAGAAGAAAGCTACAATACACAGTATTTTTTCTATGTTTTTACACATGTGGTCTGTGATGCAAACAGTGGGAGGGGCGCTTTTTGCACTTTAAATTAAAATCATGGTGTATGCAAATCTGTGACACGTGATCAAGGGCTTACGGGCTTGAAACGCGTTGTGTTGGGTCACTGAATAAAATACTGCCCACTTGAAAAACTCCGGAGGTCTGTGTCTCTTTCCTCGCCTGACTGCCGCTGGGAGAATTCAGGAAGTGGTTTGAGGGTTTCCAGATATATATATATATATATGTGTATATTTATAAATATGTGTATATTTATAAATAATAAAAAAAGATATATTTTAAAAAAGATATGTATAAATATACATATATAATATACATGGATATATGTATATCACAAAACCTCCTCCACACGTATTGCCTTCCTCAGCGCCCAAGTTGTTATGCACCCACTTCCAAATCTCTCTCATAGTTCAAATGTACCGCCCCCTCTTATTCAGGCAGAGCGGCTCCGCCTCATGATGTAGCTCGCACCTGTTGTGGTTCTTCGTGTGATGACGAACTACAACCCCCAGAAACCAATGTCAGAATCTAGGTAGGTAGCGCTGTAAAATTGAACTTTTAGTGAGTTTGGGCATTGTGTGAACTGACAAGAAAAGGAGAAAATAATAACGTGCAGTCTTGAAATGCAACAACAAAGTTCTCCCTCGGGTCCCCACACAGCCTCTGCCTGTCAGTCCAAGTTCAATAACAACAGGGGCAAGGGTGCAATACAACCTGCCCAGCGTCGGGTGAATACCCGGCAACTGCGTAGTCCCTCCAATTTATTATTTATTTTGTCCCCTTTTTGCCCCTCATACCTTTATTAATTTTTGTGTCCACTAACTTTTTCTAGGTGTTGGTCAAGGGGATAGGTGTTCTTTTCCCCCCTCATAGTCTTTCAGCTCAGGCCTAGAGGCCTGTGCTGACAGGAATAAAGTTGGAATCACAAAATGGTGGCTACCAACTGCCCTAACTGCCAAACCCAGAACCAGTCCCATAGAGTAGTATAGGGCGTTCCAGAACCTTCTGGTCCCTTCTGGACCTCTGAGGGTCAGCCTATAAAAGGCGGAATGCTGGACAGCCATTTTGTCTTGCCAGTGAAGAACAGCTAGAGTGAAGGCTGAGGTCTGGTAGGGGTAGGGTCCTGAAGGGTGGTCTACTCTACAAGGGTTGCCCTCTGTCTAGGTACTTTCCTCCCAGTCCTGTTGTCCTAGCCAAGTTAGTTTTGTCCTGCTGACCCTGGACAGTAAGGAGCCTCCAGTCAGGTGAAGGGGTTAATCCTAGTGGGCTGAGGAGCTGCAAGAATCCCTGCTCTGAAAAGTGATCTGGGTGCCCTTCCCTTTCATTTGCCCCTGTCCAGTACAGAGCGCTAGCAGATCTGTGAGGAATACGAAGAACTGGGAGCTTTATACGTGGTAAACCAGCTCTATTTCCCATCTGTGTGGTGAAAGCAGGTTCTTATCCTGCGTGAAGCTGAGACCCTTGTCCCTCCCCCTTACCGGTGTCTGGACCTGCTGAGTGAGGCTGAGTGGGGTGAGAGGGTTAATTGAAGTGCCATTGCTGCCCTGATCCTTTTGTGAGCCGGCTCCTCTGGGGCGTTGACTGCGCTCCTGAGACAGTGCTAACCGAGTGAGAGGGGAGACTCAGGGAACTGTGGCCAGCGCTACTGCGCATTCTCCCGTTTGACCCGCTAATCTTCCCAGGAGGGGCCTAGGACCGAGCAGGCCCGTTAGAGAAGCGTCCTTCCCTGGGTGCCCGTGCAGTAGGAGGCGGCGCCAGCGTGGGTGTTAGACCTGTCTGGCTTTTTGGCGCAGTCCCTCCTCTTTATTATTTATTTTGTCCCCTTTTTGCCCCTCATACCCTTGATAATTTTTGTCCACTGACTTTTTCTAGGTGTTGGCCATGGGGATAGGTGTTCTTTTTCCCCTCATGGTTTTTCACCTCAGGCCTTGAGGCCTGTTCTGTCAGGAGACTGCTGTAAATCACAAAATGGAGGGCCTCAACTGTCTCCAACTGCCACCTCTTAGACTGCCCCATAGGATAACCTTGGGCTTTCCAGAACCTTCTGGACCCTACTGGACTCTGTGGGGGTTGACTATAAAAGGGCAGGGGTTGGTCAGCCATTTTGTCTTGCAGTAAGCCTGGACAGGAGCAAGGTGACTAGTGAGAAGGAGCGCGCGCTGGAGTAGGGAGAGACTGGTCAAAAGGGCAGCTTTCCCCTGCAGATCGACGGGCCCACTTTCTAGCCTATCTAGCCCTGTACCTATAGAGGAAGTGCTTGACCAAAGGACTGTATCCTGATTGCTAAAGTCCTGAGAAAAAGGGGTGCTGAATTGGGCTCTGGCGTGTCACCGCCTTCGTGAGGAAACAGCCCCCCCGTTCTTGTGAAGAAGAACTCTCCATCTGGTTGCTGGACGACTTCTGGGAACCCCCCCCCCTTTGCGCTACACCCCCCCCGAGCCCCTCTTCCTACCTGTGGCAGCGGAGGTAGTGGGACGAGGAATCACCCTGCTTGGGAGCCTGTGTGTGCGTGCTGAGGCAGCAGAGGCGGCGAGTTGTCAGGCCGTTCTGCCATTACCGGCGCGAGGTGAGCGGCGCCGTGACAGAGTGAAGCCGAGGCACCTGAGGTGAGGAGCAGATCGGCGAAGTCCCCGGACTGTTTCCGGGTGGGCGGAGACAAGGAGAGGCGTCCCCTGCACAGCGCGATCTCCGGCGGAGAGACACTCTCTCGACGCGCATGCCCAGTGGAGCCGCCGGGCTTGGTGAGGCGGAGTCGGCGTGAGTGGATCCTGCGCAGCCCAGCTTCGTCTATAGAGCGGCGCCGAGGGACGAGAGAAGGTTCATCAGCACCAGAGTGCGCCGTGAGGGAGAGAGGCGCCGAGGGACGAGAGAAGGATCGCCGGCTCCCACTGTGCGCCGTGAGGTAACGGTACCTCCGCCCCCTTGGTGTTGAAGTGCCAGGGGCGGCCGAGCGAGCCAGCACCTGCTTTCCCAGACAGCAGGACAAGAGCGGGGAACTTCGCGGGAGCTGCCGGCCTGGTGGCTCCTCATCCGGAAGGACAGGAAGCACTCTGACTCCGACGCTTAGAGGAAATAAGTAAGCCGGGTAGCTGGGGAAGGTGGGGAATCAGTCCGGAAGACGGACTTCTCTGAATGTGGAGGGAGAACACCATCTAACCCAGGAATAGAGACCACACCTACATCGGGTTCAGAACCAGATCATAAAACCATCCGATAAAAGGGTTGAAAACCAAACTGTGATTTAGTTTCTCCATTAACCCTCCCACGCCCTTGGAGTAACAGAAAGGGTCCTGTGGGGATTCAGTAGAAACGAGTGATCCTGGTCAGGTGTGTGAGCTCGAGCTTAAATAAAGGAGGGGCTCAGGATAGTAACACTGTTTATGTTTATGAGCCTTGCACCAAGCTTAGTTGGAGTGAGACCTACTGTTTTTGCAAACTGAGTAAGGGTTTAACGCCTGGTGGGACCAGTTAGGAGTTTGCAACCCTAAGCCTTTTGTAAGCTAATGGTGCCCTTCACTGTACTGTAATTGAAACGTATGGTATTACAAGCTTAACCTGTAGCAGCAGAATAAGTCCTGTGAAGGGAGTGAAGTAATCTGTGAAAGCTGAATTGTTGCACGTAATCGATTGAATGATAAAAAGGAGTTACTTGCTAAATGTGATAAAGTAATAAGATTAAGAGTACTGAAGAAGTTAATTAATAATTTGCTGAGCAGTTTTAGAAGTGTAATTGCTGATACTAAGATAACCTGAAATGTCTTACACTGTATAATTTGAAGCTGAAGAGAATATTATTTTTATAAAGCAGCACTTATTTTTCCACATTTTTGGTGTAGCGTTTTCTTTTTGAGTGCTATTGCGTGGTTTTACTGTTGGGTGGTTTGCAACCTTTACACTGTGCCTCTGAATGTTAGTCTTGCCCTAGGCCAGGCTACCCCAGTTCCAACAGTGGGCGTACCGCGCATGTCAGCTGGAGAAGTGTCCTCGCGGACCGGCGCTGAGGAGGAGCGCCGGGAGCCACAACAGCTTGGAAGCGTGATCTGCCTTTTCTTCCTGCTCGAGCGCCACACAGAGGAGCTGGCCCGAGCAGGGAGGGAGAGCTGAGGGGCCCGGTCGCGGCCTGGGGGCATTTTTGTAACGGCCTTTTCCTTCCGCTCGAGCGCCACACAGAAGAGCTGGCCCAAGCGGGGAGGGAGAGCTGAGGAGCCTTCAGAGGCGAGAGAGCCTTTCCCGCACTCGGTTCCTTGGCCGTATCGGCTGTTAATCCCCCTTGCTTCTGGCGCAGGAAGGTTCCAGCATCGACTTAATTACAAGTAAGGAGATAATCACGAGGGGGAAGTGACTTCCACAAGAGTAAAACTAGTGCCAGAGATTGAGACCTAACAAGTGAATAAACAGAGAATCTGTCCCCAGGAGTGCAGTGTCCTTGAGGAATCCCTGACGGGGCTTCATTGAATGCTGGTTTAATTTGTTATAGCCAGTACTTCTGTGGTCAGTAGTGAAGGGGAAAGAAATGTGTAACCTTCTCTAGAGGAGTATAGGCTTTTCTGCAGGGAAACTATTGTTCTTTGATGGGGAGGTGACAATCTAAGCAGGGGCAGTGTAAGGTTAACAAGGAAATGGTTATTGCATACCTGACTAAATATAAAGTGCTGACACTGCCTCTTCTAAAGTAATGTTGTGATGAAAGTTATAGAAAGTCAAAATTGCAGAGTTTAATGGAATGTACTGTTACTACTGATTAATGTGATAAGTTGATACTTCTGAAAGTGCTAATACTACTTTTATATGACATCTGTATGTACTGAGTTATGATTTCCAGAGGTATAAAGCAGAGTATATTATTTTTATAAACAAGCACGTATTTTTCTAACATTGGTGTAGCGTCATTTTTATGTGTTATTGCATGGAATTACTGCTGGGTGGTGTGCAACCTTCACACTTGAGCCTCTAGTATTGTGGCTTACCCTAGGCCAGGCTACCCTAGGTGACCTGTCATCCCAGGTTCCAACAGATTGGTGTCTAGCGGTGGGATCCTGACTTGGTTGCAGCTACTCAATAGTAATTAAACGCAATACACTGGCCTACACCAGGAGTTTTCTCCTTGCGGCCCTCCTAATTTGATTTTTGTTTTTCCAAATTTGTTCCTGGTGGTGGGTGGAGGTTATCCTCAGATCACACTTCTTGGTTCTCTCCTGAGTGCCCATTTAATCCCATATCTGAAGAATGGAATTAAACCTTGAAGAGCTAGAGTCCTACACTGTGACCCAACTGAAAGAGTGGTGTCAATAACAGGGGGTATTCTTCAAAAAAGGTGCCAAGAAAAGCGAGTTACTGACAAGCATAAGGGCATGGGTGGAAGCTCATATAGTGGAGGAACAGGACACAGAAGAGAGTGATAGGGACACTGTCCTTGAGACTGCAATGCTGTACCAAGCTGGAAGGGGGAATCTGCTGACAGGTCCCAGGACACTTTCAAGGGAGGGCAGCAGCGTCTCGGTGAGGAGTTTAACTGATGCCGAGTTGGAAGACAGGAGGGAGGAGAGGAGAATGAGATTGGATTTAGCTAGAATGGAAATGGAGAGGGAGGACAGGAGGTTGGCCCACGAACGAACCATAAAGGAGCTAGACCTTCAAGCCTTAACATTAAGGTCTCCTAATCCAGACAATGGTGGCAGCGAAAATAAGGTAAATACCAGGGAACCCAGACCCTATCTACCCAAGGATGTTATTGCCAGCTACACCACAGGTGATGACATTGCCAAATGGTTAGCCGCATATGAAGTCTCTTTAAGGGCTCATGGGATCTCAGAAACTCACTGGGGGGGTGGGCTGTATAAATATATGCCACCTGCTGGCAGAGATACCTTGTTGGCTCTGGAGCAGGATGAGCAAACCCACTACCCTACCATGAAAGTGGCACTGGTGAAAAAGTTTGGACTTACCCCTGAAAAATACAGACAAAGATTTAGGGGAAGTCACAAACTGAGTACCCAGAATTGGGTGGATTTCTTAGATTACGCCAAGAAAGCCTTGGAGGGTCGGGTCAAGGGCAGTGAGGTGAGGGACTATGAGGGGCTTTATGATCTATTTTTGAAAGAGCACCTCCTCGAGAAATGTTTTCCCGAGCTGCGCCAACACCTGGTGGACAGCAAGCTGACCAATCCCCGGAAGCTTGCAGAGGAGGCGGACATCTGGGCAAGTACCCGGGTGTCCTCAAAGGGGACTGGAGGGGATTCCCAAAAGGCTGGACAGGGCGCCCCCCAGAAGAAGGAGGGGGGAGATAAAAAGAGGGAGTTCTCTAAAGGTCCCCAAAATAATTTCCAAGGAAAGGGAGCAGGTTTCACCCCTAAGGCAAACCCGCCCAGAAACCCTAATCCTGGCCAAAGCCAGCAGCCAAGGGTTCTCCACTGTTTCGAGTGTGGTGGTGTTGGACATTATAAGGGAGATGTCAGATGCCCAAGGAGACCACCCCCTCCCACCGGAGGAAAACCACCGGGAGTAGCTAGTGTAGCGCTCGGGGAGGAGTTGCCCTTAAATAAGGGGGGTGAGTGGGCGGGTGTCACCTTAGTGTCCCTGGGAGAGCGGGAGATGGTTCCAAAGATCCAGGTGCCCCCAAATACTACAAAGTATGGGAAATGGGTCACCATCAATGGCCAGAGAGGGGAGGCTCTGAGAGATACAGGAGCCAGTATGACTATGGTGAGAAGTCAACTGGTGTCTCCAGAGCAGGTGGTTCCCAATGTACTCCACCCCGCCGCGATGGCTGACGGCAGAATGGGCCACTATCCAGTGGCTGAGGTTCCCTTTGAGTGGGAGGGGGTTGCAGGTTCCCTCCGAGTTGCCGTAAGCCCTGCCGTGCCAGTTGATTGTCTGCTGGGGAATGACATGGAGCACAACACTTGGAGAGAGGTGGAATACCGGACACACTCTGCGATGCTGGGTACACCTGATTGGGCCTGTGCGAGCACACGGTCTGCGACTGCCCGGAGAGGGAGTTCGCCTGGGTTTGAGCCTGGAACAATGGCCCAACCTGCTGCCAAAAAGGGACAGACCCGGAGACAGGAAGAGCCTGCTTCGGCTTCCACACCCCATGTGATAGATCGGCCACCTGCGGTGGTGGACCAGGAGTCCGTGGAGGGGGAAGTAGACTCTCTGGAGGATTTACCCATCCCTGCTGAGTGGCATGTAGAGGGAGGTCCTACCAGAGAGGAATTCTGTAAGGGGCAGAGGGAGTGCCCCACCCTTGAGGGACTGAGGCGACAGGCTGAAGCCCAGGCAGCAGGTGATGTTACGGGACACTATCATATTTACTGGGAGGATGGACTCCTCTACAGTGAACCCAAGGTACCCTTACCTGGTTCGTCAAGGGCCTTGGTAGTCCCGCAACAATACCGAGCCTTTCTGTTGGAATTGGCTCATGCTATACCCTTGGCAGGACACTTAGGCCAGGACAAGACCTTTGCTCGGCTTGTCCTCCACTTTTACTTGCCTCAGATGAAAGTGGCGTCCAACACGTACTGTCGGACATGTGTAACCTGCCAGGCCAGTGGGAAAACAGGGGTGAAGCTGAAGGCTCCCCTGGAACCACTTCCAGTCATTAGCACACCCTTTGAGAGGGTGGGCGTCGACATTGTAAGGCCTTTAGATCCACCAACAACAGCTGGTCACCGGTTTATCCTGGTTCTGGTGGATCATGCCACACGGTACCCAGAGGCAATTCCTCTGAGGACAGTCACTGCACCTGTGGTGGCTAGAGCCCTAATGGGGATCTTTACCCGAGTGGGATTCCCCAAGGAAGTTGTGTCCGACAGGGGGACCAACTTCATGTCAGCTTACATGCGGGCAATGTGGAAGGAGTGTGGAGTGACCTACCGGTTCACCACTCCTTATCACCCCCAGTCAAATGGATTGGTTGAGAGGTTTAACAAAACCTTGAAGGGCATGATCAGAAGTCTGCCCGAAAGCCTGCGGAGGAAATGGGACGTCCTCCTACCCTGTTTGCTCTTTTCTTACAGGGAAGTGCCACAGAAGGGAGTGGGCTTCAGCCCCTTTGAACTTCTGTATTGGCACCCTGTACGCGGTCCTCTCAGCCTGGTGAAGGATGGTTGGGAGAAGTCTCCCAGGAAACCCCCCCAGGATGTGGTGAGCTATATGCTGGCCTTCAGGAGCCAAATGGCGAAGTTGTGGAAGCAGGCTTCTGACAACTTGGAGGCCAGCCAGGCAGTTATGAAAGAGTGGTATGACCACAATGTTCACCAGGTGGAATTGGAACCTGGCCAGAAAGTGTGGGTGATGGAGCCTGGAGAGCTTAGTGCCCTTCAGGATCGCTGGACAGGTCCATTTGAAGTGTTGGAGAAGAAGGGTAAGGCCACATACCTGGTGGACCTTAAGACCCCTCGACAGCCCCTACGGGTGCTGCACGCCAACCGTCTCAAACCCCATCATGAGAGGCCCGAGGTCATTTTGATGATGGTGACTGATGGGGAAGAGGAAGCGGAAAGCGAACCTCTCCCAGACTTATTCTCGTCTCAAGAGAAGGATGGGTCAGTGGAGGGAGTGATTCTCTCTCCCACTCTAACTCCTGAGCAGCAGGAGGACTTCCGCCAGATACTGGAGCAGTACTCTATGTTGTTTTCCCTTGTCCCGGGAAGGACTCACCTGTGTACCCATGATGTGGACACAGGGGACAGCCCACCAGTGAAGTCAAAGACCTACCGGCTGTCCAACAAGGTGAAGGCTAGCATCCATGGAGAGGTTGCCAAGATGCTAGAGCTGGGAGTTATCGAACCTTCCAACAGTGCTTGGTCCAGTCCGGTGGTGCTCGTGCCAAAAGCCGCACCACCAGGCACCACACCAGAACTGAGGTTCTGTGTGGATTACCGAGGACTGAACTCAGTGACAAAGACTGATGCTCATCCGATCCCTAGGGCCGATGAATTAATTGACCGGCTAGGAGCTGCCCAATATCTGAGTACCTTTGACCTCACTTCGGGGTACTGGCAGATACAGATGCATCAGAACATGGCATTGGGGCAGTGTTATCTCAACTAAATGAAGAGGGCCTGGATCAGCCTGTGGTCTTCTTATCCAGAAGACTGCTTCCCGGGAACAGAAGTGGAGTGCAATTGAGAGGGAAGCTTTTGCGGTGGTGTGGGCTCTGAAGAAGCTGCGGCCATACCTCTTTTGGCTCGCACTTCCTGGTTCAGACTGACCACCGACCCCTTCGTTGGCTGATGCAAATGAAGGGGGAAAATCCCAAGCTGTTGAGGTGGTCCATCTCCCTACAGGGAATGGACTTCCGGGTGGAACATCGGCCTGGAGTGGACCACGCCAATGCAGACGGTCTCTCCAGGTATTTCCGCATTAGTGATGAGGACTCCCAAGGGGTTGGGTAGTTCTCCCCACTTTCAGCTGGGGGGGACGCGTGTTAGACCTGTCTGGCTTTTTGCGTAGTCCCTCCAATTTATTATTTATTTTGTCCCCTTTTTGCCCCTCATACCTTTATTAATTTTTGTGTCCACTAACTTTTTCTAGGTGTTGGTCAAGGGGATAGGTGTTCTTTTCCCCCCTCATAGTCTTTCAGCTCAGGCCTAGAGGCCTGTTCTGACAGGAATAAAGTTGGAATCACAAAATAGTGGCTACCAACTGCCCTAACTGCCAAACCCAGAACCAGTCCCATAGAGTAGTATAGGGCGTTCCAGAACCTTCTGGTCCCTTCTGGACCTCTGAGGGTCAGCCTACAAAAAGGCGGAATGCTGGACAGCCATTTTGTCTTGCCAGTGAAGAACAGCTAGAGTGAAGGCTGAGGTCTGGTAGGGGTAGGGTCCTGAAGGGTGGTCTACTCTACAAGGGTTGCCCTCTGTCTAGGTACTTTCCCCCCAGTCCTGTTGTCCTAGCCAAGTTAGTTTTGTCCTGCTGACCCTGGACAGTAAGGAGCCTCCAGTCAGGTGAAGGGGTTAATCCCAGTGGGCTGAGGAGCTGCAAGAATCCCTGCTCTGAGAAGTGATCTGGGTGCCCTTCCCTTTCATTTGCCCCTGTCCAGTACAGAGCGCTAGCAGATCTGTGAGGAATACAAAGAACTGGGAGCTTTATACGTGGTAAACCAGCTCTATTTCTCATCTGTGTGGTGAAAGCAGGTTCTTGTCCTGCGTGAAGCTGAGACCCTTGTCCCTCCCCCTTACCGGTGTCTGGACCTGCTGAGCGAGGCTGAGTGGGGTGAGAGGGTTAATTGAAGTGCCATTGCTGCCCTGATCCTTTTGTGAGCCGGCTCCTCTGGGGCGTTGACTGCGCTCCTGAGACAGCGCTAACCGAGTGAGAGGGGAGACTCAGGGAACTGTGGCCAGCACTACTGCGCATTCTCCCGTTTGACCCGCTAATCTTCCCAGGAGGGGCCTAGGACCGAGCAGGCCCGTTAGAGAAGCGTCCTTCCCTGGGTGCCCGCGCAGTAGGAGGCGACGCCAGCGTGGGCGTACCGCGCATGTCAGCTGGAGAAGTGTCCTCGCCGACCAGCGCTGAGGAGGAGCGCCGGGGCCACAACAGCTTGGAAGCGTGATCTGCCTTTTCTTCCTGCTCGAGCGCCACACAGAGGAGCTGGCCTGAGCAGGGAGGGAGAGCTGAGGGGCCCGGTAGCGGCCTGGGGGCATTGTTGTAACGGCCTTTTCCTTCCGCTCGAGCGCCACACAGAGGAGCTGGCCCGAGCGGGGAGGGAGAGCTGAGGAGCCTTCAGAGGCGAGAGAGCCTGTCCCGCACTCGGCTCCTTGGCCGTATCGGCTGTTAATCCCCCTTGCTTCTGGCGCAGGAAGGTTCCAGCATCGACTTAATCACAAGTAAGGAGATAATCACGAGGGGGAAGTGACTTCCACAAGAGTAAAACTAGTGCCAGAGATTGAGACCTAACAAGTGAATAAACAGAAAATCTGTCCCCAGGAGTGCAGTGTCCTTGAGGAATCCCTGACGGGGCTTCATTGAATGCTGGTTTAATTTGTTATAGCCAGTACTTCTGTGGTCAGTAGTGAAGGGGAAAGAAATGTGTAACCTTCTCTAGAGGAGTACAGGCTTTTCTGCAGGGAAACTATTGTTCTTTGATGGGGAGGTGACAAGCTAAGCAGGGGCAGTGTAAGGTTAACAATGAAATGGTTATTGCATACCTGACTAAATATAAAGTGCTGACACTGCCTCTTCTAAAGTAATGTTGTGATGAAAGTTATAGAAAGTCAAAATAGCAGAGTTTAATGGAATGTACTGTTAATACTGATTAATGTGATAAGTTGATACTTCTGAAAGTGCTAATACTACTTTTATATGACATCTGTATGTACTGAGTTATGATTTCCAGAGGTATAAAGCAGAGTATATTATTTTTATAAACAAGCACGTATTTTTCTAACATTGGTGTAGCGTCATTATTATGTGTTATTGCGTGGAATTACTGCTGGGTGGTGTGCAACCTTCACACTTGAGCCTCTAGTATTGTGTCTTACCCTAGGCCAGGCTACCCTAGGTGACCTGTCATCCCAGGTTCCAACAGATACAAAACAAATTGCTAAGGCAAATAACCAGTGTTCTCCGGACCACTTGTAAGGCAGGGATCTCTGTGATTGCGTTTTCTGGCCACCGCAATTAACGTATCACAAAACTTCCTCCACGAACAGAAGAGCAGAGGCCACAACGGGGGAATCCTTTGGAAGCAGCTTTATTGCAATTAAAATGGCGAATGCATTTCGTCAAGTATTGCCTTCATCAGCGCCCAAGTTGTTATGCACCCACTTCCAAATCTATCTCATAGTTCAAATGTACCGCCCCCTCTTATTCAGGCAGAGCGTCTCCGCCCCATGATGTATCTCGCACCTGTTGTGGTCCTTTGTGTGATGATGAACTACAACACCCAGAAACCAATGTCAGAATCCAGGTAGGTAGCGCTGTAAAATGTAACTTTTAGTGAGTTTGGGCGTTGTGTGAACTGACGAGAAAAGGAGAAAATAATAACGTGCAGTCTTGAAATGTAACAACAAAGTTCTTCCTTTGGGTCCCCACTCCGCCTCTGCCTGTCAGTCCAAGTTCAATAACAACAGGGCAGGGCAAGGGTGCAATACAACCTGCCCAGCGTCGGGTGAATACCCGGCAACTGCCCCATCATTTTTGGACGTCTTGGCGAGTACCGGAGCAATCCAATTCCTTGGGGTACGAAACAAACTGCCAAGGCAATTAACCAGTGTTCTCCGGACCACTTGTAAGGCGGGGACCTCTGTCATTGCGTTGGGGCTTAATGAAATATCCAGCGCTGTGTCCCGTTGTGCCTCAATAAACGACTTAACCGTGGTGGCTGAGTTCACCTGTCATTGCGTGCACCTCTAACTGTGGCAGCGTAATGGAATATATAAAGGCAGGAATCCGGTTAATTTAACCGTATGCTGGGCGGCATGTATTCCACTGTTGCCCCTGCGTGACATTTTACCCAGACTCCAGGCTAAGGCGGTTCGGGGACCCGAGGAAGTGATTGTTCCCTTTACAAGCAGGAAAATTTTGCTGGTTTTACAAGCACGGACTATTCTGCTTAAAACCCGCAATTATACTTTGAATTCCCCATGCAACACCTACCTGGACTGATGTATTCTGGGTGTGGCAGTCCTCGAATACACCGTGAACTACCAACAGGTGTGTCGATAATTACGGGGGCGGAGTGTGACCCTGACATATCAAAGGGCAGCAGGATTTAAAAACACGTGATGTGAACAGCTTCCTGAATTCTTGGGCGCTGAGGAAGGCAGACAAGTGCCGAAATGCATTCGCCAACACAGGAATAAATTACTTCCAACAGATGTTCCCCGGTGTGGTCTCTACTCTTGTGAAAGGAGGTTTTTGGTTCATATTTACGTGTCAGCCAGAGACACGTTCGAGACACCCGCCTTGAAAAGCTGGCCCTGACATCACTGGCTTTGGCTGCAACCGCAGCTGTTTGTGTGTCCAAGGAATTGGAAAGACAGGGCTCGCCATGGACTTTGGGAAATCTAAAAGGCAGGAATCCGGTTAATTTAACCGTATGCTGGGCGGCATGTATTCAACTGTTGCCCCTGCGTGACATTTTACCCAGACTCCAGGCTAAGGCGGTTCGGGGACCCGAGGAAGTGATTGTTCCCTTTACAAGCAGGAAAATTTTGCTGGTTTTACAAGCACGGACTATTCTGCTTAAAACCCGCAATTATACTTTGAATTCCCCATGCAACACCTACCTGGACTGATGTATTCTGGGTGTGGCAGTCCTCGAATACACCATGAACTACCAACAGGTGTGTCGATAATTACGGGGGCGGAGTGTGACCCTGACATATCAAAGGGCAGCAGGATTTAAAAACACGTGATGTGAACAGCTTCCTGAATTCTTGGGCGCTGAGGAAGGCAGACAAGTGCCGAAATGCATTCGCCAACACAGGAATAAATTCACTTCCAACAGATGTTCCCCGGTGTGGTCTCTACTCTTGTGAAAGGAGGTTTTTGGTTCATATTTACGTGTCAGCCAGAGACACGTTCGAGACACCCGCCTTGAAAAGCTGGCCCTGACATCACTGGCTTTGGCTGCAACCGCAGCTGTTTGTGTGTCCAAGGAATTGGAAAGACAGGGCTCGCCATGGACTTTGGGAAATCTAAAAGGCAGGAATCCGGTTAATTTAACCGTATGCTGGGCGGCATGTATTCCACTGTTGCCCTTGCGTGACATTTTACCCAGACTCCAGGCTAAGGCGGTTCGGGGACCCGAGGAAGTGATTGTTCCCTTTACAAGCAGGAACATTTTGCTGGTTTTACAAGCACGGACTATTCTGCTTAAAACCCGCAATTATACTTTGAATTCCCCATGCAACACCTACCTGGACTGATGTATTCTGGGTGTGGCAGTCCTCGAATACACCGTGAACTACCAACAGGTGTGTCGATAATTACGGACGCGGAGTGTGACCCTGACATATCAAAGGGCAGCAGGATTTAAAAACACGTGATGTGAACAGCTTCCTGAATTCTTGGGCGCTGAGGAAGGCAGACAAGTGCCGAAATGCATTCGCCAACACAGGAATAAATTCACTTCCAACAGATGTTCCCCGGTGTGGTCTCTACTCTTGTGAAAGGAGGTTTTTGGTTCATATTTACGTGTCAGCCAGAGACACGTTCGAGACACCCGCCTTGAAAAGCTGGCCCTGACATCACTGGCTTTGGCTGCAACCGCAGCTGTTTGTGTGTCCAAGGAATTGGAAAGACAGGGCTCGCCATGGACTTTGGGAAATCTAAAAGGCAGGAATCCGGTTAATTTAACCGTATGCTGGGCGGCATGTATTCCACTGTTGCCCCTGCGTGACATTTTACCCAGACTCCAGGCTAAGGCGGTTCGGGGACCCGAGGAAGTGATTGTTCCCTTTACAAGCAGGAACATTTTGCTTGTTTTACAAGCACAGACTATTCTGCTTAAAACCCGCAATTATACTTTGAATTCCCCATGCAACACCTACCTGGACTGATGTATTCTGGGTGTGGCAGTCCTCGAATACACCGTGAACTACCAACAGGTGTGTCGATAATTACGGGGGCGGAGTGTGACCCTGACATATCAAAGGGCAGCAGGATTTAAAAACACGTGATGTGCACAGCTTCCTGAATTCTTGGGCGCTGAGGAAGGCAGACAAGTGCCGAAATGCATTCACCAACACAGGAATAAATTCACTTCCAACAGATGTTCCCCGGTGTGGTCTCTACTCTTGTGAAAGGAGGTTTTTGGTTCATATTTACGTGTCAGCCAGAGACACGTTCGAGACACCCGCCTTGAAAAGCTGGCCCTGACATCACTGGCTTTGGCTGCAACCGCAGCTGTTTGTGTGTCCAAGGAATTGGAAAGACAGGGCTCGCCATGGACTTTGGGAACTCTAAAAGGCAGGAATCCGGTTAATTTAACCGTATGCTGGGCGGCATGTATTCCACTGTTGCCCCTGCGTGACATTTTACCCAGACTCCAGGCTAAGGCGGTTCGGGGACCCGAGGAAGTGATTGTTCCCTTTACAAGCAGGAACATTTTGCTGGTTTTACAAGCACGGACTATTCTGCTTAAAACCCGCAATAATACTTTGAATTCCCCATGCAACACCTACCTGGACTGATGTTTTCTGGGTGTGGCAGTCCTCGAATACACCGTGAACTACCAACAGGTGTGTCGATAATTACGGGGGCGGAGTGTGACCCTGACATATCAAAGGGCAGCAGGATTTAAAAACACGTGATGTGAACAGCTTCCTGAATTCTTGGGTGCTGAGGAAGGCAGACAAGTGCCGAAATGCATTCGCCAACACAGGAATAAATTCACTTCCAACAGATGTTCCCCGGTGTGGTCTCTACTCTTGTGAAAGGAGGTTTTTGGTTCATATATATATATATATATATATATATATATATATATATATATATATATATATATATACATATATATATATATATATATATATATATATATATATATATATATATATATATATATATATATATATATATATATGTATAGATAGATAGATATATATAGGTTAAGTACTTTTAGTAAGTTTATGCCTTCACCACGCATGCCTTTGCGTTGTAATGGCATGTGTGGTAAATATGCAGGTTAAAAATGTGCGGGGAGATTGTATTGCGGAGTAATTGCACCCGTGTTGTAAAAAATGCGGAGTGATGGTATGCGGACTAGATGACTGCGTGATAACGTCATATATTCAAGTGGTGGGGAGAAGCCACACTACAGCTTTAGAGTCTAGTTCACCTACCTGCCAGACCTCTTCCTGCTCATAAAGAAAATGAGAAGTTGCAGTGTTGATACATATGTCACTCCCACGTACTCTATTGAAAGCACGGACAGATCCTGAATGCAGGTACATCTTTGAAGAATTGAAACTGGGAACAGACATTGTTGTTTTGGTGTCAGAATATGCACCCATGGGTAATAAGGCCACCTACCTTGGTCACCTGAACAGACTCGTAACAGAGTTTGGCAGGGTAGGATTGAGTTTAAGGGGCAACTAGAATGTGACACCTGGTGCAGGTCCACCTGACCAGTACAAAAGTTCGAACAGGGCTCAGTTAATGGATCTATTGACTGATCATGGCCTAGTGTATGTTTGGTGTCTTATCCACCCCTCTGACTACCCCTTGGCAAGTAATAATACTTATTCTAGACTTGAATAGTTTCTGGCGAACTGCTTACTCTCTCCCTTTCTTTTCACTTGGACATTTCACTGGGGGCTTCTCGGATCATTCCCAGTGCTATAGGAGATGACGTTGTGGATTAGGACTCTGGCGACCGGTTTGTGGCATATGAAGCCCTCCAGATACAGCCTCCCGAAGGACTAGGTGAGACAAAATGCTCATGTTAGGGTCTACCCAGCGGAGAAGGAGCACTTGGTTGCCTTATCTCAGGTGGTCTGTAGGGGCCTTTTGATGAAGGATAGTGCCTTGGTGTAGTGCTGTGCGTCCTTGAGAGGAGCCAATTGGAAACGCTAGTGTCCTCCATTATGGCGTCCTATAACAAGACACCCTTGCTTGCTTATCGTCACAGGGAGGAAGCTTACAAATTTGAATATAATGCACACTACACCTCTGCCGCAGAAACAATGCTCATTAAACTAAAATGAAGACAATTTGAGACAGGTGAAATAGCAGGCCACCTTTTAACCTTTTCACTGTGCTGAGAGGCCTAGCTATCCTTACCAGCTTTTCACAACTCTACGGGCTGATTTCTTATGCACACCACAGATACTTCTTTGAACACCTCCATGACACTTATAGTGGTGACATCACCCTCAATGAAGTCAAGGAAGTTATAGTAGGTTTGCTAACATGCAAATCGCTGCATGTGAATAGCTTCCCTAGGGAATTTTATAACACCTGTGCACCACAATTGGCAGAGATGCTACACCTAGCCTTTTAGGAGGTGTGCACAACTAGGACCTTGCGCCCCCTTTACCATAAGACAATCATCACAGTACTTCCTAAGGACGAGCAGGCCCCTCTCGCCTGTGATTCATATTGCCCCATCTATCTGTTAAATGTTGACATGAAATCTCTGGTGAGGCCACGCTCACTTCGCCCCAGCCTCCATAAAGCCGCGCTGACAACTAGCCGTGCTTTAGGACACTGACACTCCTGAGGCACAGCAGGGAGAATCAAATGTATTGCCACTTACTTCTGGGCACTTTCCCTCTGTATTCCTCCTAAAAATCCCCCGCGCTGCGGATCTTAGTGCTGCCGTGGGTTGAGGAAGCCATCGCCGCCATTTCGCGCCAAGCCATTGGCCATGCCCACTCTTGTGAGGCCACGCCCACTTCGCCCCAGCCTCCATAAAGCCGCGCTGACAACTAGCCGCGCTTTAGGACATTGACACACCTGAGGCACAGCCGGGAGAATCGCTAGTAATTGCTTTTAAACCACTGTATCTGTTTGATCTTTTATTTGTATTGCTACTTACTTCTGGGCAGTGCACTTTCTCTCTGTATTCCTCCTGCAAATCCCCCGCGCTGCGGATCTTAGCACTGCAGCGGGTTGAGGAATCCATAGCCGCCATTTTGCGCCAAGCCATTGGCCACGCCCACTCTCGTGAGGCCACGCTCCCACATCCTCTTTCAATGTGCATTCCCCGGACGCGCAGCGGGCGATCGCAGCGGGCATGCTGTCAGCGTGCTGAAGGCGCGCCAAAGGGAAGCCCGTCTGCGCCCGTCCGCGCCAGACCGGGCCCAGGGGCCATTCATGCTGGCCGCCCCATCTTATACTCAGCTGACTCGCTCCGAGATTTACAAATCCCTCACCTCCTACCCTCCCCCACCACCTCCATACGCATCACTAAAGCTGTTCGTGCTCGTTTCGACCTACGTCACCCCTGTCAGAACACCCCCCCGGCACACCGACCAGAAGTAACACTATCATCCGGGTGCTGTATTTGAACACCCGCTCCCTAGTAAAACACCAAGCCAATATCTATATTCTCCTGTCCACCGAGAAGCCTGATATCTTGCTGCTCACAGAAACCTGCTGACCACAGAATTTCTCCCTGACATCTTAGCGGCCCTCCCCCCAGACTACTACATCCTCCACACCGATCGTCCTGGAGATCATCCTGGGGGTGGGGTGGCCGCCATAATATCAAACACCTCAATTCCACCTCCATCCCTTCCCTTGTTCTTCCGGAGGTAGACAATCTAATTTTTAGTCTGAAAACGGATGTAGGAGCCTTAACCCTCCTTCTCCTATATCGGCCCCCTTGCCCTATGCCAGCCTTCACTATCACCCTGCTTGAACAGCTATCTGACCTACTTACATCACATCCCAGACTAGCTCTCTTTGGCGACCTCAACTATTGGTACGACGATGTTAACGCCGGGCCTGACGCCATAGAACTCTTTGAAGCCCTTAACAGTCTCAATATGACTCAACAAATCTTCTTGCCCACTCACACCAAGGGCCACATTCTGGACCATATCTGGACCCATAATCTAACACCCTCCCAGCCATCTGTCACTCCCTGTGTTTGGTCAGACCATCATCTAGTCGACACCTCCCTTACTATCATTGGCCGAACCCCTGGCCCTTTAATAGCCAGCGGCCTCTCACGTAAATGGAGTTCCTACGACTCCCAACGCTTCCTCTCAACCCTATCAGACACCCGGCCAACCATCACTCCGCCAACTAACATCGACAGGCTGGAAAGCGACATCGGCATCTGGCTCCAATCCGCCAGCGACCAATTCGCTCCCTTCACTAAATTTCCCCCTACCCGGCACCCCAACTCCCACAGATGGTTCTCGGACGACCTTAAGCAACATAAATTGAAGGTACGCCAGTTGGAACGGACATGGAGACACGAATACTCCGTATCTAACAGACTACTATACCTCACAGCTCGTAGGGAATATAAAAAGGCAATCTCCCTAGCTAAAGCAGAACACTTCTCTAAAAGAATCTCGTCTGCGGATAACAAATCAAAAGAGGTCTTCAAAATTATGAACGAACTCACCTCAGACGATAGAACCCTTCCAGGTCAGACCCCTACTCAAAAGACTTGCGATGCTCTCAACCTTTTCTTTGTCGAGAAAATCAAAAAAATCAAGGACTCCATTCCCCATCTTCCCCTGACGCCATCCCTTGACACTCCTCTGCCCAACTCTTCGATTCTTTCCCACTTCCCCACCCTTGAACCCAATTCACTAGCTGCACTCGCGAACCAGGTAAAATCAGGCTCCCCAAATGACTGTTGTCCCCCATCGGTTCTACGGTCCATCTGCCTCTACCTGCCCGACTGCATCCTACCCCTGCTGAACAGCTCCCTCAGCACAGGCATTGTCCCCAATTCCTTCAAGGAGGCCATTCTAGTGCCCCTCCTGAAGAAACCAGGCGCCGACCCAGCAGAACTTACAAACTACCGCCCCATTTCTCTCCTACCTTATTTTTTTTAATTAATGGAGGCACATGTCACCCGGTGCCTTTCCAACTTTATCGAGACCTCCTGCCACCTGGAACCTAACCAGGCCGGTTTCAGGCCAGCCCACTCCACTGAGGCCGTCATCCTGGCAGTCTTTGATACACTTAGGAGGAATGCTGATTCTGGTCCCCCCCAGGCCCTCGTACTCCTGGATTTGTCGGCCGCGTTTGACACGGTTGATCATAACATCCCTCCCCCAACTCCTGCGAAATCTGTAAAGAGTCTCGGTGTGACCATCGATGCCGAACTCTCCCTCAGACCCCAAGTTGGCTCCGTCATTTCAGCCTGCACGTTTCAGCTTCGGAAAATCCGCAAAATCAGTCACTTACTCACACCAACTGCCCTGATTCAGGTAATCATCGCCCTGGTACTACCCCGTCTGGACTTTTCCAACTCCCTGTATCATGGACTTCCAAAATCACTACTACACCGTCTGCAGGTTGTGCAGAACCAAGCTGCCCGTCTCATCCACAAAACTCCCAAATGGCAGTCGGCTAAACCCCTACTGTATAAACTGCATTGGTTGCCCATTGAACAAAGGGCGGCCTTTAAGCTAGGATGCCTCACGTTCAAAACCCTTCACTGCACCAGCCCCGCTTTTCTGACCTCCCTCACCCACCACTACCGCCCCACTCGCAACCTCCACTCAGCTCACCTCCATCTGCTTGCTGTTCCCAAATCTAAAACCAAAAAAATTCGGTGGTCCTCGCTTTGCTCTCATGGCTCCTAAATTTTGGAACCCCCTCCCCTTAACTATCAAAGCCAGCAGTTCCCTCCTTCACTTCGGGAAACTACTTAAAACCTCCCTGTTTCCCCCACCTTGCTAAATCCTCCGCTTCTCCCATCCCCAGCTTCATTTCTGTCCTTCAGCGCCAGGAAACCCATGGTGTCAGCGCGCTTTACAAATCCCACCTAACATAACATAACATAACAAGATCCTTGCTAACAGCTTCTAAAGGTTATATCATCTCTGATCCATGTGTCATAAGTAGGCTGTGTGTCGCACGGTTATTCTCTGAATCATATGTGCACATTGGCCCACCTTCTCCATGATTCCCACTATGCTGAGGACGAACGAGTGGCATTGTCGCTGGACACAGAGAAGGTAGTCAACTGAGTTGAAAGGCCTTATCTGTTTCAGGTGATGGAAATTGTTGGTCTTAGCTGTGGCTTTATTTCTAAAGTTAAATTGCTCTACAATGAGACAACTTTGCAGGTTAATTGCAGAGGCCACCTTTCCCTCATTATGTGCCTAAAGAGAAGCACAAGTCAGAATTGTTCGCTCTCTCCCTTACTCTGTCTCTTGGTCCTCATTCCATTTTCCCTTGCTATTAGGACATCTCTCTAATACCTGGTACACCCTCAGCAGAGGGATCCATTCATTCTTTTTAATACGTTGACTATAGCCAGATGATGGTCGACCAACCACCAATGTCCATACCAGCTCTGATGTCTTTACTAGATTATTTTTTGGCATTGTCCGATTACTGTGTGCACTGGCGGAAATGTGAGGTGATGCTGATGTCCTTAGTCATGTCCCAAGATTGCATCCAGGAGGTGGCGGGAGGAAATGGATGTCAGAGGTCCAGCAATATCTAGGCATTTTTCAGGGGACTGCAGCATTTGGCACAAGACAACATATACACTCTGATGGCACTTGACTAGACTGTGCAAAATGGACGCATTTCCATTTATCTTCGTGGGCTCGAGTGCAGGCTGTCAAGATGGTGATGGCCCCACAGTTTAAGTATATTTTGGGGATGCTACTGATTTGTATTCTCAGCTCTATTCAGACCCCCACTGATTCTCTGATTGAAGGTTTCATGTGGGGTGCCGATAAAACCTGGCTTTGAATCTCCAAGCTATATGCTCATACAGAAGCGGGTGGTTACGTCTTCTCCATGTTGGTACGTACTATATGGTCACCCATCTTTTGCGAATGGCTAGCTGGTTAGAGAAGAATGCGGATGCGCCGAACTGGGGTAAGACCGAAAGAACCAAAATGCAGTGCAAGGCCTCACTCTATGCCCTTTATGTAGTGCAATTGGAGACTCAACAGATTGACAACCTCCATTATTATACCCATGTTCCTTATCTTGAGGCAGGCCCACAGGTCTTTGAAGGTAGATCGTGGATACATACAGCTGCTCCCATATGGAACAATGCCTGGATACATGTTGGCGTTCGAATGATAAACTGGCCGATATGGAGAGAGTGTGGGATTCTTACGCTTGACCACATGCTTGCTGATTCCTCCTTTACGTCCTTTGAGGACCTTTCCCAGAAAGCTGGCTTCCTTTAGGCCTAGGCAGAGCTCACAGAATTTTCCTCCATGAAATTCTGCGCAGTTGCTGCAATACTCTGCCGAGTTGTGTGAGTATCTGGAGTATTGCTCGGCCACCCCTAATGAAGTACCCCTGGCTGCTAAGGCTCGTTAATATTATTATTATTATTGTGTCTTTTGTAAAGCGCGAGCTACCCCAACGGGGAGTCCCGGCGCTGAATGATTAACAGCTAGTCCCTTCAGGCAGAGCGTTATAGGCAAAAGAGGTGAGTTTTCAAAGCCCGACGGAATTCAGGTTCAGATTTGATCGAGCGCAAACCCAGAGGCAGCTTATTCTTATGCTTATAGCGTTGGGGGCCAAGAACCTCTATTTTTGCCACAAGTAAGTCCCCCACAATGGGCTTGCTGAGACGATGTTGGAGGCCCGCCCCTTTCTCAAACACTCTGCAAAGGGGTCTCCTGTTACACTACTGGTTGGGGGATGAAGTCTCCTTGGATGCTGAGTGTTGTTGGGGGCCATGTACCCCAATTTCTGCCACAAGTAACCCTCCAACAGTGGGATTGCTGAAATGTAATCTGAGGCCCCATCCCCCTTTCTCAACCACTCTACAAAGGGGCCTCCGCACCTCTACTGAGTGGGGGATAAAACCTCCTTGGCTGCTGTGGGTCATTGGGAGCAAGGAACCCATATTGTTGCAACAAGTAAGTCCCCACAGCGGGATTGCTGGGACTAGCGGTGAGTGTGGCGGTAAACTCCACTCCGCTGGTCGGGATGGGGGAGTTTTTGCGGAGCTTGGAGTGGCAAAACTTTGCACACTCCTCCACGGAACAGACTTTTTCACCCACCCTAGTTTCCTGACTACAGCCCACTGACAATTCCTCCAGTTCTACAATAACCTCCGGAGAGTACATGTTAAGTATCTTACTTTATGGAGAACAGCCCAGAGGTGATATCTGGACTTTATTGCCTTCTTATCAATGCAGTATTTTCGCAGCCTACACTGGAGGCATCACAACCCTTATGGCAGGGTGCAGTGGGATGTGTATACACTCCAAGGCCTGGGCCTCTTACATCAAGACCCACAATTGTTTCCTCTGGGAAGCTCAGTTGCAATTTTCCTACTTTAACCTGCTACATAACTGATACTGGTTCCTGGGCCACTGCACCGGGCAGGCCTTTTGCTGCACCACGCCTGTTGGCATTGTGGGCAGGGGGGATGTGACATGATACTCATCCTGTACAGCACTTGGAACCTACTGGTTTGATGTATGGGCTAACTCTGGTGGCTCGTGGCTCAAGAATGATCCGACTGTTACCTATGACCCGGTTGGCCCTCCTCCATGACATGGCTGACTGTGATGTCCATACAAAACACAGAAAATATTGGTTAGAAATGGATCTGGCCTCTGACAAATTCTGTATTTTACGCCACCTGAGGAAATTGAAGATGTCTATGGGTGCCGAATGGCTGTCCAATCTGGCTGAAGTAGCAGAATGTGAACGACTCATGTACAAGAGGAGCAATCACATGGAGGCTTACTGCCAAATCTGTGAGCCATTCCTCCAAATGATACCCTCACAGGTCTCTTCCCTGACTGTTTTACCCTTACCCATGGGGAGTGAGCCGGGAGGACCAGGACCATACATGACGAATACGTAGCTCCTGATTCTTGATGTCCTGTTAGGCGATGGTTATGGATCCCTGTAGGAACACAAATACTCATAATCTGATTCATGCACTTCCCACCTGCTGTTCACCACAATGGGAGGCGGACCCAGCTGGTTCCTACTCAGTCTGTATGTCCCGTTCTGGCATAGTGTACTCCTGCTGCTGATTATGACTCTCTGGATTGACTATGTGATGATGTGCTTTATGCTGCTGCTCAATGTGCAGTTTTTTTGTGTCTCTTTTCTTTTGGTTGTTTTCTGGTTTATTTATTTCTTGTCCAGTGTACTTTATAATGGGTTCTTGGCACCACTGCATTGCGGTTGATAAGCCAAAAAAGAATTCCATCAAAAAAAATCATAAAACAGAAATGTTATATCATTGTTAATAAATGGATCTAATGTTAGATGATGAAATAATGACGGAGTAATATGCTCCTGGGACTCAACTAAAGACCCCAAAAGGCTTTGACATGTAGTTAGCAATGTACTTAAGCTTTTCTTGTCAAATATATTGCAGTACGGAAAACACCTAAGAGGGAGAGGATATGGTGGAGCCGACAATGCTCTTACTAATGTAAAAATGAATTGGCTTTTGTTTTCATTTCGAATGTTTATGGTAACTATTGTAACACCCTATCAGCAAAAGCATTCTCTCAAACCAAAACACATAAGCAACAGTTTTATAGCCAGGCATGTGGGTCAATATTGTGTCAACTTCTTTTACTCAGCCCACACTTCAGCAATCCTTTTACCACATTCCAACACTTTTGATTCAAACTACCAAAAGCTACAGAGTCTCAGAATAGGAATCCATTTTTATTCTGTGATTGCTGCTCATGATGCTCAGGCAAGTACCTTGAGCACAACATAGATGATGAATATCTGCTCAGTGGATTTATCATTTGAAATGTTGACGGTGTGGGCAGAGAGCGATTGATACTTTTTCTCTTCTGCTGTTGTAGATAATTTGTATGCATGTCTATTTTGTTCCAATTACAGTTTAAGTGAGTACACTGTTTTGTTAAATGGGTTGCTGCATTTATAAAGTGTTGTTGAGTGACATTCTCTCTAAAGACATCTTTTATGTAACATGAATTGGCAAGCATTTTATTGAAGTCACCGGTAATTGCTTACCACTGTGGGTGGATTGCTGAAGCTCAAGACTTTGAAACAGTTGTTTGTGGTCTTCGTGGGGTTCCGGATAAAGAGTGAGGACTCCTTGGTGTTTGGATTAGGAGAGCATGTACACATCTTGAAGCATTGGGCTAGTGCAGTTCTGTATAAAGGAGAAAGTAGACTGCCATTCTTTGTGAGAGAGATTTTGATTGCCAGGCACCAATGACGTTGTATTTCTAATCAGAATCACTCAGAGTGTTGGCCAATGATGAGGAATAGCAGCAACAAGGAGTAGGATAATAAAGTGGAGGAACAGGTAAAGACAGCTATGAATACAATAATAGAGAAATGATGTTTAGAGATGTAAGAGAGATTTGGAAAGCTGTTTTCAGAGAATGGAGGTTTCGATCAAGAGACCCAGGAGGGGGATGGGGAGGGTGTCTGATAATTAGGTGTTTCAGACCAGTCATGCCCCTGGGGCTAGGTCTGGAGGGATCTTAAGAGATAAATAATTAATGGGCAGAGGGGACATAGCATTGAGCTGTCACTCTTATCTTGATAATGAGAAGGTGGTCATGTCAGCTTTAAGAAAGTGAAAAGCTCTTCTACTGAGGAAGAGATCCCCTAATGCTACAGCATCCTCTCTCTCCCCTAACTGGTTTCCGTCATAGCATGTGGCAGATTATGTGTCTTATTGGACAAGGAAACAAATTCCTAATTACGTGAGGACAAGGATTTATTCAGAGTTCCCTTGGAATTTGTTTCAAGATAATAGTGTCAACAACAGAAACCCTGAGAATGAGACAAGGCGTCTGTCTAGAAATACCACAATTGATGTTTACAGTTGTGGTGATTACAAAAACTCACCTTTGGAGTACTAATTTTAATTCCTGGGCTCCCCGGCAGCTGGTATGAGCAAAGCAAGCTGCGCGAGGTTTACATTGAGCAAGTGTCCAGTAGTGGTGTGGCAGCAAATTGTGCTGCCCTGAAGAATATGCCAAAATATTACGGTAGAGAAGCATGTCGGCGTTAGGTAATGGTTTACTAGAATAGCTACCAGCCTTTTTAATTCAACAGAGCACACACATTTTTCAATAAATTTGCGGAGGGTTGTACCTGCTGATTTTAAGCACTTTTGTTTGTCACAAGCAGAGTTCCTCTGCTACCACGTTTTCTTGCACTCCTTGGTTTGTTGTTTTGGACACATTTTCTTTTGAACCGAATGATGACCAATGATGAGAAAGGGGCCCAGTCTGGAGTTTACATACCAGTTGCCCCGTTGGTGGTGTTCCCGTGAGGTGTCATTCGGCTCATCACACATGTTTTGGTTCCTATGTGGTGCACACTCTGCATTTATTTCGGTTCCAGACAAATGTCTGGGTTTGCTCTATGTGACTGTCAAAGAACTGTTGGCCATTAGGTTTTCCTTTTTACTATTCAAAAATCTGGACGCAGTGCAGTAAAATATCCCCGAATAAAACAAAAGATATAGGGGAGTATAACGGCAATCAGGACTTTTTGACTGATCCGTTAGAAAAATTACTGACATAACCTACGTCCGTAAGACAGGGTTTCTGTTGTTGACAAGTTTTTTGAGTGGGGGGCAACCCTGTCCGTTTTTCCCTCTAAGCTCCGTTTTGTTACAGTCCAGATAAAAGTGACCTATGACATTGAGTTGGATGCAAAGGTCAGCAGAAGTGTCTGGATAAGGACCTCAAGACTGGCTGTTACACCTCCTACCTGGCTCTAGCACCCCATTGGTTTTTATACATGTTGGGAATTTAACATCTGTCACGTGGGTTTGAATAGAATTAAGGATTTCATGTACAACACAGAAAAAGTGTGATGCCCGGTGCTTCATAAATTGGCAATCATGTTTTGCTGTCTATGTAATCATCTGTGTGTGTAAAAAGATTTCTGTTGGCAGCACTCCACGCCAACTGAGACCCTGCATTCAGGAACATCTTAGAGTTGTATATCACTTGATGCCTCATACTTGTTGGTCACACACCAATGCTCTTGTGGGGACAATAGGGCCAATTTTAAGTTTCATGGTACAGAAATAGTCTTGCCAGACCCAAAAGGAGGTGATAGAGAATGACAGCTATGCCAGTATTATAAGCAAAGTGGATCTGTAGTTTGGGTTCCGTAAGCTGTGGACTAAATTCTGACAGTGAGCTGCACTATTTTCTTTAAACAGCCTCCCGAATAGGTGATATTGTTCATTTACTGTGTTGGGCTTGTCCATGTATAACATCTGCTTAGAAGTGTTTTCCCAGCAATGTCCAGGCATAGTCCTTAGCAATGGATGGCTTTTCAGCACACGTGTGGTTCTTCTTTGTTGAAGGCCATGCTGCGATTACCCTATTCCTAATGCAAGCATGGGGTTGGACCTCTCCAGTACAGCTTATATGTCCTTCATGGAAATATAGGACCATCTTATTATGAGGCCTTGCTTGCTAAACCGCCAGATGACCAGCACACAATATAACTGCTGAAACAGAAACTATTAAAATATGTGGATGACTCCAATGCAATGCCACTCCTGTGACGCCCTGTGCAATTTTGCTTTCAGAGAGGCTATTTGTATAGTAGGGTCTAAAAGGCAGGAACTCTCTTATTGTACATTCTATGATGGGGTAGATTAGAATAGTCTTTTTGTAACAAATCAAATGATATCTGAACATGTCTATTTTGAGATTGTTCAGTATGTCGAGGACACCAGGAGTTTTCCAGTCTTGTACTTTCTAGGTTAATATGACACTAGCACATCTGTTTCCTCTCACGTTTTTTTGAGATTACAGTAGTATTAATAATTGGTGCATTAATAACTGAGCAGTGTGAAGCCTTTTCTGCACACGTACTGATGTGGCTTGATGGTGTGGTGGTGTCGTTATGTGACGTGGAATTTAATTCTAAGTTAATCTGGAGACATGTGCTAACACAGAGATGTTTGTCCATTTGTATGACATCAGTGTTGTCATGAGTGATGTCACTGACCATGTCATGAGTGATGTAATATGTGACGTCATCAGCAGTGCATTGCAGGCGCGCAATTATAGTGAGTCCAAGTAACTATAACGTGGGAATTTCAATGGTTTTATGTCAGTAAAATTTCCAGCTAACTATAACTGGTGTGAAACCTCTGTTTTTTTCAGTGAATTTAATAGGTTTTTTAAATGCTAATTCCTAACTATAACTGGTCTGAAACCTATGTTTTTTTCAGTGAATTTCATAGGTTTTTTAAATGCTAATTCCTAACTAAAACTGATGTGAAACCTATGGTTTTTTCAGTGAATTTCATAGGTTTTTCAAATGCTAATTCCTAACTATATATAAGGCCCCAAACCTATGTTTTTTTCAGTGAATTTCATAGTTTTCTTAATAGCAAATGTCTATAGCTATGAAATGTAATATTTGTGAAAATGAATCCTATATTATATATTTATGTAAAACAATTTTTTTATGTATATTGTTTTTTTTTATTTTTAATTTTTCCGGGGCGCTCCCTGGAGCGCTCCCGGTGCGCGCCCCGGGGAGCGCCCCGGAAAGCGCAGTCTTTTGAAGCGCCCCGGGGCGCGTACCGGTGAGCTTCCCGTTAGCGCTATTGCCGCAAACAAAAACAACATCGTGACGTATCGCGTAGCCGCGTGATGTGTCATATGACGCACAGCGTAAGCGCACCCGGAAGCACGCGAGCGCATATGATCGCAAAACGTCCTGACGCGCTTACGCGGCGCGCCCCGGGCGTGTAGCGGAAGCGCGTCGGGTCATGTGACCTGAGAATAACTCTTTTCATTGGTTCACAACACTTTTGGTTTCCAAATGATGAAAGCCCTGCTCATGTGACTTGAAAATAACACTTTTCATCGGTCCAGAACAGTTTTTTTTCCAAATGATGAAAGCCCCCACCTTTTTTCCTTATTCTGACTTTGTCCTTTGACTGAGGAAGACCTGTTTTGAGATCTGTCTCCAATCTTTTCTAATTTTAAATGGCTACAGTAGCAGCAGCAGCTGGAGCATCTGCCCCACCACCACCACCATCAAAAAGACCACCAGAAGATCACATTGGTGGTCAAGAAGAAGAGGAGGAGGATAATGAAGAGGAGGGACAGACAAGGCATTTCCTGCCTGAAGTTAATCAGCCCTACAAGCCCAAAGAGCACTTCATATGGCAGTTCTACAAAATCCCAAGGGGTTACAAAAAAGTCAACGCTGCGAAGGTAACTTGTCTGATTTGTGATGCAGAGCTGTCCAGTGGGAACCCTAACAAAAAATATTCCTTCGGGAATCATACCATGATTCGGCACATGATCCGTTGGCACCCAATCAACTATTCTGCTGCAGAGGTAAGGGACCTCTGCAGTAAGCTACCCCCATCAACATCTAGACCCTCAACATCGAAAGAACCAACTCCATCGGGTTCAGAGGCAACAGAGACAATGCCTATCATACAACTAAAATTTAACAATTTTAAAATCATGTGCAAATATTGTGGAAAGTTAATTTGCTATGGTGAGCAAAGTATAAAACTTATCATCTGTGCTGGGAATAACCATAAGTGCCCGAAAAATCCCTATTTTTTTCTGGTTATTTTTTTGCTCCAGTTGAGCCATTTACAATTCCCTGTTTTTTGTTTCTCCCCATGAAAAATACAAAAAAAATATAAACTGTTCAGAAAACCCGAAAAAAAGTAAAAAATGTTCAAAAACACAATAAAAAAATATAAATCAACAAAAAGAAGAAAAAAAACAGTTCTTTTTAGAACTACCTCCAATTTTTAAAAAAAGACTACATTTTTTAAAAACTCTGTCATTCTTTTTTCCCCATGGTACGCTCCCCGGTACGCTCCCCCGCGCAAATCGGAAAAAAAATTACATTTTTTTTTGCCCCACAGGGCCCTTTTATGGCCCCCACATCAATCCTAGGGGGTCAGGGGGGGTCTACCCTTCCCCCTTTTGGTCATTTCCCTCTTTGTTTTGGCCACCTCTTGTGTCTTGATCCTACCGAGACACAAGATGGCGGCCGCTCCGGACTGTTTGGAATGTTTACAGACACCCGAGAGCCAATCAGCTTTCCGCACGGGAACTCGCATACCGCGCTTATAGATATATATTTTTTTTTGTACCTAAATTACTCAAAAACCACTGAAGCACATATCTTGAGGCATAGCAAAGGCACAACGGGCTACCTGTCCCTACAATTTTGCCAAGATTGGTGGAAATCCATTCAGCCCATTTTGAGATTTAACTATCATTACCTACTGGCGACCGCCAGTAGGTAATATATATATATATATATATATATATATATATATATATCTGTAACTTGGTATTGTGGTGTTTAAACAATAACTTTTTCTTGTTTGGTAAGGACATATGGAAGCAAATACGTGGTGTAGCCATGGGTTCCTGCTTCTCTCCCAGCTACGCGTGCTTGCACGTGGGGCTGTGGGAGGAGCAGGAGCTACCTGGCATTGCTGGATTTGAACGCGTCAAATATTGGATGCGTTTTATTGATGATATTTTTTGTGTGTGGGAGGGGGACATTAGCAGTGCTCGGATTTTTGTGGATGCACTTAACAAAAATCATTCCAACCTATTTTTCACTTCCAACATTAGTGAAAGCACTGCTGAATTTCTTGATGTATCTATTAATATCATCAATAATCAGATCATCACTGCCCTCCACAGGAAGTCCACTGCTGGCAATAGTATTCTTCATGCCAGCAGTGGTCACCCACAACATGTCATTATGAGCATCCCGCTGGGTGAACTGCTACGCCTTAAGCGAATATGCAACACCCAGGCTAAATTTGAGGAAGGGGCATCCGCAATGCTTGCGAGACTGGAGGCAAGAGGATACAGTAAATCCTGTCTTGCCACTGCATTAAGGAAGAGCGGTGAAAGAACTAGAGACTCTTTGTTATTACCTAAACCCCTTGAGAGTGATACAACCTCGAATTCCAGCAGACTAATAACAACCTATAGTCAACAGCACCGCAAGATTAAATCCATAGTAAATAAACATTGGGCAGTCCTAAAAACAGACGAAGTTTTACGTGATCTAACTCCTGACAAGCCTACAATTACATTCAGGCGCGCGTTTAGCATGCGCAGCAAGTTATCACAATCCAGCCCTGAACTGCCTAGGTTGGATCAATGGTTTGGAAGAAAGGGATTCCACAAATGTTCCTCCTGTCGGGCATGCAAGTTTGGACAAAATACCACTCATTATCGCACTCCGTTCACTGATACTGAATTTTCTATTCAAGGCAATTACAACTGCCGCACGGAGTTTGCGGTATACATCTTAACTTGTACTTGCGGCCTACGTTATGTGGGCAGTACTGGTGCACAGGTGCATGTCAGAATACTGCAGCACCTCAGAGCCATAGTCAACCATGATGGGGCATACCCAGTGGCGCGTCATTTCAACAGCAGGCACAATAGGGATTTGTCATGTCTTACCTATTATGTCATTGACGCCGTGGCTCCCCTCAGACGAGGAGGCGATCGTGACAAAATGTTGCGCCGGTTGGAAACGCAATATATCATCAAACTCGACAGCAAACAACCAAATGGGTTGAATGCGACGGAGGACTTGCACAACTTCCTGTAGGTACATTCATTTTTCACAAACACTCCGTATGACAATTTACATAGTGGATACAACGTGAGTACAATGAATAAAATTGTATATAGTGTGTACATATATGAAATTCTGTATTCCAGCACCTATTTTTAGGTATTCTGTAGTCCTGTCTCCTAAAGGTCTGGCTGCTTAGTTCTCTAGACAGCACAGTTTTTTAAACAAACACTTGGGAATTTCTTTTTTTGTGTGATTCTTATTTCACTGGTTATTTATTTAAGCACTCTTTTTTTTACATACAATTTTGATGTAAATAGTTCTTGCATAATTATGATATTGGTACGAATGAACAATGTACAGATATATATATTCTTTCATATATATGAAATTGGGACTATAATGTGTTTATAATTGTATAGTACACTTAGGTGCTGTTTTGATGTTTTAAAGTCAACATTTTTTGGTGTTGTATGCTACAGCAACAAACTGCAGGGCACTGCCATGATTTGAATGAATAGATTTATGTTGCAAGTCCATGAAAGTTAAACAATCAGATATTTTCTTATGGAGTTTTGTGAAATTCACATTGCATTCATGCACATCATGAGCGGGGGCTCCCTTTCACAGGAGCTGGTGCAAATTTGGAGCAACTAGAAAAGCAAGTCGGTTTAAGGTTTTCGTTGGCACAGGGGCCACAAGCCAGCTGGCAAGTGACCGGGCCAACGCGTCGAGCCAACACCAGCAGAAGTTCCCCACGCAGCACTCATCGAGTGTGGAGGGGTGAGCTTCGGTGCAAGAGTAGCTCAGGATTGGGGCTTCTCAAACCCTGGTGTACAGCTTTGAGGGTCACTCGTGGGCTGCACGGTCAGCGTCTCATGGCCTTTTCAAGATGGCGTGCCCCACGCTTCTGGTCGCCTCCACGGGTCTCAGCTCTGCAGGGACTGTGGATGGGGCTGGAGGAAGGCAGGCAAGCTTGATCTCGTTGATCTCTGTCGCTCGAGTTCCGGCGGGAACTGCAACAAAGCAAGGGTCGAGGTGCTGGATGGTACCTGTTTGCACAGGGTGGTCACTCCTTGACCACAAGGGAGATTCTTCAGTCTTCTACGTTGAGTAGGATGTCGAAGGGTCCAGAGTTTTGTTTCTTATGTTTCTTCAGGATAGTCTGAGTTGCATTGGCACTGCTCCCACTCTTATTCGAATCTGGTGGGCTGGATTACCTTCTAGGTCCCCTCCTATGGGTGGGACCCAGGAAGGGGGTGGATACACCCCTTTCCTTTGATCCAGGCCACGCTGGGACTGGGGCTGGTGTGCCCCAGAACCGGTTTGGCCGGATTATGCAAGGGGCAGCCTTGTGCTCCCCAGGCAGTGTCTGGTTTCTTTCAAACCTCCCTGCTACAATCCACTATCTCCTGTCTGGGGTGGTGTAACACCGCCCTGCGACAGGAAACCCTTTGTCCAGGCCACCATCTGCTGAGTTTCGGTCAGCAGCAGGAGGCCAGACCCATGTCTGTGGTAGAGGCATCCATTTTGTGGATCTGAGGCTCTTTTAAAATCAACCGCGTTTCAGTAAAGTAACATGTCTTCTCCCTCTAGAGGTGTGGAATGCTACCCCCATCGCCAGAACTTGCGAGGGGGTAGTATTCCAATTCGTATGACACCTTACACGACATGTTTTGATAAAGCCAAACCAAAGTTGCTATGTAACCGCGAGGATTATAAGGCACTTAATAGTATATGGTATGGCATTATCCCGGAACAGCTTAGGGAGTGGTTCCCGACAGCTGCAGACAGGCTCAGCTCATGCCAGAGCTCCATCTCACATTAAACCACGCACTCTGCCTCCAGGATTGATAAGGCCTTCCATAGGAGTGACTCACAGGTTTATATGTGTCCAGATAGAGGTTTAGATATAGGTATACTATATCTAAGCAAGGGGTGATTACACCCACTTGCCCCAGCTGAGTGATCAGCCAGTTGTGTCAATTTAAGAACCAGCCAGGGGTGGCAAAAGCAATGCTTCAGCCCCTAGTAGGCCTTGGTGGCACCTATGCCCTGAGCACCTATAGTGCATGGTACAGGGGCTGACTAGGAGTCCATTTCCAATTGTGGTATGTACCTAGGGTACATGGAATCCATTTTACAGAGAGAGCAGATAGCCTGGGGCCCTGATTACCAGGGAACCAGGCCAACTAAGTTGAAAACCAGCTAAACACAGGCAAAAAATCTGGGGTAACCATAGTCAGGTAGCCACCTTCCTACAGTATATATATATATATCTATATATATCCTCTAATCCTCGCTGTCACCTCCAATTCACTTTATGGAAAAAACGAGCGGAGACCCAATTTCTACGTGCATTCATTTATTTAGCCATGCACCGCCATATATATATATATATATATATATATATATTGTTTAAGCAAACGCCCTTGAGCTTACAGAGGGCACACAATGCTGTTCTTGCCCTTCCGGTTTGTGTGCCTCGTGCTGCTTGCTATTCAGATCTCCATTGTTAATGCCATCATCCCGACGCGTTTCGAGGCCAACTCCGCCTCTTAATCATGGGCTGCTGCATGCAAAACACTGAGACCTCACCGTTTCTTTTTTCCTGATTTTTATTCATTGAGGAAAAAATTGCCCCCAATGGGCGTGGCTCACAGGTAATGCCTGGATGGCATGCTGGTTCTTGTGGTCCATGAAGCAGTGAGTCAGTGATTACCTTTAGTAGGTTCAGTGTTCTCATGTCCAATTAGAGCATAATTCAATTCCTTGAGTAGGACGGATTTTCTGATGTGCAAGCAGTTTTAAATAAAAGAGCAGCATGCCAGTCCAGAGAGAAATCGTTTTCCCCCTTCAGCCTTTCCACAGACAGCTTCAACAGCTTTCAGGAAGTGGTGCTCCTCTGCCACGGCCAGGACTGCCGCGAATTAATTGTTTAAGCAAACGCCCTTGAGCTTACAGAGGGCACACAATGCTGTTCTTGCCCTTCCGGTTTGTGTGCCTCGCGCTGCTTGCTATTCAGATCTCCATTGTTAATGCCATCATCCCGACGCGTTTCGAGGCCAACTCCGCCTCTTAATCATGGGCTGCTGCATGCAAAACACTGAGACCTCACCGTTTCTTTTTTCCAGATTTTTATTCATTGAGGAAAAAAACGCCCCCAATGGGCGTGGCTCACAGGTAATGCCTGGATGCCATGCTGGTTCTTGTGGTCCATGAAGCAGTGAGTCAGTGATTACCTTTAGTAGGTTCAGTGTTCTCATGTCCAATTAGAGCATAATTCAATTCCTTGAGTAGGACGGATTTTCTGATGTGCAAGCAGTTTTAAATAAAAGAGCAGCATGCCAGTCCAGAGAGAAATCGTTTTCCCCCTTCAGCCTTTCCACAGACAGCTTCAACAGCTTTCAGGAAGTGGTGCTCCTCTGCCACGGCCAGGACTGCCGCGAATTAATTGTTTAAGCAAATGCCCTTGAGCTTACAGAGGGCACACAATGCTGTTCTTGCCCTTCCGGTTTGTGTGCCTCGCGCTGCTTGCTATTCAGATCTCCATTGTTAATGCCATCATCCCGACGCGTTTCGAGGCCAACTCCGCCTCTTAATCATGGGCTGCTGCATGCAAAACACTGAGACCTCACCGTTTCTTTTTTCCAGATTTTTATTCATTGAGGAAAAAAACGCCCCCAATGGGCGTGGCTCACAGTTAATGCCTGGATGGCATGCTGGTTCTTGTGGTCCATGAAGCAGTGAGTCAGTGATTACCTTTAGTAGGTTCAGTGTTCTCATGTCCAATTAGAGCATAATTCAATTCCTTGAGTAGGACGGTTTTTCTGATGTGCAAGCAGTTTTAAATAAAAGAGCAGCATGCCAGTCCAGAGAGAAATCGTTTTCCCCCTTCAGCCTTTCCACAGACAGCTTCAACAGCTTTCAGGAAGTGGTGCTCCTCTGCCACGGCCAGGACTGCCGCAAATTAATTGTTTAAGCAAACGCCCTTGAGCTTACAGAGGGCACACAATGCTGTTCTTGCCCTTCCGGTTTGTGTGCCTCGCGCTACTTGCTATTCAGATCTCCATTGTTAATGCCATCATCCCGACGCGTTTCGAGGCCAACTCCGCCTCTTAATCATGGGCTGCTGCATGCAAAACACTGAGACCTCACCGTTTCTTTTTTCCTGATTTTTATTCATTGAGGAAAAAAACGCCCCCAATGGGCGTGGCTCACAGGTAATGCCTGGATGGCATGCTGGTTCTTGTGGTCCATGAAGCAGTGAGTCAGTGATTACCTTTAGTAGGTTCAGTGTTCTCATGTCCAATTAGAGCATAATTCAATTCCTTGAGTAGGACGGATTTTCTGATGTGCAAGCAGTTTTAAATAAAAGAGCAGCATGCCAGTCCAGAGAGAAATCGTTTTCCCCCTTCAGCCTTTCCACAGACAGCTTCAACAGCTTTCAGGAAGTGGTGCTCCTCTGCCACGGCCAGGACTGCCGCGAATTAATTGTTTAAGCAAACGCCCTTGAGCTTACAGAGGGCACACAATGCTGTTCTTGCCCTTCCGGTTTGTGTGCCTCGCGCTGCTTGCTATTCAGATCTCCATTGTTAATGCCATCATCCCGACGCGTTTCGAGGCCAACTCCGCCTCTTAATCATGGGCTGCTGCATGCAAAACACTGAGACCTCACTGTTTCTTTTTTCCTGATTTTTATTCATTGAGGAAAAAAACGCCCCCAATGGGCGTGGCTCACAGGTAATGCCTGGATGGCATGCTGGTTCTTGTGGTCCATGAAGCAGTGAGTCAGTGATTACCTTTAGTAGGTTCAGTGTTCTCATGTCCAATTAGAGCATAATTCAATTCCTTGAGTAGGACGGATTTTCTGATGTGCAAGCAGTTTTAAATAAAAGAGCAGCATGCCAGTCCAGAGAGAAATCGTTTTCCCCCTTCAGCCTTTCCACAGACAGCTTCAACAGCTTTCAGGAAGTGGTGCTCCTCTGCCACGGCCAGGACTGCCGCGAATTAATTGTTTAAGCAAACACCCTTGAGCTTACAGAGGGCACACAATGCTGTTCTTGCCCTTCCGGTTTGTGTGCCTCGCGCTGCTTGCTATTCAGATCTCCATTGTTAATGCCATCATCCCGACGTGTTTCGAGGCCAACTCCGCCTCTTAATCATGGGCTGCTGCATGCAAAACACTGAGACCTCACCGTTTCTTTTTTCCTGATTTTTATTCATTGAGGAAAAAAACGCCCCCAATGGGCGTGGCTCACAGGTAATGCCTGGATGGCATGCTGGTTCTTGTGGTCCATGAAGCAGTGAGTCAGTGATTACCTTTAGTAGGTTCAGTGTTCTCATGTCCAATTAGAGCATAATTCAATTCCTTGAGTAGGACGGATTTTCTGATGTGCAAGCAGTTTTAAATAAAAGAGCAGCATGCCAGTCCACAGAGAAATCGTTTTCCCCCTTCAGCCTTTCCACAGACAGCTTCAACAGCTTTCAGGAAGTGGTGCTCCTCTGCCACGGCCAGGACTGCCGTGAATTAATTGTTTAAGCAAACGCCCTTGAGCTTACAGAGGGCACACAATGCTGTTCTTGCCCTTTCCGGTTTGTGTGCCTCGCGCTGCTTGCTATTCAGATCTCCATTGTTAATGCCATCATCCCGACGCGTTTCGAGGCCAACTCCGCCTCTTAATCATGGGCTGCTGCATGCAAAACACTGAGACCTCACCGTTTCTTTTTTCCTGATTTTTATTCATTGAGGAAAAAAACGCCCCCAATGGGCGTGGCTCACAGGTAATGCCTGGATGGCATGCTGGTTCTTGTGGTCCATGAAGCAGTGAGTCAGTGATTACCTTTAGTAGGTTCAGTGTTCTCATGTCCAATTAGAGCATAATTCAATTCCTTGAGTAGGACGGTTTTTCTGATGTGCAAGCAGTTTTAAATAAAAGAGCAGCATGCCAGTCCAGAGAGAAATCGTTTTCCCCCTTCAGCCTTTCCACAGACAGCTTCAACAGCTTTCAGGAAGTGGTGCTCCTCTGCCACGGCCAGGACTGCCGCAAATTAATTGTTTAAGCAAACGCCCTTGAGCTTACAGAGGGCACACAATGCTGTTCTTGCCCTTCCGGTTTGTGTGCCTCGCGCTACTTGCTATTCAGATCTCCATTGTTAATGCCATCATCCCGACGCGTTTCGAGGCCAACTCCGCCTCTTAATCATGGGCTGCTGCATGCAAAACACTGAGACCTCACCGTTTCTTTTTTCCTGATTTTTATTCATTGAGGAAAAAAACGCCCCCAATGGGCGTGGCTCACAGGTAATGCCTGGATGGCATGCTGGTTCTTGTGGTCCATGAAGCAGTGAGTCAGTGATTACCTTTAGTAGGTTCAGTGTTCTCATGTCCAATTAGAGCATAATTCAATTCCTTGAGTAGGACGGATTTTCTGATGTGCAAGCAGTTTTAAATAAAAGAGCAGCATGCCAGTCCAGAGAGAAATCGTTTTCCCCCTTCAGCCTTTCCACAGACAGCTTCAACAGCTTTCAGGAAGTGGTGCTCCTCTGCCACGGCCAGGACTGCCGCGAATTAATTGTTTAAGCAAACGCCCTTGAGCTTACAGAGGGCACACAATGCTGTTCTTGCCCTTCCGGTTTGTGTGCCTCGCGCTGCTTGCTATTCAGATCTCCATTGTTAATGCCATCATCCCGACGCGTTTCGAGGCCAACTCCGCCTCTTAATCATGGGCTGCTGCATGCAAAACACTGAGACCTCACTGTTTCTTTTTTCCTGATTTTTATTCATTGAGGAAAAAAACGCCCCCAATGGGCGTGGCTCACAGGTAATGCCTGGATGGCATGCTGGTTCTTGTGGTCCATGAAGCAGTGAGTCAGTGATTACCTTTAGTAGGTTCAGTGTTCTCATGTCCAATTAGAGCATAATTCAATTCCTTGAGTAGGACGGATTTTCTGATGTGCAAGCAGTTTTAAATAAAAGAGCAGCATGCCAGTCCAGAGAGAAATCGTTTTCCCCCTTCAGCCTTTCCACAGACAGCTTCAACAGCTTTCAGGAAGTGGTGCTCCTCTGCCACGGCCAGGACTGCCGCGAATTAATTGTTTAAGCAAACGCCCTTGAGCTTACAGAGGGCACACAATGCTGTTCTTGCCCTTCCGGTTTGTGTGCCTCGCGCTGCTTGCTATTCAGATCTCCATTGTTAATGCCATCATCCCGACGTGTTTCGAGGCCAACTCCGCCTCTTAATCATGGGCTGCTGCATGCAAAACACTGAGACCTCACCGTTTCTTTTTTCCTGATTTTTATTCATTGAGGAAAAAAACGCCCCCAATGGGCGTGGCTCACAGGTAATGCCTGGATGGCATGCTGGTTCTTGTGGTCCATGAAGCAGTGAGTCAGTGATTACCTTTAGTAGGTTCAGTGTTCTCATGTCCAATTAGAGCATAATTCAATTCCTTGAGTAGGACGGATTTTCTGATGTGCAAGCAGTTTTAAATAAAAGAGCAGCATGCCAGTCCACAGAGAAATCGTTTTCCCCCTTCAGCCTTTCCACAGACAGCTTCAACAGCTTTCAGGAAGTGGTGCTCCTCTGCCACGGCCAGGACTGCCGCGAATTAATTGTTTAAGCAAACGCCCTTGAGCTTACAGAGGGCACACAATGCTGTTCTTGCCCTTCCGGTTTGTGTGCCTCGCGCTGCTTGCTATTCAGATCTCCATTGTTAATGCCATCATCCCGACGCGTTTCGAGGCCAACTCCGCCTCTTAATCATGGGCTGCTGCATGCAAAACACTGAGACCTCACCGTTTCTTTTTTCTCTGGACTGGCATGCTGCTCTTTTATTTAAAACTGCTTGCACATCAGAAAATCCTTCCTACTCAAGGAATTGAATTATGCTCTAATTGGACATGAGAACACTGAACCTACTAAAGGTAATCACTGACTCACTGCTTCATGGACCACAAGAACCAGCATGCCATCCAGGCATTACCTGTGAGCCACGCCCATTGGGGGCGTTTTTTTCCTCAATGAATAAAAATCAGGAAAAAAGAAACGGTGAGGTCTCAGTGTTTTGCATGCAGCAGCCCATGATTAAGAGGCGGAGTTGGCCTCGAAACACGTCGGGATGATGGCATTAACAATGGAGATCTGAACAGCAAGCAGCGCGAGGCACACAAACCGGAAGGGCAAGAACAGCATTGTGTGCCCTCTGTAAGCTCAAGGGCGTTTGCTTAAACAATTAATTCGCGGCAGTCCTGGCCGTGGCAGAGGAGCACCACTTCCTGAAAGCTGTTGAAGCTGTCTGTGGAAAGGCTGAAGGGGGAAAACGATTTCTCTCTGGACTGGCATGCTGCTCTTTTATTTAAAACTGCTTGCACATCAGAAAATCCGTCCTACTCAAGGAATTGAATTATGCTCTAATTGGACATGAGAACACTGAACCTACTAAAGGTAATCACTGACTCACTGCTTCATGGACCACAAGAACCAGCATGCCATCCAGGCATTACCTGTGAGCCACGCCCATTGGGGGCGTTTTTTTCCTCAATGAATAAAAATCAGGAAAAAAGAAACGGTGAGGTCTCAGTGTTTTGCATGCAGCAGCCCATGATTAAGAGGCGGAGTTGGCCTCGAAACGCGTCGGGATGATGGCATTAACAATGGAGATCTGAATAGCAAGCAGCGCGAGGCACACAAACCGGAAGGGCAAGAACAGCATTGTGTGCCCTCTGTAAGCTCAAGGGCGTTTGCTTAAACAATTAATTCGCGGCAGTCCTGGCCGTGGCAGAGGAGCACCACTTCCTGAAAGCTGTTGAAGCTGTCTGTGGAAAGGCTGAAGGGGGAAAACGATTTCTCTCTGGACTGGCATGCTGCTCTTTTATTTAAAACTGCTTGCACATCAGAAAATCCGTCCTACTCAAGGAATTGAATTATGCTCTAATTGGACATGAGAACACTGAACCTACTAAAGGTAATCACTGACTGACTGCTTCATGGACCACAAGAACCAGCATGCCATCCAGGCATTACCTGTGAGCCACGCCCATTGGGGGCGTTTTGTTCCTCAATGAATAAAAATCAGGAAAAAAGAAACAGTGAGGTCTCAGTGTTTTGCATGCAGCAGCCCATGATTAAGAGGCGGAGTTGGCCTCGAAACGCGTCGGGATGATGGCATTAACAATGGAGATCTGAACAGCAAGCAGCGCGAGGCACACAAACCCGAAGGGCAAGAACAGCATTGTGTGCCCTCTGTAAGCTCAAGGGCGTTTGCTTAAACAATTAATTCGCTGCAGTCCTGGCCGTGGCAGAGGAGCACCACTTCCTGAAAGCTGTTGAAGCTGTCTGTGGAAAGGCTGAAGGGGGAAAACGATTTCTCTCTGGACTGGCATGCTGTTCTTTTATTTAAAACTGCTTGCACATCAGAAAATCCGTCCTACTCAAGGAATTGAATTATGCTCTAATTGGACATGAGAACACTGAACCTACTAAAGGTAATCACTGACTCACTGCTTCATGGACCACAAGAACCAGCATGCCATCCAGGCATTACCTGTGAGCCACGCCCATTGGGGGCGTTTTTTTCCTCAATGAATAAAAATCAGGAAAAAAGAAACGGTGAGGTCTCAGTGTTTTGCATGCAGCAGCCCATGATTAAGAGGCGGAGTTGGCCTCGGAACGCGTCGGGATGATGGCATTAACAATGGAGATCTGAACAGCAAGCAGCGCGAGGCACACAAACCGGAAGGGCAAGAACAGCATTGTGTGCCCTCTGTAAGCTCAAGGGCGTTTGCTTAAACAATTAATTCGCGGCAGTCCTGGCCGTGGCAGAGGAGCACCACTTCCTGAAAGCTGTTGAAGCTGTCTGTGGAAAGGCTGAAGGGGGAAAACGATTTCTCTCTGGACTGGCATGCTGCTCTTTTATTTAAAACTGCTTGCACATCAGAAAATCCGTCCTACTCAAGGAATTGAATTATGCTCTAATTGGACATGAGAACACTGAACCTACTAAAGGTAATCACTGACTCACTGCTTCATGGACCACAAGAACCAGCATGCCATCCAGGCATTACCTGTGAGCCACGCCCATTGGGGGCGTTTTTTTCCTCAATGAATAAAAATCAGGAAAAAAGAAACGGTGAGGTCTCAGTGTTTTGCATGCAGCAGCCCATGATTAAGAGGCGGAGTTGGCCTCGAAACGCGTCGGGATGATGGCATTAACAATGGAGATCTGAACAGCAAGCAGCGCGAGGCACACAAACCGGAAAGGCAAGAACAGCATTGTGTGCTCTCTGTAAGCTCAAGGGCGTTTGCTTAAACAATATATATATATATATATATATATATATATATATATATATATATATATATATATATATATATATATATATATATTGCGAGAGAGATGAAAGAGTGCAATATAAAAAATGTATACTTATTTACTTATTTTAAGAATTATATTTTTTTGATGTATTACTATGAAAACTTATTATATATGTATATCTATATAAATCTATATATATACACACACACATATATATGTATGCAAAATACATACAAATAAAACATAAATTTAAACAATTCAATAACAAAATATACTCATTCATTTAGGCAACAAATAAAATTTTAAACATTTGAAACCCCCAAAAAATAAATTTACTAAAGTTACTATAAACGTTAAATTAAACTTAAAAGTAAGAACAAACAATATAAAATATAAACAACAAGCAAGTAATACTATAAAATCCATTTAACCAATATTATTAAAACTATTAGAGTGTAAGAATATTCAGGGCCTAATTACAATTTCGGTCGGAAAGCTTCCGACCAACATTGTAGGTTTAAAGTCCAACGCCATATTACAATGACAGTGGTCGGAGTTTAAACCGGCAGAGAAATCCAACAAGGGTCCGACGGGCTCAAGGAGCCCGTTGGCCAGTCAAAAAAGCCTCATAATTCCATAAGGACCGCATTTGCTCCGTCGGGATTATTATGGCACTTTCCAACAGCAGTTCCAAGTCAGCCTTTCCGACATAGAACTGCTGTCAGAAAGTGTCTTTGAGGGCCCCTAGCAGGGTGCCCATCCCTCTGCTGCCTCCGTATATTGCTCAATATCCCTGCACTGTGTTGCAGGCACTGTGAGGTGCAAGCCACAAAGTCCAGGGATGTTTGGAAAGATCCGTTTGTTCTATGGCAGCTTATGCTGCTGGCATTTCCCGCCCGCAGCACAAGCTCCAAAAGAAAATTGGATGTTTCGGACCACAGTGTGTGCAGTGGAATCCTAATGATGCGGAGGAACCACCGACCTAAGATCGGTCGGTTCCCATTCCATGTCAGACCAACATCGTAATCAGTGTCTAAATGTACTATTCTAACTCCAGTGTATACAACAGTAGGGAAAGTGTTGGACTTCAGAGGTGTTAGAGTTACTATTCCTACTCCAGTCAGTGCAACAGTATGGGTAGCGTTGGACTTTGGTGGGGTTACATTTACTATTCCCACTACAGTCTAAGCAACAGTAGGGAATGCAATGGGCTTCAGAGGGGTGACAATTACTATTCCCACTCCAGTCTAAGCAACAGGAGGGAATGTATTGTACTTCAGAGGTGTTATATTAACTATTCCTACTCCAGTCAGTGCAACAGTAAGGGAAGTGTTAGACTTAGGATGAGTTAGATTTACTATTCCCACTCCAGTCTAAGGAACAGTAGGTAAAGCATTGGACTTCGGAAGGGTTAGATTGACTATTCTCACTCCAGACTAAGCAACAACCGGGAACGTGTTCGACATAAAAAGTATTACATACATGAATACAAATCCAACCAAAATAGTGAAAATGATGAACAGTTCCTACAAAACAATATTAAAGTTCACAGACTTATTTATATTCCTTTATTTAAAATTAAAATGTCAACATATAACTTAAAAAAAAGAAAATTGTGTATAATAAAAGCTATTTCTCTAACTACAAAAAAGCTAAATAAATCACTTATCTATTTAATTTAAATTAATAAACACATAAAAAATAATTTTAAAAATCAAATATCATCTCTGAAACAAATCCTCTCAAACATATCGCAATAACTAAATTAACTGTTAAAAACATATATACATATAAAACATTATACATAAGCAGCTTCCAATTAATACATTACATAATTATATAAACCAATGTAAAAATCAAACCCCCCCAAAATATTTTCTTAGCAACTTACTCACCAAAACATATTACATACTATTAAAAAATACATGTGTAATAAATATATAAAAACACAAATGAATATTGAAATAAAAATTACAACAATTACTCAATAATTAATAAATTGGTTAGCATTAAATTAACTATTGGCTTAATTCAACAACTATCCATATTCCCCTACAAACCCAGCAACCCACACCAAAACTATAACCTAAATACACCATTAAAAACCTATTTTCATAATTACCAATGAGTTACAAATGAGTTAATTATTTCTATTTTTTTTTAAATTATATATTTTCCACCCTACATCCTACAAACCCAACAACCCATTACTAAAGTATAACTTTAAAAAGGTAATACACGTTTTGCATAATTAACAATGCATTATATAATTAATTAACAATTAAAAAGGGATTATTAATACATTTTCTATTTTATATAACTTAATTAACTTTCAGACCATATACCCCTACAGACCCAACAACCTGCTAATAAAACATAACATACTGTAACTAATAAGAAAACTAAGTTTAAACTTTTAAATGTTAAATTTTAAATGTAATATGACACACCACAAATTTGCATAATTAATAGTACTAATGAAAAATAAACTAACAATAAATTAAACATATTTACAATTTAAATAACTTGCCAACCTGTTCCCCTACAAACCCAATGCTATACATCTCTAATAACATTAAAATAAAAAAATACTTACAATTTCAAACGAAAATTTAGAAATTGATACCAATTAAGTCAACAATACTAGCAACTACAATTAATATAACTGAAACTCATTAAAATAACAAGAAAACAATATATTTTACCACTATATTACTATATACCATGTTAAAATCAAGGATATTCTTAAAACAATACAACTTACCAAGAAATTGATGCTCTTGAAAATGATATTCTGTGCCACGATATTTTTGCATCATCATATTTTGTCAAAAACATCGTACTGTACATGTCTTAAAACAATGTGAAGGTTCTGTCACACCTTATCCTAATTGTAGGCTTGCCTGGTTGTTTTTGTCATTCAAATAGAGGTGGCATCAGTATCAATATTGAATATTAGGGGTGAAAATGAAGAACCCTGGGGTACTCCACCATCGGTCATCTACTGTTCCTGTGAAAGAGGGGATAAGATGAGCACATGAGAGTGGTCAGTTACATCAAAGCTGGTCCCCGCTGATGGGAATTACTGACCCTCATAGTACCCGTCCTCAGAGGATTAGGATGATTGAGGGTTTCAAAAGTGACCAATAGAGCCTATCAACACAACATCATGGCTGAAACCAGCCTCAAAGCTGAAGCCCTCAAGGAGTCTCAATATATGTATGTGTTCCTCAATAGGCTGGATGCTGACTTGAAAATGATCTTAAAAGAGTGAAAATTCGCACAGGTTCAGAGGTGACCGGGAGGAGAGAAGATGGCCAGAAACTTCGAGATTTTTCTGCTTCTAGAGTTTGTTTTCTTGGAATGATTTCACCCTTTTACCAACGTAACTTTTATCTCTCCACAGGGTAACTGGTCTGATAGCCTAAACGAATTATCTTGTCAAGTGCATTGCACAAAGGTCCACGGAGAATTCCAGTTTAACATGTTTCATATTTTTCTAGTGTCGCAAGAGAAGGTAACAAAGATAGCCCATTACCTCTTTCTATTGGATACATGCGTGTTCAATGTCTCTATGTCAACACTGATCTTTTGCATTTTTTAAGAGTTGTTTCTGGTATATAAAGAGGTTTTTGTCGTGGGCCAGAAGATGAGGAAGGATCTGCTACTTTGTTCAGAAGTTGTAGTTGAATGTAGCAGGTTTCGTCCTAATAACAATAGAAATGCTTGGTACTGTTTCTCTCCTGTCAATTGTTCCAAACAAAACGAAATATATAAAAAAAATTGTTTTGATGCAACATGTGATGAAATTATTTGCACACGAATAACTACACTGACCATAGTGCATTTGTGGCAGAAGAATTTGTATTTTTGAAGCATGTAATGCTGCTTTAAAATCTGCATTGTGAAAATTACTGTTACAAGTTCAACAATGACATGAAAGAAGAGAAAGAAAGAAAAGACTTTAAAAGCGACGATGCCCACCTGATGGTCATTGATGCTGGATTGCTGTAGTGCAGCTATGAAATGTTTTTCGATTCTAGTGTTTAATTTCAATGGTCTCGTGCTTGTGTAGTAGGAATGAGGACACGTTGCTGCATAGATTGTTATTGGAACAGGTGTTGAATCACTACCTAATGTTAAGTTGTAACTACTTATAAAATTGCACTTCTACATTACTCTAATGAGCTTCTCACAGAGCAATATGTATTTTAGAAACTAGGTTAAGGCTAAATATGAGGAAATATTTAGCACATGAATAATTGGGATCACTGAAATAATATCGAGGGACAAAATATCGACTTGCCAAAATATCGTGGACAAAATATCGACAGTCAAAATATCGAGTTTGTATCTACAAACAGGTAAGTACAAAAATATGGAGTACAAAATATCGTTAACAATAATATAGATGTAAAAAATATCGACTTTATTAAAAACAGTGTTAAATTAAATTAATATTAAATTTTTATTACTAAAATATACTTAAAAATACTTAAATTAAATTATAATAATTAAATAATAAATGAAAATAATAAAAATAATGTTTTACAATCTTATTTGTTGACCCTGAACCCTAAAAATACCCCTTTACCCAAAAACCCCAAACTGACCCTGAACCCTAAAAATACCCCTTTACCCAAAAACTGAAAACTGACCCTGAACCCTAAAAATGCCCCTTTACCCAAAAACTGAAAACTGACCCTGAACCCTAAAAATACCCCTTTACCCAAGAACTGAAAACTGACCCTGAACCCTAAAAATACCCCTTTACCCATGAACTGAAAACTGACCCTGAACCCTAAAAATACCCCTTTACCCATGAACTGAAAACTGACCCTGAACCCTAAAAATACCCCTTTACCCTAAAACTGAAAACTGACCCTGAACCCTAAAAATGCCCCTTTACCCAAAAACTGAAAACTGACCCTGAACCCCAAAAATACCCCTTTACCCTAAAACTGAAAACTGACCCTGAACCCTAAAAATGCTCCTTTACCCAAAATGTATCAATATTATTTAATTACCAATTAATTATTAATTAACAATAACAATAAAGTAAATATATTAGCACATTAGCTGTAATTATTTTAATAATTAATATTATTTTTTCCCAATTAATTACTTAAAAATAACACAAAATTATAAAAATAAAAAATTTACTCTAATTAATGTAATTAACTAATTACAATTAAGTAATTACCAATTAATTACTAATACAAAATATGTTCAAAATTATATTAATTAATTAACTAATTAATATTAATTAATTATCAATTATTTATTAAGTAAAAATATTAACAAACATATATTAATTAATTAATTATTATTAAATTACTTCCCACCCTATTCCCCTATAAACCCACAACCCGCTACAGAATTCCATTACGCAATTATTATAAAAACAAAATTCATTTAATAAAATATTTTATAACATTAAGACACACTTTTCACACATATTATTACATAAAAATACACTATAAAATATTATATATTATTAAAAATTCGATATTTTTGCTATCTATATTTTATACAGTCGATATTACTTCACTTACCTGAAAAACGATATTTTTGTAGTCGATATTGTGTCCAGTCGATATTTTGTCCAGTCTATATTTAAAACTCGATATGATGTCCAGTCGATATTTTGGAGTCGATATTTTGTCTGTACACCGAATAATTGACTATTGACACATAATCGTTCGTGCTATAGAAACCTGCAATTGTGGTGTAACATATGCAATTTAAAATATACAACTACAAAGTCTACCATGCAATGAATAAATATTAAGAGGGCAAGGGCTATTCAAATGAATGATCTTGTTTTGCTGGAGTACAGGCACAAAATATAGTTTTGATGCTAAACACAGACTTAATTAAGGTGATCATTGTATGTTATGAGCTGGAACTTTGGTCCCTGGCATTCTGACCCAAATATCAAGGGCAAGAGTACTGCAATTTCTGAATATCTGCTAGGACTTTTCAACCACCATGTCATCACCTATTAACATCCCAATGACATATCATCATACCGCTACATTGTCACTGAATACATGCATTTTACCACCACCATGTCAATATCTTTACATTGTCTTAAAGTACCTAGTTGAGTCCAATTTTTACATCTGACAGGGGAATGCCTACCCTAACCTGTAATGCAACACCTCTCTCAAACCATACCCGCGACCCCTTTAATGTTAAACCAGTGTTTAAATACATATTCCATTTGGAATTAAAATGTAAATGATGATATTGTGATTTTGAGGTGTAAGCATAGGGAACAATATGAATGTGTCAGTAGAAATGTCTAACAATGGAACGGTGACAAGGTGATGGGTGCAGCAGTAATGCAATCCTTTATGTGGATTTGGCTTATTTCTTCAGTATTTTTTTTTTGCAGAAAAAGTGACAACTTCATCCTGACATTCTCAAATGGGAAAGTTGTGCAAACTAACAATAGCCAGAGCCTATGTAGGGAGGATTGTTGTTACTTTACCCTTCTTCAATTTTTTATTGGACTGCAGCAATTCTTACTATTTCTGCTTGCTTCATTCAATGATTGTAGGTATTGTAGGATGTAGCAGCCCAATCAGGAAAATAGTTGTTGATCGTGTTCAACCCCCACAAGCATCTAGAAAACATGAAAGTTTACCTTTGTGAATCAGGCTCAGGGTGATTTGTCCAGAAACACAGGATGTTGAGCCGACACTTGTTTCCCAGTTCCAAAGTCAGTCGCTCTGGCCATTGCACCACATCTTCTAGTGAGCTCTAGTAAGCATTAAAAAGTCTAATATATTGCCCCAAATAAAGACATTCCACTCAGTGGTTGGTGAAATTGGGTCTGTCCATTGAAACTACGATACCAAGGCATGCATATGCCTTTTGTAGTTGAGCCATGATGGCAGCAAGGTGCAATATTGTGCATAGATGGGTTACTCACATACTCCCTTCCATTGCAGAGTGACGTGAAAATTAGGGATGGTCAGAACTCGCGGAGTTTCACTTTGCAGAATTCCGCAGAGTTAAACACTCCACAATATTCCGTGGAGTTCCGGGAGAGGGCAGAATAGGCATGTTGCCGTTATTTTTAGCGCAGAGAGCTTATTTTGCATTGCAAATTCAGTGCAAATTGCACCACACTGCATACCAGAGGGCGCTACTTCTTTGTTGACATTGAAGTAGATTTTCTACTCGAGAAGCAGCTTTCTCACCACGAGCGGCTGCTTTTTGAAAGGAAAAGGTCCCAACTGCCCCCGACCTCGTGGGTTGAGAAGATCTCGCCAGGTGCCGCCCTAGTGCACGAAAATCACACTAGGGGACACCAATTCTTACTCACCACTTTAAAATTGGCGAGTTGCAAGCGAGAAAATAATAGTTGTAACAAGGAGGGAGCAAAAAATCCCAAAACTCAGCTGGCGGAGCTGAATTTATCGCCCAGTGCTATTAAAAATATGGGGGCATATTATCAAGGAACAGCGTTAAAATTATCGCCGCTTTAGCGGCAGGAAACTGCCGCAAATACAGCGATAATGGGCTTGATAATATGCTGTAGAGAATTGCAATAGAAGCCCATGTTAACACCAGAACATGGGCTTCTATTGGAATTCTCAAGGGTATATTATCAAGCCCATTATCTCCGCTCTAGCGGCAGTTTCCTGCCGCTAAAGCGACGATCATTTTAACGCCGTTCCTTGATAATATGCCCCTTGGATTGGTGCATGCAGGCTGAGAAAGTGGTGTACAAATCTGAAGGTTACCCCAAAACATTTAAGAAGATCTGGGGCCCTTGGCGGGAGCAGAACAAACTGGTGGTATGAGAAAGTTGTAAAGCCAGATAGTTACAATGTGGAAAAAACTGGAACTAGAAGTACACACAGCTCTAATAAGAGGAAATAGGAGAACTGTACTGGATAATTATATTGACTGCTACGACCGAGGATTATGCATAGAAGTAAATATGGCGGTGAAATAAAACTGTTATTGGGATAAATGTGGATATGAAAGTGATTGTATCATATAAAAACTAATAACACAATTGCAATTTTTTCCAGTTGTACTGTTCTTAGGAGCAGGGACTACAATACGGGACTACAATACATTTCTTTGTCAAAGCGTTGTTATTCATTTATATATTGTGGAAGCCTAAAATTTAAGGGACCTTATTACCTCAATGAAAAACTTGATCTATGCACTAATATTGATTTGAAACCGTAGAGTTTTGAAGCTGTGCACGTCTATGGATTTTGCACTACCATCCTCTTCTATGCTAATAACAAAATATATAAACCGCCTTTTTTCCTGTCCTCCCCGGTCGCTGCTTTAGTACAATGTGAACTGCCTGTGCTGTGTAATCCCTTAATTATCTTTCTGTGTCTTTTTCTGTCCTTCTGTCTCTTTCAGGCACTTAATAGTTTCACATATTATACACGCTCCGCTCTCTGCCAAGTGCCTCGCTCTCTCCGCCTACCTATCACGCCATCTGTCCTTGCATGTATTCACAAACTCTTATGTAAATTCAAGGAAAAGCTTCACATCTTTTTTTACTCTCTTACAAATCTGCGTAAATTACCCCTATTTTCTTGCCCACGTGCAATCATTTAGCAGAACGTGTCTATTTCTTCTTCCCTGCTAAAAGGGAGCTAGGATTTTTACTGCACCAGGAATTATCTGAGGCAAGGTGGCTCATACATTTATCAACATTTTTGTGCAAGCTTTTGGAAGAATTGTACTAAGGTGCAGCATCTGAAAGTACAAAATTGTATGATTCGAACAAAATGAACATTCTCAAGTTGATGAAGATGTTGGGGGTAATTCTTTAATTTGTACCCTTTTATGGCTGCAAAGTAAAAGCATTGCCAGATTTGTTACAGTGAGTAGTTTATATAAAAACGTTGTTTTAATAAGCAAAGTAAACAAAGCCCTCTTTCCAACCAAGAACCTTCAAATAATGGCTTTTTTACGTGTATTAATTTTTGTGCTTACCTCAAATCCCACAAGCTGTAAATTAAAATGCCTTCTGGTGGAATTGGCTGATGCGACAAGAATGACTGGACCGGAAGAATTACATAAAATGGTTTGCATGTGACCTTTCCTTAAAAACAGCGTTTGGAAACAAGTTCTGTGAAACCTTTCCTTTGAATCCCTTGAGTCGAAATTTACATGATTAATGGCATTTGGCAAGTTTTTTGAAACCAACATTGGAGAATGCGTTTAATTTCGTTTTTTTCACAAAGTTGTATTTTGTCAAAATGTCACATATCTTATTTTTGTCTATATTTAGTTTATAGTTGGGAAGGTGGAAGAGACCCCAGCCAATGCCAATTGAAGACATTTCTATAACAACTCAATCGGTACTCGTGGAGTAATTGAGTACTATGTCCAAAAATATCACTGCTCAAAAATATCATAGTCAGAATATTAATTACTATTATGTCATGAAGATCACCATCTTTAACTACGCTGACGATCTTCAGCTTATATTCCCACTGGACTCCCCTGACTCCGCGGCTGAGTTTCAGGCCACCATGCTTCACATCCAGCGCTGGATGGATCTGAACCACCTGAAACTCAACCCAGGCAAGACGGAATTAGTGCTGCCTGGGAAGAGCGAGATCTGCTGGGGCCCGCACTACTGTCCTGCGGATCTGGGGCCTCCTCCCACTCCTTTCCACTTGGTGAAAAGCCTAGGGGTTAACATCAATGCCGATCTCTCACTCAGAGAACAGGTGGGAGCGGTGATCTCCTCTAGTTTCTATCAACTGTGTAAAATCTAGACAATTGCTCACCTGCTAACTCATTAAACCCTCATACAGTTGGTGATAGCTCTGGTACTCTCGCGGCTCGACTTCTCGAATTCAATCTACCTCGGCCTGCCAGCTTATCTACTAAAACGCCTAAAAATCGTCCAGAACCAGGCAGCAAGTCTTATCCACAAACAGCCTAAATGGCTGTCAGCCAGAGCTGCTGAAATTTCACTGGCTACCAATGGCCCAACGGGCAGCCTTTAAGACTGAATGCTTAGCCTTTAAGGTCCTGCACTGTAAAAGCCCCAGATTCATCAATAGTATGATCATAAAGCACACACCACTGCGAAGTCTCCTGTCGCCCCACCTCCACCTGTTAACTATCCCCTCCTTCAAACGGAAACAGCAAGGAGGTTGCCGTTTCTCCTACCTAGCCCCCAAGTTCTGGAACTCTCATCCCCTGGCACTCAGGAGCTGTGACAACCTCCTGGGCTTCAGGAAAGCTCTGAAAACCTGGCTGTTTGAGCAGGCCTATGCATAGTCACTCCGCTGCACCACTCCTCATGTTTAGCGCCATGAAACCTACGGGTGACCGCGCGCTTTATAAGTTGTTATTAACATAACATATAGTTAAATATAGTTTTCCTATTCTAAACTGTATCTCTATGCACCTCTATGCACAAGACCAGGGATTTCATCATTATGAAACCAAAACTGTTCTGCACCAATAAAAAGTGTTATTTTCAGGTCACATGACCGACGCGCTTACGAGGCGCGCCCCCGGGCGCGTCGCGTAAGCGCGTCACATGTTTACGTTGCGCGATCGTATTCGCTCGAGTGCTTCCGGGTGTGCTTACGCCGTGCGAATCACTTGGACGCGGCTACGCGATACGTCACGATTATGTTTTCGTTTGCAGCAATAGCGCTATCGGGACGCTCTCCGGAGCGCGCCCTGGGGCGCTTAAAAAGACTACACTTTCCGGGGCGCTCACCGGGGCGCGCCCCGGGAGCGCTCCAGGGTAAAAAAAAAAATACATTAAAAAAATTGTTTTAAATACAAAATAAAATATAGGATTCATTCTTTTTCAAAAATATTACATTTTATAGCTATAGACATTTGCTATTAACAAAATTTTGAAATTAAAAGAAAAAAATATAGGTTTGGGGCCTTATATATAGTTAGGAATTAGCATTTAAAAAACCTATGAAATTCACTGAAAAAACCATAGGTTTCACATCCGTTATAGTTAGGAATTAGCATTTAAAAAACCTATGAAATTCACTGAAAAGAACCATAGTTTTCACACCAGTTATAGTTAGGAATTAGCATTTAAAAAAACTATTAAATTCACTGAAAAAACCATAGGTTTCACACCAGTTATAGTTAGCTGGAAATTTACTGACATAAAACCATTGAAATTCCACGTTATAGTTAGTTGGACTCACTATAACTTGCGCGTGTAATGCACTGCTGATGACGTCACATATTACATCACTCATGACATGGTCAGTGACATCACGCATGACATCACTGATGACACCATCCTTGTGACAGACCTCCTTTCACTGTAACCCTTGAAACACATATTCAAAAATAGAAACTAAAATTTTCAAAAAAAAGGAGATACCCATACCAGTTACAACAACCAATTCAGTAATTCCACCATTTATATACAAATCCACTAATTCACCAACAGTTCTATGTAGTCACTCATACATATACTCACTCATCATATGTAGTGATACACCTATACATCCTGTAACACATCGACAGTCTTCCAAAAGTTGCTCACACACATACTCACACATGCAAATAAACTATTGAACATCCATTTCTTTGCATATACAGCTATACACACACTACCACCTTACTTCTAAGGAAACTTACACATACTTACTCTCTTAAACAATCACTTATCGAAACACATACTTATTTAAACACGAACTCTTACAATCTCTCACTCTCACATATACTCACTTATATACATCAATACTCACATATACTAGATTAAAACATATGTAGTTACTGATAAAAACACTAGTGAGGCAGTCATTCACTCACTAACACACACATATGCACACTTATCCATCCATACAGTCATGCACATAAGCTGTCTTCCAAACACATACAAACAGTGAGTCAGTCATTGATGCATCTATGTGCTACGTAATACCCCCACCAAACCATACAGAAACTCATACTGGTACTAAAAAAAACATCTAATAACCCATATACACACACATGTAGCTGCTCACCAACCCATGCAGCCACTTATACACAAAGTGAAACACTGATACAAACATTTAAATATTTAAACAATATTCGCTAATATATGTATTCACTAAAATACACTTAATAAGCCTGTTAACCAATCAATTTCTTTTTTAAAACATCCAGTAAGACACTTATTTAAACATTTATTCTTCCATTGACCTTTACATATACATATACAAAACAAATATATTTTTCAGAAAGGCACACATTCACTGGATGGTGTCATCAGTGATGTCATGAGTGATATCACTGACCATGTCATGAGTGATGTAATATGTGACGTCATCAGCAGTGCATTACACTAACTATAACTGGTGTGAAACCTATGGTTTTTTCAGTGAATATATATATATATATATATATATATATATATATATATATATATATATATATATATATATATATTGATATTTTTTTTTTATTTTTTTTTTTTACAGTCAAAGTGTGAAATCCCAGTATTGTACAGAATGCCTAGGTAATGTATAAAATGCCTGATGGTTTTCGGCAAACTAGGAAATATACGTTTTTTGTGAAAATATTACATACTTTTCCTAGGCATTCTATACAATTACTAGGCATTATACAGAATGACCAGTACTATTTACGCAAAGTGTTAAAAGGACACCAGATGAGATTCCTAGGCATTCGGCAAAGTGTGAAATCCCTGTATTGTATAGAATGCCTAGGTAATGTATAGAATGCCTGATGGTTTAGTGGCAAACTAGGAAATGTCATTTTTTTTGTAAAAATGTTACATACTTTTCAGAGGCATTCTATACAATTCCTAGGCATTATACAGAATGACCAGTACCATTTACCAAAGTGTTAAAAGGGCACAAGATGAGAAGCCTTATTAATTAATACGCATTTGAAACTGAAAGAACAAAACTACGAAATCAAGCACAGGATATTCTTACTGGAAAACAATGAAAGCAGAACTGAGATTGAAGTACTTGTTACACTAAGAAAGGCCGGATTAGGTGCATTATATACTTTGCCGGCAGACAATCCGGCAAAGTATACAATGCCTAGGCAACGTATAAAATATCAATAATTTCATACTTCGGCGTTCGATTTTCAGGCATTCTATGCATTACCTAGCCATTCTATAGAATGACGGATTTCACACATTGCCAGGCGGGAATAAAATGGTGGGATTAGGCGTATTATATACTTTGCTGGCAGACAATCCAGCAAACTATACAATGCCTAGGCAATGTATAAAATATCAATCATTTCCTACTTTGACTTTCGATTTTCAGGTATTTTCAGGCATTCCATACATTACCTAGGCATTCTATACAATGTGGGATTTCACACTTTGACTGTAACATATATATATATATATATATATATATATATATATATATATATATATATTCACAGAAAAAACCATAGGTTATAGTGGATATATAGTTAGGAATTTGCACTTACAAAACCTTGAAAATTCAATGAAAAAACCATTGGTTTTAGGCCATATATAGTTAGGGATTTGCATTTACAAAACCTTATTTTACTCGCATAAAACCATTGAAATTCCATATATAGTTATAAGCGCTAACTATATATCGCGCACCCGCAATCCACTGCTGATGATGTCACATATTACATCATTCATGACATGGTTAGTGACATCACTGATGACATCACTGATGACATCTCAAATGACATCACTGATGACATCACTGATGACAACATCCAGTGACTGTATGTTTCTGTAAAGTTAAAATATGTCTTACATATTGAAGAATGAGTGGATGTATAAGTGTCTGGATGAAGGATTTAGTAGGTGCATGACTGACTGTATGAGTGAGTGATTAAATGTGTCTCACTGAGTGCATGGGTTAGTGACTAAACTGTTTTAATTTGTGCATCATTATGTCTGTTGTTCTGTAAACTGCTGCATGTGTTGATCAGTAGCTATATGAGTAACTGTATGGGTTATTCATTGGTTGTCCAAGTATTTGTATGGGAAACTGAGTGTGTGTGTATGGGTGGCTGGGAGGTGTGTGACTGTACATAGATGTGTGAGTAGTTGATTCACTATATGTATGGATTCAAATGTGTATGTGGAAACAGCTGTATGGGCGGTTGACTGTGCATGAGTGTATTAGTGAGTGAATGGATATCTCAGTGCTACATGTCAAATTAAGTACATATGTAAAACACAGTACATGTGACAGTTGACATCTATAAATAACTGTGCATAAGAGCCAGTGAATGTGTGAGTGGCTGTATGGATCATTGAGAACATGTATCAGAGATTGTATAAGAGAGTAAAGTAAATATGTGTTAGTATATGTTTGAATAAGTAAGGTGTGTATAACTGTATAGTTGAGAAAATGGAGGTGTGATTGATTTTTGGCATAACTGACTAGGTGTGTGAGTAACTCCATGGATGAGTGACAGTCTGTGACTGTCTGTTTACACTGATTGTATCTAAGGTTATATTAGAGTCTGAAGAGGTTCATGGTATTATCACATGAATGATATCATCAGTGATGTTATCAGTCATGTCAAATGAGATGTTTTCAGTGATGTCATCAGTGATGTCATTTGAGATGTCATCAGTGATGTCATCAGTGATGTCACTAACCATGTCATGAATGATGTAATATGTGACATCATCAGCAGTGGATTGCGGGTACGCGATATATAGTTAGCGCTTATAACTATATATGGAATTTCAATGGTTTTATGCGAGTAAAATAAGGTTTTGTAAATGCAAATCCCTAACTATATATGGCCTAAAACCAATGGTTTTTTCATTGAATTTTCAAGGTTTTGTAAGTGCAAATTCCTAACTATATATCCACTATAACCTATGGTTTTTTCTGTGAATTTCATTGGTTTTTTAATAGCAAATATGAAAAGATTTAAAATGTCAAGTACGTGATAGATAAAAACATTTTCGTATTTATGCACGCTGATGTGCTTTGAACGCTGACCCCCCCTCCCCTCTTTTCTCTTAGTAGTACTCTCTCTTTGCAGATACTGAACAGTAGTTAACGCAGGCCTTTGCCCCCGTTGTAATCCGTCGTGCCTGCTTGTCTCTCCATTTGATTGATTGTTATCCAAGCATTTACTGTTTTAGAATTGGTTCTCTTTGGATCATTCTCTATTTACAAACAAGCACAAAGTCGCAATACTCTGTTTAGTTTTTGCAGATAGTGAAAAATCGTGTAAAAAACATAAAAGTAATCGAGCAAAATCAGTAGGCCACTAATTGGATCTCTTTTTGACCTCGCTAAAATAGAAATATTAGGAACAACCCTTCATGAGAAATACAAAAATAGTGAGATGAACTGAGCTCCACACCATGAGGGCTGCAAGACAGCTCGACTCCGTCACCCACCCCGCCCAAAATAACGACAAACCCTATGCAAATATTAAAAATATAGACAACACACCAGCAAAGAAACAGGGTAAAACATTTTATTAAATAACTATTTACATAACTATTTTATACTTTTTATTGCCCGATCCGGCTAGCTCAATCGATCGAGCATGAAACTCATGCACTCTGATAGCAAGCGTTGCTACTGATGCTATGCAGACCAAAACTGGTTTTCAGTTTGTACATTTTTCTAGATTTTTCAATCCAAGGTTGGTTGACTTTGTAGAACGATGGCTTCAGATTTTCAACATACGGTGTGGTGGCGCGGACTGGGAGGGGGCGCTTCGCTCCTGCCCCCTCCCCAAGTAAGTTTTTCATACGTGAAAGTACGTTAATGGTTTGGGTCCCTGAGTTGCTTCAATGTCACTGCCATTCTCAAATGGCATAAGTTCTGGATGTTGGGTGCCATAGTTAGGAGTTCTGAGCAGTGCTTGTAACACTGTCTGAAGCTTATTTCCACCTACTGCAGCTTCACTATTCTCAAAGTAAGTGAGTGTCGTTTGTGGACCTGACTGCATTAGAAAACAATGTGATATGTTACCTTCCTAAACAGCTTGACGGAGGCCCCTGAGGGGCGGTGTGATGGCCATGGACTCGGAGAAGACGCTTGGCTCCGACACCCTCCCCAAGTTTTATAGCACTGGTGTAGCCTGAGATCGCCCCCGACATAAGCGGCCGGCTCCCGGGGTCCGGCGGAACTTTTTGCCTTTTGATGACTCTTCAATTCTGGACCTTGTCCCACAATCCGTTTGACCTGAAGACACGCTGTAGTGGGGCGCCCCTTTACCGTTTCAGTTGCCATTCCGCCCGCTTTTGCTACACTGTGCCTCTTCCGCCATTCAGCTGTTTACCGCCCGCTCTTGCGACTACAGCGTCTCGCTCATCATGTAGTTGAGTTGCTCCCGCTCTTGCGGTGCAGCGATAGGCGGCTGCCACAGGACTCTCAAAATGGCGGCCGGCTCTTCGGTTTTGGGCCTGGTCCACTAAAATGGCCCTGGGACACCTTTGAACTCGGACGCTTCCCTGATAGGGCTTGGGTCCCATTCTCGAAAGCGTCCCCTCAGCCGTGAAGATTCTACAAAAGTCTTGGGGGCCTCCGACTCCCGCAGGCTTCTGGTGGGGAGCGGCTGCCATGATTGCTCGTGGAATAGCCACAACGGAGCTACGAGATGGTAGTGCTCTCATGCTGACGCCAGTTTTAGTCTGAAACATCCAGAAACACTGTAGACTACCAATTCGATCAGTTCCGGTAGCGCCCCAACATGACCCGGAAGAGAAGAACTTGCCCTCCCCTCTTTGACTGATGGTTCTTCTTGCCTGTCCCCTCTGTTGTCATTTAACAGAACTTTTTGGACTGCTGAAAGGGGTTGTGTTCCGAACGCTGGTTGGTGGAGACATTTTGACTATATTCTTGACCTACGTTGTTGCGTAATGCGTTATATGACACGCCGCGTTAGCGCACCCGGAAGTGATCCGAGGCGCGGCGCGCAGCGCGTAACGTAAGCATAACAGGTCATGTGACTTGTTAATAAAACTTTTCATTGGTTATTTTTGCTTTTGTTATTTTAATGATGAAAAGCTTGGTCATATGACCTAAAAATTACGCTTTTTATTGTTTTCGAACATTATTTTTTTTAAAACATATATGTTACAATATTCCAGGCTAATGTACTTTCCCGGAAAATTTACAACTGTCCTGCAAGTAAAATATATTCCTTTTTCGAGAAAAAGGTCGTTTCTTCATTCCATGACGGAGCCGTTGAGTAAAAGAGACTCGGCCTGCTGTCTTAGTCGCCGATACGCCTGATTATCAGATTCTTATCGATCACTTTATGTTGCAGAAATGAAAAACACAACTGCCCTTGACCATTTATCTTTACTGCGTTCCTACATATTATACCTTTTATCCGTCATGTAATTGGACTGCTTTATTTCACTTGCCTTTTACTGATTCGAAAACAGTGACTAAAAGTAAAAACTTTACCAATGTAAATACTACTACCGTGTTTTGTTTTAAAAACCTTTATTGTGAAAATGTCAGTATACAAATACGGGCCTATAACCACGTGGGCCGGCCACGGAGCAAACTGAAATCGTATATGATGAGGAGACATTTACACTGAAGAGGAACGTAACGAGCGGGCCATTAGGTTGCAAGAACAAAGGTGTCTAACAGTTGCGGAATCGGTGGACGTACATTTTGTAATTAAAATACGACAGGGCCACTTACAATAACATTTTCTAGATATACATTTGCGGGCAAGGAGTTACGAGTCCCATTTATACCGGCGCCATTTTGTGCGAGGCCGGGCAGGTCCAAGATATAGTCAAAATGTCTCCACCAACCATCGGCCAGACCAGAACCCCTTTCGGCCCTTTATGCTACAAGATGGTGTCTTCCATTCAGAAAATATTGTTGGCAGCATTTTGAAAGGAAACAGAAACAGCCGTTCTCCTAGTGAGTTTCACATTGTTACATTTAGGAAGAATGTTGAAAAGTAGTATGTGGAAAATCTGAAGCCATTTTTCTACAAACTCTCAATCAGACTTGGATAGAAAAAAAAATCCTGAAGAATGTACAAACTGAAAACCAATTTTTGTCTGTATAGCATCAACAGCAACGCTTGAGTCAGCTTTGTGTCAAGCCGCCATTTTCATTCAATCAATAGCGTCCCCCTGCACACATTCAGGGACCTGGTCGTGTCTTCAGATGAAACGGATTGTAGGAAAAGAAGCAGAAAGGAAAAGGAAAAAAGTTCCGCCGGACCTCGGGAGCCGGCCGCCTATGTCATGTGCGACCTTTGGCCACACAAGGGCAATAGTGAAGCTGCAGCAGGTGCAAATAAGCTTCAGACAGTCTTACAAGCACTGCTCAGAAATCTCAACTGAGGCACTCAACATCCAGGACTTGCCATTCGGATCTTGGCGCCTTGTGCTGGTTCCGACCTATTCACACATCGGTCCACTACTGACATCACCTCATAAGCCAACGGGGCACCCCACGCCGACTTTCGGCGCAGCATTGTAGGATGGCCACACCAGTGCGGCAAATTGCTGGACACAACCTCGGTGCCATCCGGATCTCGGCGCGTTCGACTCACTGTACCGCAAGAGTGACCGCAACTCAGCTGGACACGCCGTCTTTCGGCGCAGCATTGTAGGATGGCCACACCAGTGCGGCAATTTGCTGGACACCACCCCGGTGCCATCCGGATCTCGGCGCGTTCGAGTCACTGTACCGCAAGAGTGACCGCAACTCAGCTGGACACGCCGTCTTTCGGCGCAGCATTGTAGGATGGCCACACCAGTGCGGCAATTTGCTGGACACCACCTCGGTGCCATCCGGATCTCGACGCGTTGTGCTGCCTTCGGCCTATTCGCACATCGGTCCGCTACTGACGCCGCCTCACGTGCCAAAGGATTTTCTACGCTTTTTGTAGCCCTATGCCGCATAACAGGTCATGTGACTTGTTTATAAAACTTTTCATTGGATCATTTTACTTTTGGTTTCCTAAAGATGGAAGGCTTGGTCATATGACCTAAAAATAACACTTTTCATTGGTTTAGAACATTTTTTTTTCCCAAACGATGAAAGCCCCACCTTGTTTCTGGATCATTCAGACTGAAGTTGGCGTCAGCATGAGAGCACCACCATCTCGTGGCTCCGTCGTGGTCATTCCGCGAGCAATCATGGCAGCCGCTCCCCACCGGAAGCCTGCGGGAGTCGGGGGCCCCCAAGACTTTTGTAGAATCTTCACGGCTGAGGGGACGCTTTTCGAGAATGGAGCCCAAGCCCTAGCAGGCAAGCGTCCGAGTTCCAAGGTGTCCCAGGGCCATTTCAGTGCACCAGGCCCAAAACCGAAGAGCCGTCCGCCATTTTAAGAGTCCTGTGGCAGGCGCCTATCGCTGCACTGCAAGAGTGGGAGCAACTCAACAACATGGTGAGCGAGACGCTGTAGCCGCAAGAGCGGGCGCAACTCAGCTGGATGGCCGCCACCTGGGGAGGCCCGTTCACGCCGCCTCCCCCACGGCTCCCCCCCCGGGCCGCCGCACGCCAATTTTCGGAGCAGCATTGTAGGATACCAAAACCAGTGCGGCAGTTTACTGGACATCACCTGGGTGCCATCAACATCTCAGCGCGTTCTGCTGCCTTGGGACTATTCGCACAACAGACCACTACTGACGAGGCCTCCCCTCGCCCCACCCGGGACGCCCCACGCCAATTTTCGGAGCAGCATTGTAGGATCCCAAAACCAGTGCGGCACCCAGGCGACATCACCTGGGTGCCGTCCAGAACTCTGCACGTTGTGCTGCCTTGGGACTATTCGCACAAAAGACAGCTTCTGACCATTGTTGCTTTTTTGGGTGAAAAATGTTTAAATGTTTTTACAGTTTTTGTTCCGTTCATTATAGTTAAATGTTAATAAAGTTTTAAAATCTAACTTTGTTGGAGTGCTATATATGTTTAAAAAATCGGGTGAATGGGGCCTTGAATCGGGTTATTGTCATGTGTGGGCTTTGCAAGTGTACTGCTACAAGATCGGACATTTCAAACTCAAATGCACGTTCTTTTTCTTACCTTTCCGAAGCATGGAGCGCAATAGCAGGCAGAGAAAGGGTGACGCACGTGTTGAACACTGCCTGGCCTGGCAAGTTGCTGGCAGTGCCCCCCCCGCCCGCTCCTGAAAGAGGGCACACACACACCGCCGCCCCGAGTACTTCACAAATCTTTAAAAGACCATGCGCTTGTTCATGAGGCTTAAATGGTTTATCACCCCTTCTAGAACCCCTGCATCGACCCTCTGACGTTTCCTGGAAGAATTAGCACGTAACACAATACCAAGCCCTGTCAGCTGAAACTCCCGAGAAATCATGGGGCATATTATCAAGGGGGTTTATTTCCGCTTTTTGGACTTTAAAAGCCAAAAAAAAAAGAGATAAAATTATCTCCCTATTACCAAGCTGTCGCTAACACCAGTTAGTGACAGCTAAAAGGTGATAGCGACCATCTTGGGCCCCGCTTTGCATATCAGTGATATTTATCACTAATGACATGCAAAGTGGGCGTGCCAAGATGTTAGCGACTGGAAACAGTCCCTATCCATCGCTATCTCCTATTACCAACTTTTGGAGATATTCGCGCTAAGCGCGAATATCTCCAAAATCTAACACCTGCCCTGAGCAGTTCTTAGCCATGTTATCCAATGGGAGGTGGATAACATGGCTAAGAGCATTTGCTCGATAATACATGAATATCGCTGACTTTTCTGCGATAATAGCAAAGTTTATCTGCGATAAAAATCGCCGATGTGCGGCAATAATTTTTGTCTCTAAACAAGTTAGAGACAAAAATTATCGCTAGTTGTTCGTAATATGCCCCCGGGTTTTTGCTTGCAGAAATCGGGAGGTGGGAGACTAGCACTGAAATCAGTAGTCTCACGCCTGAATCGGGAGGGTTGGCATGTCTGAATTCTCTACAGCTGGGGCCATAAACTACATCCGCAGGGGTAGGTGATAGCCTGGGACCAGCCTGGCATCTAAAATGGCTGCCGTGCACGACAAAATTGTGGCATTGGAAAAAAGGCAAGATGGCGCAGCCGCTGGAAGAGATGTATCAACATATATGAGCCTCCTCAGCCACCCTCAGGAAACATAGGGGATTAGGATACGTCTCCCGCACCCCCTTATACCTAGTAATTTAATTAACGAAGCACAAAATGGCGAATTCCCGTTTCGCTACCAGTTTGCGGCCCAGTTCGCGGCCCGTGAAGCGATTCTACCATGAAAAATCATTTTTTTTTTTATTTTCCCCACGGGACCCTTTAATAACCCCAACAACATTCCTAGGGGGTCAAGAGGGGGATACCTTGCCCCCTTTCATTAAATTCCCCCTTCGTTTTTCACCTCTTCTTCTCTCTCGATCCTACCGAGAGATAAGATGGCGGCCGCTCCGGACTGTCACGCAGCAAAAAAAAAAAAAGCTCACGCACAGCCGCTGGAAGAGATGTATCAACATATATGAGCCTCCTCAGCCACCCTCAGGAAACATAGGGGATTAGGATACGTCTCCCGCACCCCCTTATACCTAGTAATTTAATTAACGAAGCACAAAATGGCGAATTCCCGTTTCGCTACCAGTTTGCGGCCCAGTTCGCGGCCCGTGAAGCACTTCTACCGTGAAAAATCATTTTTTTTTTATTTTCCCCACGGGACCCTTTAATAACCCCAACAACATTCCTAGGGGGTCAAGAGGGGTATACCTTGCCCCCTTTCAATAAATTCCCCCTTAGTTTTTCACCTCTTCTTCTCTCTCGATCCTACCGAGAGATAAGATGGCGGCCGCTCCGGACTGTTTAGAATGTTGACAGACACTGGAGAGCCAATCAGCTTTCTGCGCGCAAAGTTCCGTTTCGCGAAAAGTAAGCGGACCGGATCGCTGCCCAGAGCGCTGTTACAGATATATATCTTGTTTTGAACGTTAATTTCTCAAAAACTACTGGAGCACATATTTTGAGACCTAGCAAAGGCACATCGGGCTAACAGTCCCTACAATTTTGCCAAGTTTCGTGCAAATCCATTCAGCCGTTCGAGCTAAAAGTGAGTCCAACCGCCCTATGGAAATTAACATGGGAAAAACGTGTTTTGGGACCCCCCTTTTTTCTCGGCCCCCCCTCGACAAAACCCCCAAATTTTCAAGGGCTGCTCAGAAACAAAATGTGCCATTTTCCTGAAAATTTCAGCCGATTCCGTCCACAAACGCCAAAGTTATTAGACATAGAATCTTCAAAAATGCCATAGGGAAAAAATCCTAACTATATATACCTACTGGCGATAGCCAGTAGGTAATATATCCAGAAAACACCAAGTACATACAAACAGACGTACTCGGACACTTCAAGTTGCTAGTGCGCGAAAATTTATTTGGCAGGAAACAACACGTTTCAACTTACGGCTTGCTCACGTTTCAGCCGTTGTAATGTTATGTGCCCATATTTTTTCCACATCAACAATATACATAGGACTCTCACCCTATGTGTGCAGTAACAGAATGCGATCATGGCGGCCATATTAGCAAGACTCAATATTCATTATGTCATAAAGCAGTTATAACTCAATACATAATAATACAAGTTGAATGGTCTTCTTACACATTATAGTGAAATTAATTCACATTATCTTGAAATTAAGATTCAACATATCTATAAAAACACCACCGAAAATTTCTAGAATTTCATGGCTGAAATAATTATTGCAAGGTAAACATTTTATCTATGGCTATTGGCTATATTTTAATCAGTGATAAATTGCTCATATTCGTTTTGCGACAAAACAAATAACCATCATTGTTGTCCGCCTGCAGTACAATAAAGTTCCAATAATTTGAACAACATTTACGGCATCCATGCGCCACAGCAAAAAAAAAATGACAAAATAACAACAAAAAATTACAAAAAAGCATCCATGCCCCAGTGGGCTTGTATTTGTTAAGAACTCCCTCATCATCTGCTAAATCATGCCCAAGTGGGATCAAGTTCATACTATCAGCCTTTAATAACACGCTGTATTTAGTCCATTACCATGATCAAACTGTTGCCATAAATAACCTAAAAGTTAAAAACATAAAATCAGAAACCTGAAAAAGTAGACTGCAAATAGTTCATATAATGTATATATTCATTCAACAAAATGTAAAGCAAGTTCCTCGCTAGAATTTAGACCATTTGGGGTCCTGCATTCAAAATCAATAAATACCTTGACTCTAATTTACGCAACGCCAATTCTCTGTTCTCAGTTGCTTTTATTCATTTCAGGTTGGCTTGGTTGGTATTTTACCAATTCAAAGCTGTAATTTTGTGCCTGGAATGGTAAAATGCTTTTGCCATTTTACAGCTCGGCATGAACAGCACTGTGCTAGTCCTATGCTTAAAGACTTTGCTGTAGAAATGGCAAAAGGCTTTGTCCCTTTCTATCTCGGGATGGATGGCACCGTACTAATCCTATGCTTAAAGACTTTGATAGAAAAGCAGACATTTGAGGTGAGCAGATCTAGAGTGTCGCTGGTGTTGAGCGGGCTCTATACAGGAGCATAAACTTGAGAACTACCCAGAGTTCTCTGCTTCTTTTTTGCATAATGTATGCATCACTCTATGACTGGAAGGGTATTGTTTTCATATATATGCGTATGTATATGTATATATATATATATATATATATTTATTTTTTTTTTTACATTGAGGCAGGCATGCAGCTGAAACATGTCTGTCCATATTGAATTTGTGTGGTGAATAAATATTTATAATTAACCTCTCCAGTGTGCGCCTCAATTTCTGAAAGAGTGAAGTGGAGGTCACATTTGGGATATATACACACACACGCACACACACACACACACATATATATATATATATATATATATATATATATATATATATATATATATATATATATATATATATATATATATATATATCCAAACAAGAGTTGCCACTTAATATTCGCAAACCACTGCCCCAGTGAGTGTGGCCTCAGCGAGGCCCAATGGTCCATGTAGTGATGGTCGCTGAGGCCACACCCACTGGGGTGGTGGTTTGCGAATATTAAGTGATGCCTTGAAATCGGCGTGATTTTGCTTCGTGTCCAGTGTCTATGAAGAAGTGTGAAAGAACACAAAATGCGTCTACCTGCTGGAATTTAATCTGTGAAAACTAAGTTGATGGTCCTGCAGTAATTGTGGCCATTACTTACCTGTTTTGGTGGCTTTCTTCACAACAGGCAACTCTTGTTTGGATATTGTTTGGCGGCTTGCCTGAGCCACTTTGAGAGCCCCAGTGCCGCAAGCACTCCAGCGACGAAGCCAATCGACCCTGCCGCATTGGAAGACGGGAGACGGTTGTTGCAGGAAAAGAGCAGCATCGGGGACTTGAGCACCGTTTTCATCACCCACTGTGGCTTAATCCTCAAAATTGCGGGGCAAAGTCATGGCTCTCACTGAAGGAAGAGAGTGCACTACAAGGACCATCGGGCCTCGCTGAGGCCACACCCACTGGGGTGGTGGTTTGCGAATATTAAGTTGTGCCTCGAAATCGCTGTGATTCTGCTTCGTGTCCAGTGTCTATGAAGAAGTGTGAGAGAACATGAAAAGCGTCGACCTGCTGGACTTTAACCTGTGAAAACTAAGCTGATGGTCCTTGATGCTCCCTGCAATAATAACGGTGGCCATTAATTACCTGTTTTGGTGGCTTTTTTCACAACAGGCAACTCTTGTTTGGATATATATATATATATTCACTGAAAAAAACCATAGGTTTCAGGAACGTTATAGTTAGTTGGAGATTGGATGTGTTTTAGTTGCTATATTAATTCTATGTGTTCCTATTATTTTTTTAATATAATTTGCCAATTTAAATCATTTAGAAATTTTCATAGTAATTTATAGTGTCTTAGTGCGTTGTTAAGCTTGTAGGGGATAGGGTGGGAAGTAAATTAAGAAATAAATAATGAATTATTAATTGGTAATTAATTATTTAATTGATTTCAATTATGAAAATTATGGAATATTTACATTTTTTACTTATATTTTAGTTGCAGACTGCTAGGCTTGTAGTGGTCTAGGGTGGGAAGGTGAGTAATAATTAACTAATAACTTAATAATAACTTTGATTACATTATTTAATTCATTGTTAATTATGTAAATTTGAGTGGGTAAAGTCAAATTCACCCCTCTGAAATTCAATGCTTTCCCTACTGTTGCACTGAATGGAGGGGGAACTGCAAATGTTACCCCTCCAAGTCCAACACTTTCCCTACTGTTGCATATACTGGTATGGGAATAGTAAATGTCATCCCTCAGCAATTCAATAATTTCTCTACTGCTGCAAAGACTGGCAGGCTGGAGTGTGAATAGCACATTTCACCTCTCCGAACTCCAACACTTTTCCTACTGTTGAATAGATTGCAGTGGGAATAGTCAATTTTTTTCAAGTTTATTCCTCCAAAGTCTGATACTTTCCCTACTGTTGTGCTGTTTGGAGTGGAAATAGTAAATTTCACCCTTCTGAAATTCAATGCTTTCCCTACCGGGACTGGACCCAGAGGACAACGTGGTCGTCAAACTGACAGTTTTTACTGATCACCTGTTCCTTTCACCAGCCAAGGTACAAGCCTCCATAGCTGGGGAAAAACAGGTGCCCATCGCAGTTTTCTGGGTCTGTCGATAAATCTGTCTATCAAACATGAAAAAATTGTTAGTTAAGCACACCCACACCATATCCAGTAGCATCACTGTGTGTAGGAGATGGGATAGTGACTGTGCCCTGATGAAATGTCTGCCTGCCTGAATCCCCAGATTATGAGGTATACATGTGTAATGACTGTTGACGTTTATCCTCGTGAGCAGAAAACTCTCCTCCCATGTGATGTCCTCAATAAGACGTAAAAAATCACCAGTGTCCCTGATATAGGATGAAGGGCATCAACAAAGGGACGTAGAGAAAAATCCAGGATTTGCCCACTGGAGCATGATTATTTCTCTCCATTGATGTTTTATTCAATTTATCTTGTTATATATACTGTTTCTGTTATTTGCTACACACCACCTGCCCCTCCTTCACTTTCCTTCTTAACCAGTGAGATACCTTTGCCTCCAATTGACCCCTCCCTCTAAAAATAAAAACTCTTCCAACCCTTACCTCCTCCTGTTCTTTCTTCTCTCCAGAAAGATTTACCTTCTTTTTCCCCTATGCCAGGGCCTGAGGATCTTCAAGTTCCTGGTACCGGTCTGAGTGGTGCTACAGGCGGCATCTTCCTAGCTGGCCAGCGGGTTCGGGGTTCCCTTGTCTGGCAGGAAAGACCACAGGAGTGTTCCACCTTATTGTTTTGTATTCTTTATGTTAAATTTAGTTTATCATGTCTATATATATATGTTTATGGAAAAATAAAGTTTTGAAAAAATAATAATAACGTTTTTGGTTGTTTTCTTAAGTGCTGTGTGACTCTTTCTCATTCTTATTACTGTTATTTGGTGGTGTCCACCATGGTGTTAAATTTTGGGGCAGCTATATCCAAAATACTGGTGATGTCTGCAGTTTGCACCAATTTTTGAATAGTTTGTTAGCTTTATCTCAACTTTAGTTGCATTAAAGTGCTGATAATGAAATGCAGAGTAGCCGTTCTCGTGCAAAAAGCTAAAATCCAGTATTGAATTGCACTGTGGTAGTGGGTGCACTTAAAGTGTACACACAAAATCAATGATGTATTCTCATTGTTTTTATATTGATTGGGAATAGTGGGTCAGGTGCTGGATCTTGACGGGATACACTGCCCAGTTTGTTTATTGTTCTGTACACAAAAAAATCACATAACAACTTTCACAACAACTCCAGCGATAAACCGTGTTAGCACCAGGGATTTCAACACCTGCTTTCTGCTGGTGTTGAGCAGGATGCCTACCTGCAGCATGAAAGGGAACACAGCCAAGAGCCACACTGGAACTCCCACAGGAGCCATAGAGCAAATGAGCATGATACAGGGACACCCATGAGGGCCACAACACTCATCGCAACAACCCCAGGACCGCCAAAGTTCCCCGAACCCACATCTAAGTAAGTGTGTCTGTGTGGTCATTATGTTAGCATGATAGCCATGGGCCCTGCAACATCACAGTGTGCTGTGTTCAGCGGACATTACCATGTCGCCTCAGCATTTGCAGTGACCCTGGACATGTATTTACGTACGCATTCCTGCATGCACTAGCGGCGTGTGCTGGTCTGGCGTACACAGGTCAGCGCAGGGGTGTGCCTATCCGGCAAGGGGAACAGGGTGTCTCAGACATGTCCGTGTGCAGGAAGTGTGGTAAGTGTGTTTCTGTGTCCTGGTGTGGCCTGCCACAAGAGCCGCAGCAGTCGATGTTGTAAAGTGGCATGCACCACCTCCAAAGGGAAGTGTCATGTTGCATGTCTGCTGCATGTCCTGGGTGCACTCCCTTTGGCAGTGCTGCAGATCACTTACTGGCTGAGCTTCCGCATTGCGGACGACACCTGCGTTCAACCTGTATTCCAATGTTGCACGTACCTATCCGAGTGGTGCATGGACATGTGCCTCTCCAACGAGTGGATAGCTGACATGGATTACTACGAGTGTGAGAGCTCCCTGTTGGCCGACGACCAGGAGTGTCATGTTGATGCCCGTTTATGTCATGCATGGAGGTTTGGTATGCATGTTGGGAACTGGGCCTGGGAGATTGCACGTGTCATAGTATGCAGTGAGCAAATTTACCCACTTCCCGATTCTGCTTTGGTGCACATTGGGTACAGTGGTTGGAGTCAGCACATCTGTCCCGGTCACCTGATGGATTACGTTGATGACATGTCACTCATTAGAGATGGTGGCTTACGCAGCTGCACTCGCGTTCATGGACGAGTGACAAGGTTCCTGCAACCACAACTCGATGTGCCACATTGCACGTGTCCCGCTGCATCATTGCATGTTGTACATCTGGTCACATGTCCCAAAACAACAGTGGACATGGCTGCATTGGCGTTGAATTATGTCCGGGCAACCAACGCTGCTTGACGCAGACGTGTGTTGGTGATGGACTACCGCGAGGTGAACATGGTGAACATGGATATTTTCCTACGTTCCTTATTCAGGCATGCTGCTGCATTTGTCTGCATATCGTGGCACTACTCCTGGCCGTACTGACAAACACTTTTTTTATAAAGTTTCCACATTTTCACTTGTCTCCAAATGTATTGTGTCTTGATTTGTATGCCTATGTGTGTGTCACGCACTCTCTGGTTGCCTGCCATACGTGAATTGCTACCCCATCCGGACTGTGGGTTTGTACCTATGCCTCTTTCCTACTGAAGCTATTGGACGCTTATCCATCACAGGCTAGTGCATTCGTGTCCTGTGTTCGATTGTGCGAATGTTTGTGTTTGGACAACATTGTGTTGGATGTTGGTGTACGCTGCTTGCTATGTGTGTGTGCTGCATTTTGTTTAAGATGTCCCTGCATGTGAGCTTTTCTTCACCCTTCTCCCTTTCAGGCAGTGTGGTTTTGACTTCTATGCTCTTTCAGTGGTGTGATGTTGGTGGGTTGTGTGACCCCGATAATCACAGAAGAGGGCTGCATCATCCAGTGGTCGAAAGTGAACATAGACTTTGGAAGCTTCCCTGGAGGGAAACACATGCTCATCCTCGTAGATGCTTTCTCCAATTACCCCATAGTGGAACCAGTCATGTCCACTGCTTTCACTCATGTGGCACCCATCCGGAGAAAGTGTTTGCCACATTTGGGTTCCCCACCGAGATCCAAAATGACAATGGGCCACGGTTCCAAGGGGCTGACTTTGCCACCTTCCTCAATCAGCGAGGAATCCATCAACGTGGTGTAACGCCCCTATGGCCCCAAGCCATCAGAGGCGTAGAGCGGTTTATGACGACATTAAACAAAATGCTACGCATTGCCAGTGTGGAGCAAGCTGACCCCGAGCGTCGCCTCCACGAGTTCCTCAGGGAATACAGGAGCATCCCACACTGCACCACGCTGCAGAGCCCCTGGACCCTTATGTTCAGAGGGCCGAGGAGTGACCTGATCCCTACATGTCTAGGGTGGACAACCCCACCCCATGATGTCCAGAAAACCCATGCGAGGCAAGAGCAACAAAATCACTGAGCAAGCATCCGACGCCATGCCATGCACCAGTCACTCCGGCTCTTACTCAAAATCGCCGGCCCAGAGGAAAGTTCCAGACCGCCCATGAACCAGGCACCTGGACAGTTGTTACCAGCAATGGCACCATGGTGACAGCCCGAAAAGGGAGTGAGAAAATATTTCGAAACATCTCCTGGTTTAAAGATGTTCCATCAGCATCTTTAAAATCAGACCTTCGGAACCAATCAAACCCGGACAGAGATACCATGTGCCAAGCAGAAGAGGAGATCAACACCCTCGACTCTACTTCATCCAGGGCTCTGCCTCCTGATTCGCCGCTAAACCTGCTGTTGCCAAGTAGTCCATCCTTCTGAAGTCAACATCATCGCTAAAGCCTGCGATCTAATCCCCAAACCAACCGATACCTTCAGGACTTTGCGTGTTAAAATATCAAAGACTGATGCCAGGGCACCTTACATGCTTGCCGTACTTTATAGAGCTGAGTTTAAACATCCAAGTTGGGGAGGGATGTAAGTCTTGTGTTCTGGCCAGTAACCCGGATACTGTGTGCACGTCATCCGCAGGACAGTTGAGGCCTGCAGGGTAGAATAAAAGGGGAGGACCAGCACATGGATTATCCTCCTGAGATTAATGAACTGTGTGTGTGTCCAGTTATTAATGCCCCATAACACCGCATTGCCAGCAGCTAGGCCTCACCTGGTTACCGCGTCAGTGGGATGCCACAAACTACATATGCATCAAAGTTGCCATGTTGCTCTTTCCTGGGGAAGAGAATCACATAAAATTCTTTTGCAGGGTGGCAGCAGTGCAATTTTGAAAATCGTAGGCTTGAGGCATATGCCATATTGAAGTTTTGCAAACTCAATTTTAGTGATCATGTGTAAAGAGGTGCATGTGTCGACCAAATAAATGGTACTAGTGCTGCAAATGTTGACATTCAGTACAGGGTCCATGATGTTATCATCCACCATCAAGATGATGATGCTTATTGAGGAGGCTCTGATATCACGCAATGTTGTACATGCAGGCAATACATGATTTTCACATGCGATACCCAAAAGACTTTTCGAGCATTAGAGACATAGTAGAATAGGGTGAGAGCTTTCTGGGAGTGAATCCCTTTCTTTTACACCTTTCTGAAATAACCTCCCTTTTCCATGCATTGAATTCACTCTTAGGAGTGGGGCAGTCACGTGTATGAGGAAGGTAAGAGCCATATTGAGTGGACTCTGTACATTTTGTGCGATGACTGATGGACAACTTTCATGTCACAGACGACTTTGTGCATGCCATCCAGATTACAGGTAGTCCATCACCTCTGCCTTAATATTTGCCGCATGAGCTGCACACACCAAGGCAAGCATGTTGTCAACTCGAGTGGTTTTGCCCAACAACTTTTTCCAAAAAGTGGGGAGAGCTTTCTGAGCTTGTTCGAAACTGTCACAGTTACAGACATTGACTCGAGCCTTTAGCCACAAGACAAAAACATTCATTAGTTGCCGACTCTTCTTGATTGAAACTTATAACAGCCATACTCATACAGTGCTATATTGTTCACCGACAGAAAGAACTTCATGAGGCAATTATTAAGGTCTACATACATGTCTGTGTCCAATTCAGAAAGTTCAAAGCCAATATCCTGGGTATCACGATCTGCACAGTGAAGTAAAAGACCTCATTTATGCTCATTGTCGATGAGCCCCATAATAGCAATGTAGATGGCTCAGTGCTTGCTCCACTGAGCCTGACTGGGACCAGGCTCCTGGTGCCAGTTATGGGGAAGAGAGGCAGCATGGCAGCACAATGGCATCAGGCGAGAAGGGAGGACTAACAGCGTTGGCTTCTGAAACGCTGCCTTCTGCATCACCATTTAAAAAGTAGTGCTCTACTTTTAGTCCTGCTTTCACAAAGCCAATGTGAGATGATGGCATCTCAAGATAAAACACCAGGCCTCGTTTATGAAAAGTGTTGCGTCGCTGGGGAAAACAGTGATGCAACACTTTTCATTGCGCCATCCTTGCAACACCATCAATGCACCTTATTTGCACTACGGCACTACATGTCACAAGTATTGCACAAATACGTCAGGAATCCTGGCGTATCTGGTGGCGAAGTATTGACGCATTGCTGGAGTGTTTCGGTAAAGTGACGCAACTCTAGCAATGCTTCATTACACATGGGGGTGTACAGACAAAATATCGACTCCAAAATATCGACTGGACATAATATCGAGTTTTAAATATAGACTGGACATAATATCGACTGGACATAATATCGACTACAAAAATATCGTTTTTCAGGTAAGTGAAGTAATATCGACTGTATAAAATATAGATAGCAAAAATATCGAATTTTTAATAATATATAATATTTTATAGTGTATTTTTATGTAATAATATGTGTGAATAGTGTGTATTAATGTTATAAAATATTTTATTAAATGATTTTTGTTTTTATAATAATTGCGTAATGTAATTCTGTAGCGGGTTGTGGGTTTATAGGGGAATAGGGTGGGAAGTAATTTAATAATAATTAATTAATTAATATATGTTTGTTAATATTTTTAATTAATAATTAATTGATAATTAATTAATATTAATTAGTTAATTAATTAATATAATTTTGAACATATTTTGTATTAGTAATTAATTGTTAATAAATTATTTGTAATTAGTTAATTACATTAATTAGAGTACATTTTTAATATATTTAATTTTGTGTTATTTTTAAGTAATTAATTTGGAAAAAATAATATTAATTATTAAAATAATTACAGCTAATGTTCTAATATATTTACTTTATTGTTAATTAATAATTAATTGGTAATTAAATAATATTGATACATTTTGTGTAAAGGAGCATTTTTAGGGTTCAGGGTCAGTTTTCAGTTTTAGGGTAAAGGGGTATTTTTGGGGTTCAGGGTCAGTTTTCAGTTTTAGGGTAAAGGGGTATTTTTGGGGTTCAGGGTCAGTTTTCAGTTTTTGGGTAAAGGGTAAGCATGGGCGAATTTTGCGGATCTCGCGTTCGCAAATTTTGCGGATTCGCAATCCGCAAAATCCGCGAATTCCCGCGAATTTGCGGATTTTTTTTTTTTGTGTGTTCGCCCGTGTTTCTGCCAGTTCGCGAGGGTTTTTACAATTTCGCAATTTGCGAACTTACCTGTCGGGTCGCAAGTTTTGCGAACTTGTTGTTTCTACGTGTCCAGCCTGTTTGGGACACTCTTCTTCATCACTGCCACTCTCTGTCACCACTACCACTCTCTGACTACTCATGCCACCCTCTGGCCCACCCATGCCACCCTCTGTTTCATCACCACACCCTCTGGTTGTCCAGTGTACATTATTTTCGGCAAAGCAAAGCACACCTTCCCTGCCTCAAGTGACCTGAATTAATTTGGGGCTGATTAATGTGTCACAGAATATTTTTTTAGCTGGCACCTGCTTCCTTAGTGCGCCCTGATTAGTGATCTTTTGCACTTGCTAAGTGCTTTCATTGTTGCAAAATTAGTTACAACACCTGCCCTGCCCCAACTGACAATAATGAATTAGGGGCTGATTAATGGATTTTAACTTCCAGCCTGGCTCCTGCTTGTCTCCCTTAGCTGTAATTCAGGACCTTTGTGGCATATGTGTAACTATTCTGAGGTTCAGAGCAGGGTCACATAATAGTTTCAACTGGCAACTGAACTCTGGAGGGGCCCCTCAGGAAGCACTACAGGAAATGGCTACTAATGATGAGCCTGAACTTTTGAACCTGGTAAGTAGTTACTTTCAGTTTTGCTAAGAGCGTATTTCTGCAATTTTGCACTTATTCGCGGGGCGCGAACTCACGCGAACAGTGCGAGCAGTGCGAGCAAAATCCGCTGCTCGCGGATTTGCGGATTTTGCGGGAGATTCGCGAATCTCGCGGATTGCGAATTTCCCGAAAATCCGCAAAATCCGCGAGCGGAACGGATTTTCCGCCCACACCTAGTAAAGGGGCATTTTTAGGGTTCAGGGTCAGTTTTCAGTTCATGGGTAAAGGGGTATTTTTAGGGTTCAGGGTCAGTTTTCAGTTCATGGGTAAAGGGGCATTTTTAGGATTCAGGGTCAGTTTTCAGTTCTTGGGTAAAGGGGTATTTTTAGGGTTCAGGGTCAGTTTTCAGTTTTTGGGTAAAGGGGCATTTTTAGGGTTCAGGGTCAGTTTTGGGTTTTTGGGTAAAGGGTTATTTTTAGGGTTCAGGGTCAGTTTGGGGTGTTTGGGTAAAGGGGTATTTTTAGGGTTCAGGGTCAACTAATAAGATTGTAAAAAATTATTTTTATTATTTTCATTTATTATTTAATTATTATAATTTAATTTAAGTAGTTTTAAGTATATTTTAGTAATTTAAATTTAATATTAATTTAATTTAACACTGTTTTTAATAAAGTCGATATTTTTTACATCTATATTATTGTTAACGATATTTTGTACTCGATATTTTTGTACTTACCTGTTTGTAGATACAAACTCGATATTTTGACTGTCGATATTTTGTCCACGATATTCTGGCAAGTCGATATTGTGTCCGTCGATATTATTTCAGTGATCCACACATGGGACGAGACCCATGTAAAGGCCCTGCATCACTCCTTACACCTGCTTTATGCAGGCTCAAGATTTGTGACAGAGTCAAGTCATAGGAGTGGTGCAGTGAAATCTCATAGATTTCACGGCGCCACTTCTATGAGGCTTTATTAAGGGGGACCGCCCACTCTGAATACATTATATTTGACGCAGGTATAATGTAGCACAGGGCTTTACAAAATGACGCATCTGTCTAGATGCGTCACTTTGTAAATATGGTGCAGCGTGATGCATTGTTTGCTCCGCCTCAGTGTGACTAAAAAATGAAGCAACTGCAGTGCAAGCCCACATAAATAAGGTCCACCATATTTACACCAGACACCCTTTATCTGCTGCAGTTCCTTTACTGGTGTATATGTGGTCTCAGGTCACCTTCTTTGCCTGGGTATTTTCTGCACTCAAACATTCATGGCTGCATATAAATGGCTGATTTAAGTCAATATTAGTATGTTTGATTGTGCAGTTGAGGAAGCATCCTCTGGACTCTGCCTGGAACAGCACCCCTATACTTTCAATCCAACTGACCCCGTAAAACTGGTTGCCAGTATTGGCACATCTTAGGACATGCCTGTTGTGACACGCCAAACTTGATTTCACTGCATCTTCTGCCCTCTCCGTCACATTTTGTTTTTAGAATTTGATTGGGCGGCTCGTTCAATCCCTGTTCAAACATAGGCAGATCAATTTCACCTACATTTTTTCTTTTAATAATTCCAATTGTTCCTATACTCTCCCGAGACCCTTGTGTTTTGTATGCCCCTTTCCCAGCACCTGGACTTCGCTATTTTTACATACCTTGATGTTCATTATTCTTTCCCTTCTCCTGCCTTCTGTGCTACCTCTCTACATCTTGCTTGCACTCTTGGTTCATAGTTGAAAAAGAAAAATGGCTAACCTGGCCCAAAAGTTATTTGCATACTTTACATTCATATATTTTAAAATAGATTCTGCAAAAGCTTTGCCTGGATGATGTTGTACAGATTTTTTCAAATGTCAACCATTTTTTAGGCGTAGGGTTTAAATCTAGGTCTCTTATTCGTTTTTTTACAGCAAATGTTCATTATTTTCCATTTCTCACATTTTCTCCACATATTCCTCCTTCATGAGTAGCATTAGTTTGGTCAATCATAACAGCATGTTACATAATGGCAGTTTGCAGCTTTAACCTTTTTGGGCGACAAGGCTCACAATATCAAGTAATGAAAATGGCTTTAAGCATCATTGCTGCATGGCAGGTGTACCTTAGTTCCACCAGCAGGGGAAGTGTGGACTCCCAACAGTACCAATCTTACAGAATGGATATTCCCCACAACACCTTACCACGCATCAATCCTATCTGCAATTATATAATCTACATATAGTTACATCTTCACAATAATCCTGAAAGTCATTAAGAAAGGTCATCTGACTTCTGGACAAATTTATTTATCACTGTTTTCCAAGCTTTCTGCTTCCCGAGACCACCCCAGTAGAGATTCAACATTTGGGGAATACTATTTCTGCCGTAAACTATTTAACTACATCTGAATGACACACACGCAACTGGGGGACATATACAGCCCTCCCCACCATAGTTAGTCCTTGCTTTGCCAACAGTAACACTAGGTCTGCACATTAACTTTTAAACTGTGCTCTACCTGAGGGGTTGAAAAGTTCCAGCAGATACACCATGGAGGAAGAAACCAGGGTGTCTGCCACGGGTTCATTAATGCTCTTGACGGCTATTTGCCAGAGGGGGCTCGGCATCCGACATCCCCACACTGTGTCTGCATAGTTCTGGCTGGTATCAACTATGGAGTAACCCTGGGTTCCTCAGAATCTGGGCTTTACAGGGTATCACAAAAAGATGGTTCTATCGGATTTGCTTTGCCTATGAGAAAAAGATGAGGGAACATTATTTTCACACAAGAGAACAATAAATCAAAGATAGCAATTTATAAAAATATTTGAGTCATAGACAATATTTACATTAATATTTAAAAAGGCGCTCTTTGGTTAGTGTGAAAGTGTTCCTGCAATGGGTAAACCAGTCTATAATACAAAAAAGATGACATAAATACGTAAACAATAATTTTCAAAAACACCTGGTCAAAAATAAAGTACATTAGAGTCTATACAGGTGGGGCTGTGAACTTAATTCACACATTTGTTGACCCGGTGAAATGTCTTAAGATCCAGGAATACTAAAGCATGCTGTCGACGTTTTGACTCGCCAAGAAAAGATATCAGTAGTACATCATAGTGGGTTCTTTATCAGGACAATCAATAGAAACTTCTGGGCAGACTACATGGACACCCCCAAAGGGATTGAAAAGGTTCTCATTAAAAGTCACATCCCGAACGAGAGCTGGAATGAGCCTGCAGCTTCTCCAGTAGTGGTGGTCTGGGGCCCCTTTCTTGCTGTGGACCATTTGGCTCTGTCCTGACATGGCTTCTGGGACCCCTGGAGTTCCCCAGATCCCGTCAGCACCCAGCTTTGCTCTTGCTACGTGTAGGTGATAGCTCCTTTTGTCTGCTACCACTCCTTCCCATGGACACTGCTGCTGAGTGCTTCACAACTAATTTCCAGTTATTTGTGGTACCCACGTGCCCTTCCTTTCCCCCGAACAATGGCCCATTGTTGTCTCCCCCCTAGCCTCCTGCCCCTGGGTGCTCTGTGACGCTGGTCCACTATGCTATGGTGGTGCTGGTCCCCCACCCTGGGCTTTGGCCATTGCTCTTTCTTCTCTGGGTGCCCATTGTGGGCGGTTTCATTATCTTTAGGGTCTGTATACCCCCAGCGACTTCCGCTGATTGTCAGCTATATTGTAAATGCATGCAGTTTGTAAGCTGTTGCAGATGTTTGGTGTTGAAAACCCCAATAAAGAAATGTTGCAAAAGAAACTACATGTGCTAACCTGTTTCAACCTCCAACACATGGGACACCATCTTATATACAGGTCTTCTTCAGGGTGATTTCCTTTTTTCAAAGTGGAAAATTAACCTTAACTGATGTAATATTCACTATTTCAAGAAATATAAGTTCAGATCTGTGATGATCAGGTCAAATAATTGATATACATATCCAGGAAAGTACTTCCAATATGCTTGAATTCTATGAGACATAAAATGTATAGTAAGTAGGAGTTATAGAAACGGCATGCAGTGAGCCCTCCCTACATCTATCATGGTAATATACATTCTTGTCTCATCTAGTGTGGCTGATACAGTTCACAAATTGCGAGCAGAACGAATCATATTACAAAGTGATCAGTGCGGTTTCAAAAGTGTCATCAAAGAGCATATATTGGCTTGCTAGAGACTTGTATCCTTTTTAATAAAGCAGAGTCCAGCGAGTGCAATCTGTGGCACATTGCACTAGTTAATTCACTTCTCTTGGCGGTAGGAAGCGTTGCTCGTATTTATGTTTTATCACCTCTGGCCCCAGCAAGCATTCTTAAGTGATGGCAGTGAGTGCTCTTTTATTTTATCACGTTCTTTCAGGGCAGACACTCTTTTGGCTTCTCACATGGAATGTCTCTCGCATCCGGGGGCATACGTATAAGATAGTGGCGAAGCTCGGGTTAGCTCCAAAATTGCTAACACCACGCTCTGTCACTTTCGAAATGCTAGGATGCGCCATATTTACAATTATACGGTGCACCCCTGCATTTCTCCCAGTGCTGGGGCGAAATACAGATGCCTAGTACCAATACAGGCACCCTTGCACCATAGTGCAAGGGTGGCTGCTTTGTGGGGAAGGATTGTTTATGTGTAGGAAGGGACATCTTCCTGCACATAAGCAATCATGCATGGCAGTTTGCTGTTTCTATGTGTGCTGCACAATACGCACATAGTCACAGCAAAAAGGAGGTAAAATAAAGCATTTCTCCTTGTTTTGCCATGTTAAGACCAGGTTTGCCCTGGTCTTAATTTTGGTGATGCCTCCTATTTACGCCACCCTTTTAAATAGGGAGCAGCATCAAAATCAATGGGTATCAAGGTGGAATGCCCACCACAACACCCAATGCTCCCTCCTATCATGCTAAGGGGCATATTTAAAACATAATGACGGAGCATGGCGTTAAGCAAAAGTTGCTAGTGCCAAGGTCCGCCATTCTGAAAACGCATAGATACCTATATTAATAAAGATATGGCACACCCCTGCATTTCTCCTAGCACTGGCGCTAAATAAAGCTACCTAGTGCCAATGCAACCTTGCACCAAAGTGCAAGGGTGTCTGCGTTGGGAGTAATGATTGCTTATGTGCAGGAATATGTCCTATAGATCATATAAACAATCACAAATGTGATTTGTTACTCCTATGCGTGCTGCATTGTGCAGCACACATAGAAGTTACAAATTGTCATTTTTTAAATAATTGGTTGTGTACAGGAAGCGACACCTTCCTGCACATAAACACCCATTCATGTTGTTTTGCTGATTCTATGTGAGCTACGGAATGCAGCACACATAGAAGCAGCAAAAACAAGGAGAAATTAAAAATTCCTCCTCATTTAGCTATGTTCAGACCAGGCTTTCCCTGGTCTCTATTTTGGCGCTGTCCCATATTTACCCCACCTTGTAAATATGAGGTAGCATCAAAATCAATGGATGTTGCGGCGGAACGCCCACTGCAAAACTCATTGCCCACCTCTTTCATGCTAAGTGTAGCATGAAAGGGGGCATTATTTAGATGGTGGCATTAAGGGGCTTAACACTGCCTTCTAAATAAGGTGAAGCTCCTATAGCCACAGAAATGTCGCAAAAAGTGATGATCCTGTGGCAATTAGGGATTGTAAATATGCCCCTAAGTGTAGCATGTAGCGGATCGAAGATTTCAGGATGGTCGTGAAAATTCAGTTGGTGATTGATGTATGGTGGTCTTAGGTCATAGAGGCCCTTGAAAGCGTGAGTCAATATCTTGAATTGCCATCTTTTCTGGACAGGGAGCCAGTGGAGGTTCCTCAGGTATGGGGATATGTGGGCCCGTTTGGGCAGGTCGAGGATGAGTCAGCTTGATTCTATCCAGATATTTGATGAGCTGCTGGTTGATGGCCATCCTGAGGACTTTTGCGGGGAACGGTAGCAGTGAGATTGGATGGTAGTTCTGAGTTCGCTGGGGTCGGTGGAGGGTTTCTTGAGAGAGGTCTGACTTCAGCATGTTTCCAGGCATCAGGGATAGTGACTGTGGCGATGGATGTATTGAGGATGGTGGTGAGTTGGCTGCTTATGTCTTTGCCTCTGAGGTTGAAGAGGTGGTGGGGCAAGGGTCTGAGGGTGCCCCCAAGAGGATGGAGTTCATGTTGGCTGCTGTGTTCTGAGTGATGAGCTGTTTCCATGTGGCGAGTGGCTGAGCATGGGTGACTTGACTCGGTGCAAGGAGGATGTGGAGGTCCATGGGTTGTTGCTCGAAGTTCTTGCAGATAGTTAATATCTTGTTGTGAAAGCACTCTGCTAGAGCATCCCAGAGTTTCTGTGAGGTGGGAGAGATGAGGTTCTTGTGGCTGTAGGGCAGGAGAACTCTTTGATGATGCTGAAGAGTTCCTTGGAGTGGTTGGTGCTTACTTTGATGGGGTTTGCTAGGGCTTTTTTTTTTGCATCTTTGAGTCGGTGGTATTTGTTGAGGGCTGATTTGAAAATGACACAGTTGGTGTCTTTGCTCATATGCCAAGCTCTCTCCAGTTGTTTGGAGGGGCGCTTCATTGCGCTGAGATCTGGTGTGTACAAGCTGGTTTGTTTGGTGGCTCTGAGGGCCTTGGCTGGTTTGGTGGGGGTGATTTGGTTAGTGGCACTAGTAATCCAGGTTGTGAAGTTATCGACGGTTTGCTCCAGGTTGGTTGCGGGGGCGGACTGGGAGATGTTGTTTGTGGGGTGTGTCTGGGAAGGGTTGAGGGCATTGAAACACATCAAAACAAAAGTACAAAAGTACAAAAGAGAGCCAGAAACTAAGATTTTGTATATATTCACTGAAAAAACAAAGGTTACAGGGCTGTTATAGTTAGGAAATAGGATAAAAAAAACGTAGATATTCATTGAAAAAAAACAAAGGTTACAAGGACGTTATAGGTAGGCTGATATTTCATTCGTACAAAACTAGAGAAATTCAGCAGCTATAGTTAACTGAGCTAACTATAACTCGTGCACCTGCAGTGCACCGCGTTTGACCTCACATGTTACTCATTACATGGTCAGTGACATCACTGATGACATCTCAAATGACACTGATGACATCATCAACTGATTCAGTGAATATATATATATAAATATATATATATATATATATATAGATATAGATATAGATATAGATATAGATATAGATATATATATCTAGATATATATATATTACCTACTGGCGGTCGAAAGTAGATAGTTATAGTTAGGATTTTTTTCAACGTTAGATCTCAAAATTCTATTTGGAATAACTTTGGCGCCGGTTGACGAATTTGACTGAAAATTTCCTCAAAATGGCCTCGCGGCGTTCCGGTCCTTCCTTGAAAGTTTGGGAGGGAATTCGTCAAGCGGGAGCCTAGATAAAAGGGGGGTCCCAAACGCGTTTCCCCCATGTTAATTTCCATAGGGCGGTTGATTTCACTTTTAGCCCGAACGGCTGAATGGATTTCCACCAAACTTGGCAAAATTGTATGGACTGGTAGCCCGATGTGCCTTTGCTATGTCTCAAGATATGTGCTCCAGTGGATTTTGAGTAATTTAGGTTAAAAAAAATATATATATCTATAGGCGCGCTCCGGTGCGCGCACCGGGGAGCGCAACAGGCGCGACACGCGACTTGCGTGCGGAAAGCTGATTGGCTCACGGGTGTCTGTAAACATTCAAAACAGTCCGGAGCGGCCGCCATCTTGTGTCTCGGTAGGATCGAGACACAAGAGGTGACATAAAAAAAGGGAGAAATGACTATAAGTGGGCAGGGTAGACCCCCTCCTGACCCCCTAGGTTTGATGCGGGGGCTAAAATAGGGTCCCGCTGGGCATTTAAAAAAAATATTTTTTTTCGATTTGCACGGGGGGAGCGCCCGGTACGCGCACCGGGAAGCGCACCGGAAAGCGCACCGGGGAGCAAAGCACGGGGAAAATCCAGGGCCTTATTTATAAAGGCCATGCTACAGTTTTGCGCCACCTGTGCGTCACTCTTTGTGACGCACCAGCGGTGTAAAAAAATGTGCCTTGTTGCGCTATATTTAAAAAGTGACGCATCTAGGTAGATGGGTCACTTTTTAAAACCCTGCGCCACATTATACCTGCGTCAGTTATAATGTATGCAGAGGGGGCGTTCCCCCACAAAAAGCTTCGTAATAGCGACGCAGTGAAATCTATGAGATTTCACTGCATCACTTTTAGGATGCTGTTGCATCAAAATCTTGCGCCTGCCTCACAGCAGGTGTAAGACTGACGCAAGACATTTCACATGGTGCTTTCCCCATGTGAAAGGACGCATTACTGGAGTTGCGTCACTTTTGTGACGCACTCCAGCGTTGCGTCACTTTTGTAATTACAGATACGTCAGAAATACTGACGTATCTGTAACTCCTTGCAACATGATTCGTCATACATTAAATATGACACATCTGGAATGTCGAAAGGAGTGCGCACAGAAAAGTGACGCATCGCACCAGCGGTGAAAAAAAATGCGCCTCATTGCGCTATATTTAAAAAGTGACGCATCTAGGTAGATAGGTCACTTTTTAAAACCCTGCGCCACATTATACCTGCATCAGGTATAATGTATGCAGAGGGGGCGTTCCCCCGCAAAAAGCTTCGTAATAGCGACGCAGTGAAATCTATGAGATTTCACTGCGTCACTTTTAGGATGCTGTTGCGTCAAAATCTTGTGCCTGCCTCACAGCAGGTGTAAGACTGACGCAAGACCTTTCACATGGTGCTTTCCCCATGTGAAAGGACGCATTACTGGAGTTGCGTCACTTTTGTGACGCACTCCAGCAATGCGTCACTTTTGTGTTTACAGATACGTCAGAAATACTGACGTATCTGTAACTCCTTGCGACATGATTCGTCATACATTAAATATGACACATCTGGAATGTCGTAAGGAGTGCGTACAGAAAAGTGACGCATCGCACCCGCGGTGAAAATAAATGCGCCTCGTTGCGCTATATTTAAAAAGTGACGCATCCAGGTAGATGGGTCACTTTTTAAAACCCTGTGCCACATTATACCTGCGTCAGGTATAATGTATGCAGAGGGGGCGTTCCCCCGCAAAATGCTTCGTAATAGTGACGCAGTGAAATCTATGAGATTTCACTGCGTCACTTTCAGGATGCTGTTGCGTCAAAATCTTGCGCCTGCCTCACAGCAGGTGTAAGACTGACGCAAGACCTTTCACATGGTGCTTTCCCCATGTGAAAGGACGCATTACTGGAGTTGCGTCACTTTTGTGACGCACTCCTGCAATGCGTCACATTTGTGTTTACAGATACGTCAGAAATACTGACATATCTATAACTCCTTGCGACATGATTCGTCATACATTAAATATGGCACATCTGGAATGTCGTAAGGAGTGCGCACAGAAAAGTGACGCATCGCACCAGCGGTGTAAAAAAAATGTGCCTCGTTGCGCTATATTTAAAAAGTGACGCATCTAGGTAGATGGGTCACTTTTTAAAACCCTGCGCCACATTATACCTGCGTCAGGTATAATGTATGCAGAGGGGACGTTCCCCCGCAAAAAGCTTCGTAATAGCGACGCAGTGAAATCTATGAGATTTCACTGCATCACTTTTAGGATGCTGTTGCGTCAAAATCTTGCGCCTGCCTCACAGCAGGTGTAAGACTGACGCAAGACCTTTCACATGGTGCTTTCCCCATGTGAAAGGACGCATTCCTGGAGTTGCGTCACTTTTGTGACGCACTCCAGCAATGCGTCACTTTTGTGTTTACAGATACGTCAGAAATACTGACTTATCTGTAACTCCTTGCGACATGATTCGTCATACATTAAATATGACACATCTGGAATGTCGTAAGGAGTGCGCACAGAAAAGTAACGCATCGCACCAGCGGTGTAAAAAAATGCACCTCGTTGCGCTATATTTAAAAAGTGACGCATCTAGGTAGATGGGTCACTTTTTAAAACCCTGCGCCACATTATACCTGCGTCAGGTATAATGTATGCAGAGGGGGCGTTCCCCCGCAAAAAGCTTCGTAATAGTGACGCAGTGAAATCTATTAGATTTCACTGCGTCACTTTTAGGATGCTGTTGCGTCAAAATCTTGCGCCTGCCTCACAGCAGGTGTAAGACTGACGCAAGACCTTTCACATGGTGCTTTCCCCATGTGAAAGGACGCATTACTGGAGTTGCGTCACTTTTGTGACGCACTCCAGCAATGCATCACTTTTGTGTTTACAGATACGTCAGAAATACTAACGTATCTGTAACTCCTTGCGACATGATTCGTCATACATTAAATATGACACATCTGGAATGTCATAAGGAGTGCGCACAGAAAAGTGACGCATTGCACCAGCGGTGTAAAAAAATGCGCCTCGTTGCGCTATATTTAAAAAGTGACGCATCTAGGTAGATGGGTCACTTTTTAAAACCCTGCGCCACATTATACCTGCATCAGGTATAATGTATGCAGAGGGGGCGTTCCCCCGCAAAAAGCTTCGTAATAGCGACGCAGTGAAATCTATGAGATTTCACTGCGTCACTTTTAGGATGCTGTTGCGTCAAAATCTTGCGCCTGCCTCACAGCAGGTGTAAGACTGACGCAAGACCTTTCACATGGTGCTTTCCCCATGTGAAAGGACGCATTACTGGAGTTGCGTCACTTTTGTGACGCACTCCAGCAATGCGTCACTTTTGTGTTTACAGATACGTCAGAAATACTGACGTATCTGTAACTCCTTGCGACATGATTCGTCATACATTACATATGACACATCTGGAATGTCGTAAGGAGTGCGCACAGAAAAGTGACGCATCGCACCAGCGGTGTAAAAAAATGCACCTCGTTGCGCTATATTTAAAAAGTGACGCATCTAGGTAGATGGGTCACTTTTTAAAACCCTGCGCCACATTATACCTGCGTCAGGTATAATGTATGCAGAGGGGGCGTTCCCCCGCAAAAAGCTTCATAATAGTGACGCAGTGAAATCTATGAGATTTCACTGCGTCACTTTTAGGATGCTGTTGCACCAAAATCTTGCGCCTGCCTCACAGCAGGTGTAAGACTGACGCAAGACCTTTCACATGGTGCTTTCCCCATGTGAAAGGACGCATTACTGGAGTTGCGTCACTTTTGTGACGCACTCCTGCAATGCGTCACATTTGTGTTTACAGATACGTCAGAAATACTGACATATCTATAACTCCTTGCGACATGATTCGTCATACATTAAATATGGCACATCTGGAATGTCGTAAGGAGTGCGCACAGAAAAGTGACGCATCGCACCAGCGGTGTAAAAAAAATGTGCCTCGTTGCGCTATATTTAAAAAGTGACGCATCTAGGTAGATGGGTCACTTTTTAAAACCCTGCGCCACATTATACCTGCGTCAGGTATAATGTATGCAGAGGGGACGTTCCCCCGCAAAAAGCTTCGTAATAGCGACGCAGTGAAATCTATGAGATTTCACTGCATCACTTTTAGGATGCTGTTGCGTCAAAATCTTGCGCCTGCCTCACAGCAGGTGTAAGACTGACGCAAGACCTTTCACATGGTGCTTTCCCCATGTGAAAGGACGCATTCCTGGAGTTGCGTCACTTTTGTGACGCACTCCAGCAATGCGTCACTTTTGTGTTTACAGATACGTCAGAAATACTGACTTATCTGTAACTCCTTGCGACATGATTCGTCATACATTAAATATGACACATCTGGAATGTCGTAAGGAGTGCGCACAGAAAAGTAACGCATCGCACCAGCGGTGTAAAAAAATGCACCTCGTTGCGCTATATTTAAAAAGTGACGCATCTAGGTAGATGGGTCACTTTTTAAAACCCTGCGCCACATTATACCTGCGTCAGGTATAATGTATGCAGAGGGGGCGTTCCCCCGCAAAAAGCTTCGTAATAGTGACGCAGTGAAATCGATTAGATTTCACTGCGTCACTTTTAGGATGCTGTTGCGTCAAAATCTTGCGCCTGCCTCACAGCAGGTGTAAGACTGACGCAAGACCTTTCACATGGTGCTTTCCCCATGTGAAAGGACGCATTACTGGAGTTGCGTCACTTTTGTGACGCACTCCAGCAATGCATCACTTTTGTGTTTACAGATACGTCAGAAATACTAACGTATCTGTAACTCCTTGCGACATGATTCGTCATACATTAAATATGACACATCTGGAATGTCATAAGGAGTGCGCACAGAAAAGTGACGCATCGCACCAGCGGTGTAAAAAAATGCGCCTCGTTGCGCTATATTTCAAAAGTGACGCATCTAGGTAGATGGGTCACTTTTTAAAACCCTGCGCCACATTATACCTGCATCAGGTATAATGTATGCAGAGGGGGCGTTCCCCCGCAAAAAGCTTCGTAATAGCGACGCAGTGAAATCTATGAGATTTCACTGCGTCACTTTTAGGATGCTGTTGCGTCAAAATCTTGCGCATGCCTCACAGCAGGTGTAAGACTGACGCAAGACCTTTCACATGGTGCTTTCCCCATGTGAAAGGACGCATTACTGGAGTTGCGTCACTTTTGTGACGCACTCCAGCAATGCGTCACTTTTGTGTTTACAGATACGTCAGAAATACTGACGTATCTGTAACTCATTGCGACATGATTCGTCATACATTACATATGACACATCTGGAATGTCGTAAGGAGTGCGCACAGAAAAGTGACGCATCGCACCAGCGGTGTAAAAAAATGCGCCTCGTTGCGCTATATTTAAAAAGTGACGCATCTAGGTAGATGGGTCACTTTTTAAAACCCTGCGCCACATTATACCTGCGTCAGGTATAATGTATGCAGAGGGGGCGTTCCCCCGCAAAAAGCTTCATAATAGTGACGCAGTGAAATCTATGAGATTTCACTGCGTCACTTTTAGGATGCTGTTGCACCAAAATCTTGCGCCTGCCTCACAGCAGGTGTAAGACTGACGCAAGACCTTTCACATGGTGCTTTCCCCATGTGAAAGGACGCATTACTGGAGTTGCGTCACTTTTGTGACGCACTCCTGCAATGCGTCACATTTGTGTTTACAGATACGTCAGAAATACTGACATATCTATAACTCCTTGCGACATGATTCGTCATACATTAAATATGGCACATCTGGAATGTCGTAAGGAGTGCGCACAGAAAAGTGACGCATCGCACCAGCGGTGTATAAAAAATGTGCCTCGTTGCGCTATATTTAAAAAGTGACGCATCTAGGTAGATGGGTCACTTTTTAAAACCCTGCGCCGCATTATACCTGCGTCAGGTATAATGTATGCAGAGGGGACGTTCCCCCGCAAAAAGCTTCGTAATAGCGACGCAGTGAAATCTATGAGATTTCACTGCATCACTTTTAGGATGCTGTTGCGTCAAAATCTTGCGCCTGCCTCACAGCAGGTGTAAGACTGACGCAAGACCTTTCACATGGTGCTTTCCCCATGTGAAAGGACGCATTCCTGGAGTTGCGTCACTTTTGTGACGCACTCCAGCAATGCGTCACTTTTGTGTTTACAGATACGTCAGAAATACTGACTTATCTGTAACTCCTTGCGACATGATTCGTCATACATTAAATATGACACATCTGGAATGTCGTAAGGAGTGCGCACAGAAAAGTAACGCATCGCACCAGCGGTGTAAAAAAATGCACCTCGTTGCGCTATATTTAAAAAGTGACGCATCTAGGTAGATGGGTCACTTTTTAAAACCCTGCGCCACATTATACCTGCGTCAGGTATAATGTATGCAGAGGGGGCTTTCCCCCGCAAAAAGCTTCGTAATAGTGACGCAGTGAAATCTATTAGATTTCACTGCGTCACTTTTAGGATACTGTTGCGTCAAAATCTTGCGCCTGCCTCACAGCAGGTGTAAGACTGACGCAAGACCTTTCACATGGTGCTTTCCCCATGTGAAAGGACGCATTACTGGAGTTGCGTCACTTTTGTGACGCACTCCAGCAATGCATCACTTTTGTGTTTACAGATATGTCAGAAATACTAACGTATCTGTAACTCCTTGCGACATGATTCGTCATACATTAAATATGACACATCTGGAATGTCGTAAGGAGTGCGCACAGAAAAGTGACGCATCGCACCAGCGGTGTAAAAAAATGCGCCTCGTTGCGCTATATTTAAAAAGTGACGCATCTAGGTAGATGGGTCACTTTTTAAAACCCTGCGCCACATTATACCTGCGTCAGGTATAATGTATGCAGAGGGGGCGTTCCCCCGCAAAAAGCTTCGTAATAGTGACGCAGTGAAATCTATGAGATTTCACTGCGTCTCTTTTAGGATGCTGTTGCACCAAAATCTTGCGCCTGCCTCACAGCAGGTGTAAGACTGACGCAAGACCTTTCACATGGTGCTTTCCCCATGTGAAAGGACGCATAACTGGAGTTGCGTCACTTTTGTGACGCACTACAGCAATGCGTCACTTTTGTGTTTACAGATACGTCAGAAATACTGACTTATCTGTAACTCCTTGCGACATGATTCGTCATACATTAAATATGACACATCTGGAATGTCATGAGGAGTGCGCACAGAAAAGTGACGCATCGCACCAGCGGTGTAAAAAAATGCACCTCGTTGCGCTATATTTAAAAAGTGAGCATCTAGGTAGATGCGTCACTTTTTAAAACCCTGCGCCACATTATACCTGTGTCAGGTATAATGTATGCAGAGGGGGCGTTCCCACACAAAAAGCTTCGTAATAGTGACGCAGTGAAATCTATGAGATTTCACTGCGTCACTTTTAGGATGCTGTTGCGTCAAAATCTTGCGCCTGCCTCACAGCAGGTGTAAGACTGACTCAAGACCTTTCACATGGTGCTTTCCCCATGTGAAAGGACGCATTACTGGAGTTGCGTCACTTTTGTGACGCACTCACGCAATGCGTCACTTTTTTGTTTACAGATACGTCAGAAATACTGACGTATCTGTAACTCCTTGCGACATGATTCGTCATACATTAAATATGACACATCTGGAATGTCGTAAGGAGTGCGCACAGAAAAGTGACGCATCGCACCAGCGGTGTAAAAAAAGTGCCTCGTTGCGCTATATTTAAAAAGTGACGCATCTAGGTAGATGGGTCACTTTTTAAAACCCTGCGCCACATTATATCTGCGTCAGGTATAATGTATGCAGAGGGGGCGTTCCCCCGCAAAAAGCTTCGTAATAGTGACGCAGTGAAATCTATGAGATTTCACTGCGTCACTTTTAGGATGCTGTTGCGTCAAAATCTTGCGCCTGCCTCACAGCAGGTGTAAGACTGACGCAAGACCTTTCACATGGTGCTATCCCATGTGAAAGGACGCATTACTGGAGTTGCGTCACTTTTGTGACGCACTCCAGCAATGCATCACTTTTGTGTTTATAGATACGTCAGAAATACTGACGTATCTGTAACTCCTTGCGATATGATTCGTCATACATTAAATATGACACATCTGGAATGTTGTAAGGAGTGCGCACAGAAAAGTGACGCATCGCTGTTTTTACGCAGCGATGCGTCACTTTTCAGAAATGAGGCCTCCAGTTTATTCACTGTGTCACCTCTACGACCATTTCTTGCGTCAATACGTCCCTTTTGCATACATTACACCTGACGTTGGAATAATGTGGCGCAGGTGCTTATAAAGTGATGCAACTACCTAGATGTGTCACTTTGTAAATATGACTGAATAAGGTGCATTTTTTACAGCACTGGTGCGTCACAAAAGTAACGCATCGGTGGTGTTAAAGTGACGCATGGCCTCATAAATGAGTCCTTCAGTCTTCTACTCATGCGTCATATTAAATTTATGACGTATTATGTTGGAAGTTCTTTTAGATACGTCAGTATTTCAGACGTATCTGTAAGCGCAAAAGTGAAGCATTGCTGGAGTGTGTCACAAAAATGAAGCAACTCCAGCAATGTATCCTTTCACATGGGGCCAAGCCCCATGTGAAAGGGCCTGCACGCATGCTGTGAAACAGGTGTAAGATTTGGACGCAACAGCGTCATAAAAGTGACGCACTGATGAAGGACTGGGTTTTTCTAAGACCCAGCGGTGCCAGGGGACAACACCTGAAACCTTCGTCGGTTACCTGTTCCGGCGTACAAATGACAGAGACACGGGACACTTCCTTCGGCGTCAAAGATCAGGGTTTATTTACTGCAGGGAATACAGAAGTCACAAGAAGTACAACGTATGTAGGTTCTAGGAGACTGCTTCAAATTGCATCTGTGGATCGCTCCTTTTATACAGTTTTTCGTCATAGAACAACATGGCAAACAAAAGGTTACAACCCAGTTCCCACAGTAAATTTCATAGGGGGTCGCTTTCATGTATTCAGGGTCCCGGAACATAATTACAGTGGCATCGCCGATTCCCAACTGTAAAAGTACATCTTCCCACCATTAGTGCATTCCATTCCGGCTGTAAACGAGTTAAGGAAGAGTCAGAAACAGGTGCAGAGGAAGACGAAGATAGTCAACAGATTGAAAAGAGTGTAATGGGGTGATATCGGAAACACAATTGCAGGATCAAAGGAGACATGCCTAATGAATGCACGGCTAAAACAATAGACCGGCACGGCAAGATGAGCCTCGAGCTGGGCCATCTGCCTTTACAGTGTCATCCCCCTCGTCATAACGACACCCTCAAAGGAACACGTGTCTTCCACAAGAGTTTGGGAATCCCAGGGTCACGAAGCGGACAGTGTCCGTTCGCTGGCTACTTGAGGGCAAGAAACAAAATGGATGCCGTATCTAAAATGGAACCCGTGGGTTCAGATGAAGAAACCCACGAAACAGACGAACGGTTTAGGTTAGCATAGCGAAAACGCGTACACCCACTAAACCCGTCATTTGCGGTTCATAGATACCAAACTCGACCATATTGGAGCGAGTCGAAAACACCACTCACAATTGTCACGGAACCTCAGACGCTCCTTTTGCCCTCATGTAGGCAAGCACTAGTCGCTATTAAAATCGATCTCGATATTCATCAGATCATCCAGATGTTGCTGCAACATTATTCTGTCCATCAATGCTTCCTTGGTAACAGGTGGCCGTCTTATACACGTTGTGGCACAGAGGCCACATAAGGCAGGACCACACTGTACACAAAGACAAAACATGAATAGAAACGCGACAACAACCCCAATGATCATCAGAATCTTCCAACCCCACGTCGACATCAGGCCCCAAAACCATCCTAGTAGCGTCCAATCATCTACGTCCACGTGTATGGACTCGGAGATCTTATGCAACTTCGAGATGGCTTGATAGACAGTTGGAGCGTTATCAGGAATGAAAATGCAGCAACTCGAATGGATCACCTTACATACTCCACCTCTATCTGCAAGAACAATGTCTAAAACCATACGGTTTTGTAACGTCATAAGCCTGTCCGCCTGAAGCTCTGCTGTAAGATTACCAAGGGAACTTGCAGTGATATTAGCAGTCGATTCCACCACTCGAGTCAACTGTCTCAGGTTCCTACTATTGATCATAGGTCCCCAAAACGGCAAGAAACCCTTAAAGAAATCTCCTGCTTCTTGACCGGCAGTGTCCTCTTCGCTAATCACGCCTCTCACAACTCTGGTCTTGTGATAATCCGACCCAACAGTAAAGGTCGGCGGCAACAGATTCGCAATATAACAGGTGCCTGAGAAGTCACGAGGCAACCATGTATATGCGCGGTCGTAACAGACAAAGTATGTACCCTTGGCAGTCAAAAGAACAGGGGGAGAGGCCGTAGGTAAAACATACGTTTCAGTACAGGCACTCTTCCCGAGCTGAGCTCGCGGGCTTCGGCCAAAACCTTTCAAACAGAAGTTACCGAGATGGGGTACGATCCAAATCGGAGATGAGCTTTTAAATTGCCGATCACCCACTGACATGCTATACTCAGCCTCACTCAGATCTCTGTATGCTCGCACCTCTTCCTCTGGGATAAGCGATGCGTCGAAGATATCCCTATCTAAATCGGCAATCGCTCTTGCCAAAGGCTTGTGGTACGGGCCAGGACCATGATCTGCAGTGCGTGGCTCTCGATGGGGGTAGGAATCTAGTGCACTATGAAACATAGTTTGAAATGCTCGAGCTGAACCCTGGGAACTGTAAGGAAGGACCAAGTACGGAATTCCCCTATCCATGGTATGTGGCATTAAACCACACACCCAACAATTGGTAGTGTTCATCACCAACTGATGTTGATGAAGAAGCTGGACAAAAGAGTTGTTCATGAATTCCGCACGTCTAACCAGTTTGTGTTGAGGTAAAGGATGAAAAGAATGAGGAGAAACAGTGGGAGTAGGTTTTGGTTCAGAGGAAGAAGTAGGTGAAGCAAAAGGCAATAATGTTTGTATTCCAAAATATACTCCACCCACCAATAACATGGAAACAGTTAGGAACAGCAGGAACACCTGAAACAGAAAGAATTTGGTACGTACAACCCTGTGCAGTACTGATCTTTGCGCAAGAGTCTTCTCCACTTCCGACAACTTTGAGAATTCCATCCTCTGAAAACCGTCCGCAACGTTCTTGACGCACTTCGTTCTGAGTAGCGATTATCAATCCCCAGGAGTTCCTAGGAATCGATGGCCTCCGACCTGGTGTCAGGAACCTGCTAAACAGAAGGAAGTACCCGCACGGCCCTACGGTCAACCCGGATGTAAGGTTCTTTTAATTAAACAATATAATACAAAATCTCGTAGCTGTAGAAAAACACACACGTGGAAAAGAACTCAGGAATTAAATAGAAACCACAATCGTTCAGAAATGTTCAAGTTGATAATAGGGGGTAATGTGAATTTTCAAAAAGGGGAAAAAGCAAAATTTTATTAGTCTTTGGTTTGGGAACGAAGAAAATATCTGCTTCTTCCAGGACGAGTCTGCTCTTCAAATAATTGTTCAGGTTGCGGAACAGAGTCCTGTCGGTCAGATGATCTTGAGTTCTCCAATGGCAAAGGTTCAACAAAGTTATCTGATTGCACTGAAGTATCTCCCACAGGCTGAGCGTCACTGAACGGCACAAATTTCGCCGGAGCTTCTGTTTCTGATGCGGCGATACCGGTCCTCACCCACGAGTCTGCTGGTAAAGGTATTGGTACCTTCTTTGTATGGGTGGCATGCACCCAATTTTTGCGGCCCTCCAAACGAACTGCAGTTCTCGTGGCGAGTAGAACCTGGAAGGGTCCCACGAACCTTGGCTCCAGGTTTCGTTTCCGGCCAAAGTTTCTGGTCACCACCCAACTCCCGGTTGGAGCCGATGACCAGGACCCTCCGTCTGTGACGGCAGTGCTTCAAAGACCTGTTGATGAATTAACCTCAGTTTAGCAGTCAGATCATGGAGATAATCAATTAACATTAGGTACTCAAGACTGTCGAAAGACCTGGGTCTAGGAACCCCCCAAATATTTGCAGGACGGCCGAACACAATCTCATATTGGCTGAGCCCCACTCGAGAGTGTACAGTCGCCCTGGTCGACAAGAGAGCCAAAGGCAAGGCATCAGGCCACGACAGACCAGTCGTAGCCTGAATCTTTGCGAGTTTCAATTTTAGAGTACCATTGTACCCTTCAACCAAACCTGCTGACTGGGGATGATTGGCACTGTGGAATTTCTGTGTAATTCCAAGGCCCTTACACACACTCTTCATCACACTCCCCACAAACTCACTTCCGTTATAAGACTATACAATCCGTGGCATTCCATACCGAGGAAAGTATTCCTTCAGTAGGACTTTCGCTGTGGACAGGGCAGTATTGTTTTTAAGAGGATAGGCTTCGATCCATCGGGAGAATGCGCAAACCACAACTAAAACGTACTTCAGGTTATTACATCTCTCCATATGGATGAAGTCTAGCTGGATAGCTTCAAAGGGACATGTAGGAGGAGCAAAGTGGCCAGGTGGGGTAGGAGTGCCCTTGCCAGGATTGTACATCATACATACCATACAATTCTTAACCACTCTCTCAGCACACTTAGCGATACCATCATTCTTCCATACAGGAGACAGCAACTTGCAGATACCTTTCACGCTAATATGTGACAAGCCGTGCGCCATAGTCACAACAGCTAGCACATATGCATCCGGCAACATCCACCTCCGATTCTCTGACAAATCAATCCAACATCCATTCGCATCCAACTTTCCTGTGCTCTCCTTCCACTTAGTCTTTTCAGTTTCGGTGGACTCACTCTGAATCGCTTTCACACTCTCCACAGTATCCTCACACATACCAGTTTCTGCAGGCCACCTTACCGAACTCGTCACATACATTCTGGTTGCAAGGTTTCTAGCAGTCTCTTTAGCAATCTCATCCGCAAACGCATTACCACGACCAACATCATCCGTCACCTTACGGTACGCACTGCATTTAATAATCGCCACCTGCTTGGGCAATGTAAGTGCATCCAAAAGTTCGTTCACAAGCTGTCCGTGCTGGATCTTCGTGCCATGCGATGTCATAAAGCCTCTCTCTCACCACAATTGACCAAAACTATGCGCAACACCAAAAGCATACTGACTGTCAGTAAACACATTCACTCGCTTTCCCTTCGACAAAACACACGCTCTCGTCAACGCAATCAACTCTGCCGCCTGCGCAGAATTCTGATTCAGTCTCGCAGTTTCCACAACCGTACTCAATGTTACCACAGCATACGCAGTCGTCACATCACCATTCGGCAACTTAAAACACGAACCGCCCACATACAAAGTACCATCGGGGTCTGCCAATGGAGTGTTTTTTAGGTCAACACGACCCTTCGTTTCTTCCTCAGTTCGCAAATAGCAATCATGTGGTGGCACATCGTCTGATTCCATATTAGTTGGCAACAAAGTCGCCGGGTTTAGAATATTACAGCGTTTTATATGAATATGACTTGCCAAAAGCGTCAACTCGTAACCAGACAACCTTGCGCTCGTCAAGTGTTGAGTTTTCGTACGATTTAAGAGAGTGTCAACTGCATGTGGAACCATCACCGTAAGCATATTATCCATGACCAATCCTGCAGATTGTCGGATGGACACCGCAGCCGCCGCTGTCGCTCTTAGACAACTCGGCAAAGCTCTGGCTACTGGGTCCAAAGTCGAGGAAAAATATGCACATGGGCGCTGCTTACCACCGAATTGCTGCGTCAAAACACTCAACGCACAACCCTCTCTCTCGTGAACGTATAGTGTAAACGGCTTGCTGTAGTCAGGAGTACCTAACACAGGGGCCGAACACAACGCATCACGCAGTTCAGAAAAACTTTTCTGACACTCTTCCGTCCATGGCAAAGGAGATGGAACATCCTTGCACGTGAGGGCTACCAATGGTTTCGCTAACAAGGAAAAATTCGGAATCCATTGCCTGCAGTATGACGTGAAATCTAGAAAGGCATGCACATCTCTCTGAGTTGTTGGCACAGTCATTCGAGCGATCGCTGCAATTCTCTCTGGGGTCAACCTTCTTCCCTCCTTTGACAATAAGTGACCTAAATCGGTTACTTCTTGGCAACAATATTGCAGTTTAGAAGGTGACACCTTGTGATGTAAGTCACAGAGATGCTGTAACAGAGACACCGTAGCAGTTTTGCAGATGACTTTTGTGTCGGCAGCCACCAACAAGTCATCGACATATTGAATCAAGGCCGGACCAGCCGGTAACGCAAACGCATCAAGTTGACTCTTCAGGGCTTGGCTGTATATCAATGGACTCTCACAGTAGCCCTGAGGAGCACGTTTAAACCTAAAGCTGTGACCACCTAAAGAGAAACCAAATAGGTCCCTACTTTCCTCAGCAATCGGAATGCTAAAGAAAGCATTCTTCAGATCGATCACTGAGAACCAAGAAGCAGATGCTGGAATCAGAGTCAGTAAAGCCGTAATGTCAGGCACCACAGGGAACTGAGGAATCACAATTTTGTTCACCTCCCGTAAATCAATAACAAAACGGTAAACAGGAGGCTTGGATGGATCAGTGTGTTTTAAGATAGGTAACACAGGACTATTACACACGTTTCCCCGAGTCTCTTCGATAACATCTTTCTCGATCAAAACATAGATGATCACTAACAACGCTCGCTCACCATCAAGTGAGATACGATACTGGGGAATACGTGGCAACCGCACATTCAATTTCAATTGAACAACATAAGGGGAGATGTCAAGCAGGCCCACGTCATTGGGACCTGTAGCCCACAAAGATGCAGGAAGAGAACTCAATTCCGGTGGGAGCTTATCAGATGACAAGTACATGGGAGAGATCACTCTTTGACCCAACGTAAGCTCCACTCCCGCAGGAGAACAATACAAAGTCGCATATAAACGTTTCAGCAAATCCAGGCCCAAAAGATTCTCACCACAACCAGTAACCAAAATCAAAGGAGCTTTCAGCTCAAAAGGCCCAATTGTAAGGGGCAAAGGGCGAGAGACCGGATTGCTAACAGGGGCGCCAGAGAATCCAACGGAAACATTTGTTAAGCCAGACAAAGGTGCGCCAGGGAGTTTCGAATGCATGATGGAACTTTTCGCTGCACCAGTGTCCAACAGAAAAGGCTCAACTACGCCCGATGTGGCAACTGCAACGTAAGGCCCTCTCTGATCAACCGGAACTGATACTACTCCCTCTCCTTGTCTGTGGCTGTCCTAGTAATTACTGTCATCAATACCCTGATCGATATAAAAATCGTCCACATGGTACTGTGCCGATCTACCTGACGACGAACCACGCTGATCAAAACAATTATTGGAATCAGAGGAATTGTTAGAACGCTAATTTTGAGTCTGAGTAACACCACGACCTTTACCTCGCGAAGCCTGTTGAGGACCACTACGACCTCCTCTATATGAATTACCATTATTGCGATCGCGCAAAACCGGACAATCAAACTTCAAGTGACCCTCACCTCTACAATAGGCACATTGATTGTATCCAAGCATAGATCTCTGCGAAGAAAAGTTATTCCGCGATTGTGGCCTAGCGGATTGCAATTGTGATCTATTCCGCTGCTGAGAATCATTTTGATTTGAGTGCGGAGGATACGCTTGCTGTAACAGAACTTTTGTTTTCAGATCTTTCGTCTTTTTCTCCGCACGATCATTTTCCTCCTTCTCTCTATTTTAGTAATCCTGAGCCGTGGCTAATATCTGAGCGGAGGTAGAAACAGCCCACAAACTCTCAGAATTTTTCAATTTGTTGCTAAGGTCAGGCAACAGATTTGAAACAAATTTATCTACAAACAACCTCTGACCTACCTCTGTGCTCATATCCTGACCACTATGATCGATGAATGCCTCCTCAAATCTCGTAAAGAAATCAGAGACACTCTTGTCCTTCTTTTGCTTACAGGCAGACAGTTTATCCCAGTTAACTCTCATTGATGGCATAAGTGTCTTCATTAGAGTAATAATTCTCTGAGGCAAAGCCGTAATTAACTGCTCAGGCTTAGCCCCACCAACCTGCAACCCGTCAGCTGCTGTAAGCGCAGCCCAATCACCACCTAACTCAGCTGCGTGATCTTCGCGCCGTATTTTCGCCCAAACCGGTTGAGGTACGACATTGCCGAACAACATGTCGATGTCGGCAAGGTTCATGATCGTAGCATCCACTAATTGGGACAACTCTTTATAGTACCCTGCAGGATTTTTGCGGGGGTCAGGCAACGATTGCTTAACCTGCAAGACTTCCGATCGCTTCCATGGGAGGTGTATCCACACTCTCTGGAAGTGTGGCAGAACCGGAGGGTTAGCACTAGGGTTACCTGGCATATACACTGGTGGAACTTCCCTCATGGGATACTGACCAGGCATTGCCATCCATTCCTCGGATTCATCTTTAAACAATGCTCGAGGTATTATAGTGAGACGAAAAGATAGTAGGTGTTCTATAGCACGTCGAACATTGCTACCCACAAGTATACCACTTGAAAACTGAAGCTGAAGTTCAGTTACGTCAACCGGTACTTCGTTTACCTCATCATTTGATATCACTTCACTTAGAAATTTACAGATTTCATCAAACACAAATCTCTGTGTTGGCTCATTGAATTGAGAGAAAGTCTCAAAAATTATGCACGGGGGATTTTTAAGGGGATACCTAATCCAATTACGCGCCATCCGAATTAACGTATCACGTTCCCTACCACCAGGAAGCTGACTTCGTCGTTGGGGAACATCAGAATCATCAGACCCAAGAAGCGGTCCAAAAGGAGAATAAAGATTAGCGACAGCGTTAGGAATGCGTCTTCGAACAGACGGAGAAGAAGAAAAAAGTACAGGAGCAACAATATGAGGACTAAATACAGGAGCAGTAGGAGCAGTAGAAGTAGCCACAAGAGCAGAAGTGGCGGGAACAACAGCTTGAGAAGGTATAGACAGTGGAGCAGTAGGAACAGCAGTAGGTAGAGGAATAGGAACAGGAGGATTCACAAGGACAGGACCAGCGACAGGCTGTCCAGCAGCCGCCGGGGCAACAGGTTGAGGAACAGGGGGAACCACAGGCACTGTAGTATCCTGTGCATATGGAGGTGGCGACTTCAATAGGTATGATAATAAGGGATCCTCTACTGCTTCCTCTCCCTTCTTATCAGTACCCGTCGGTAAAGCAGGATAACACTTATCCACTGTCATACGTTGCAATCTATCAAAAACTTCCTTTTCCTTCTCTTCTTTGTCTCTCTGAAACTGCTCTGCATTTCTCATCGTCGTAACGATACCTTCTCTCTTATTACGTTTAAGCTGTTTGATTTCTTTCTGCTTGGCTTCTTTACGCCATAACCGAAAGGAATCGAACATAGCCGGCCTTGCTTTCTTTTTGAACAATTTCGCTTCTAAATTATCCAAAATCGCTGTTTCGAAACTACCATGAGGTGGCCAACTAAGGACACCGTCATCTTTAGTATATCGGACCCAACAATCATTAAATGTGATAGGACCCACACCATGGCGACTATATAATTCATAGACTGGAGTTCCAACTGGAGGTATCGGACATGAGTCCTCCAATCGGGAATCCGTACCACAACCTCTAAAGCAGCTAAACAAAGTACTACGGCCAGGCATCGTGCACACAAACCGAGTTTCACAAACATCAAGGGTTATTGGATTACAATGTCCTCACAAAAAATGCCAAACCCTCGGTTTTGGCGACTGCAATCGTCAAAATAGAACAACTGAGAACAAAGTACGAAGAACCACAAATGCTATGGAACCATGCAACAACTAAGCACTCACAACAACTAAGGATTCTGGGAGTGACCCACAAATACTTAACTCAAAGAACAATGGCGTCACCAGGAAGGCCCGTCAATCGTCTCGCTGTACCAAGGTCTACGTCAGGCGCCAAAACAGGTCGACAGTCAGGGCATCAGTCCGTCGCAGCCGTCAGGAGACGGGGATCTTCGCGGGAAAAGTCTTCGGGCCACTTATTTCGACAACAGGATCGATGAAGCGAGGTGCACGAAGTTCCTCACGATCGTCGGGCTTTGGACCGGTACCGCTGATGTCGCCCCACCTTGGGCGCCAACTGAAGGACTGGGTTTTTCTAAGACCCAGCGGTGCCAGGGGACAACACCTGAAACCTTCGTGGGTTACCTGTTCCGGCGTACAAATGACAGAGACACGGGACACTTCCTTCGGCGTCAAAGATCAGGGTTTATTTACTGCAGGGAATACAGAAGTCACAAGAAGTACAACGTATGTAGGTTCTAGGAGACTGCTTCAAATTGCATCTGTGGATCGCGCCTTTTTCACAGTTTTTCGTCATAGAACAACATGGCAAACAAAAGGTTACAACCCAGTTCCCACAGTAAATTTCATAGGGGGTCACTTTCATGTATTCAGGGTCCCGGAACATAATTACAGTGGCATCGCCGATTCCCAACTGTAAAAGTACATCTTCCCACCATTAGTGCATTCCATTCCGGCTGTAAACGAGTTAAGGAAGAGTCAGAAACAGGTGCAGAGGAAGACGAAGATAGTCAACAGATTGAAAAGAGTGTAAGGGGGTGATATCGGAAACACAATTGCAGGATCAAAGGAGACATGCCTAATGAATGCACGGCTAAAACAATAGACCAGCACGGCAAGATGAGCCTTGAGCGGGGCCATCTGCCTTTACAGTGTCATCCCCCTCGTCATAACGACACCCTCAAAGGAACAAGTGTCTTCCACAAGAGTTTGGGAATCCCAGGGTCACGAAGCGGACAGTGTCCGTTCGCTGGCTACTTGAGGGCAAGAAACAAAATGGATGCCGTATCTAAAATGGAACCCGTGGGTTCAGATGAAGAAACCCACGAAACAGACGAACGGTTTAGGTTAGCATAGCGAAAACGCGTACACCCACTAAACCCGTCATTTGCGGTTCATAGATACCAAACTCGACCATATTCGAGCGAGTCGAAAACACCACTTACAATTGTCACGGAACCTCAGTGATATCTCATAGATTTCACTGTGTCATCTGTACGACCCTTTCTTGCGTCAATACGTCCCTTTTGCATACATTACACCTGACGTAGGAATAATGTGGCGCAGGGGCTTACAAAGTGACGCATCTACCTAGATGCGCCACTTTGTAAATATGAATAAATAAGGTGCATTTTTTACTTGACTGATGCGTCACAAAAAGTGACGCTCTGGTGGTGTTAAGGTGACGCATGGCTTCATAAATGAGGCTTTCAGCCTTCAACTCTAGCAATGTATCTTTTCTTACCCTTCCACTCCCGTTCCTTTTCAACATTTTCTTTGAATATCAACATTCCCTATATTCACTCTTCTTCTCCTTACTTTCCTTCCCAACACTCACCTTCTTTCAGTCCCCCTACTTCACTTCCTTTCTCCTCTCATACCTTTATGTTCTTTCTTACTCATTTTCCTTTCCATTATCAATGTACTCCATTTCACTTACTCTTTTTCATTTTTTAAAGAATATAGCTCTTTGATGAGAATTGGAGGTAGTTCTGAAAAGAACTTTTTGTTTTCTTCTTTTTTCAAAACAGGAACAAAAACAAGGAATGGAAACTGCTCAACAGGAGCAAAAAGAACAAAATAAATTAGGGGTGGAAAGGGCAGCAATGGTTTTCTAATGCTCGAACCATGAGCTGTACACTTTGTTCTCCAAAGGTAAGCAGTTGATTGCAGTATCTGCATCTGAGGGCACCATGGTTAAAAGCAGGTTGAATGTTTGGCACCAGCTCCTGCGATTGTCTCCTCCCAGAAGAAGTTGCTCCTCTGGTGGATGTAGAGGCCCCATCGCTGGGAACCTCTTGTGCCAGAGCCCTGACACTTTCCCGGGCGAAATTCTGTGGATGCTTCCTCTCCACATGCCGGATCATTGTGAAGTTTCCAAATGAGTATTTTTTTAAGGGGTTACCCCGTGACAGGACTTCTTTGCAGATCCTGCACTCCACTTTTGGAGCATTCACCTTTTTTTGGTTAGGTGGTATTTAAAAAAAATTCCAAATAAAATGTTCCTTCACCTTTCGTTGAGGAGGCTCTTCATTGATGAATTCAGGTTCTTCATCACTGCTGGATTCTCTGGCAGCCATGGTAAAACCAAGAAAGAGACAGGAGCAAAAAGGCGGTCTTGCAGTCACAAAAGTGAAAGAAGAAGTGAAGGAAATGGGTGGGGATTTCATTCTTTGTAAAAAAAACTGTTAGCAACCAATGAAAAGTGTTATTTTAAGGTCACATGACTTGACGCGCTGATGCTGCGCACACCGGAGCGCTCCCGGGTGCGCACACGCGGCGCGAACGTAGGCTCTTCCGGGGCGCATATGCGGAGCAAATGTAGGCGCCTCCGGGGGCGCACAGGCGGCGTGAACGTAGGCGCTTCCGGGGGCACTTACGTTGCGCGCCGAAGTGACGTCATCATAGTTTTACGGAAATGCATAATCATTTTCCTTTCCTTATAAAAAAAACTGCTTTTATTTGTATGGTACGAAATGTTTTGCGTTATTATTAACTTTTCATTCATATTTTTTTCACGAGCGAAAGTAGCGCTCTGGGTGCGCTTTCCGGAGAGCTTACCGGTGAGCTTACCGGAGAGCTTACCGGAGCGCGCACCCAGAGCGCCCCAGGAAAAAATGATTAAAAAAAAACTTACAAATTAATACTTACACAAAACAGCAAATTGTAAAAAAAACATAGGTTAGAAACTCGATATAGAAAGGAATTAGCATTTAAAAAACCTATGAAATTCACTGAAAAAAAAAATAGGTTTCACACCAGTTATAGTTAGGAATTAGCATTTAAAAAACCTATTAAATTCACTGAAAAAACCATAGGTTTCACACCAGTTATAGTTAGCTGGAAATGTTATTGACATAAAACCATTGAAATTCCCACGTTATAGTTAGTTGGACTCACTATACCTTGCGCGCCTGCAATGCACTGCTGATAACGTCACATATTACATCACTCCTGACATGGTCAGTGACATCACTCATGACATCACTGATGACACCATCCTTGTGACAGAGTGAGAGACCTCCTTTCAGTGTAATGTAAGCCTTGAAACACATATTCAAAAATAGTATTTAACATTTTCAAAAAAATGGAGATACCCATACCAGTTACAACAAACAATTCAGTAATTCCACCATCTATATACACATCCATTCATTCACCAACAGTTCTATATAGTCACTCATACATATACTCACTCATTATATGTAGTGATACATCTATACATCCTGTTACACTTCGACAGTCATCCAAAAGTTACTCACACACATATTCACACATGCAAAAAAACTATTGAACATCCATTTATTTGCATATACAGCAATACACACACTACCACTTTACTTCTAAGAATACTTACACATACTTACTCTCTTAAACAATCACTTATATAAACACATACTTATTTAAACAGGAACTCTTATAATCTCGCACTCTCACATATACTCACTTTTACAAATCAATACTCACATATACTAGATTAAAACATATGTCGTTACTGAAAAAGACAATAGTGAGACAGTCGTTTACTCACTAACATACACATATACACACTCATCCATCCATACAGTCCTGTACATATGCTGTCTTCAAAACACATACAAAGAGTGAGTCAGTCACCAACCCATACAACCACTTATACACAAAGTGAAACACTGATACATACATTTCAATATTTAAAAGTTACTTGCTAATAAATGTATTTACTAAGATACACTTAATAAGGCAGTTAACCAATCAATTCTTTTAAAAACAAACATCCATTTACACACTTGTTTAACCATTTATTCTTCCATCGTACTTTACAAATACATATACAACATTTTTTTTTTCAGAAAGACACACATTCACTGGATGGTGTCATCAGTGATGTCATGAGTGATGTCACTGACCATGTCATGAGTGATGCAATATGTGACGTCATCAGCAGTGCATTGCAGGCGCGCAAGTTATAGTGAGTCCAACTAACTATAACGTGGGAATTTCAATGGTTTTATGTCAATAAAATTTCCAGCTAACTATAACTGGTGTGAAACCTACGTTTTTTTGTGTGAATATATATATATATAATATATATATATATATATATATATATATATATATATATATATATATATATATATATATATATATTCACTGAAAAAACCATAGGTTTCACACCAGTTATAGTTAGCTGGAAATTTTATTGACATAAAACCATTGAAATTCCCACGTTATAGTTAGTTGGACTCACTATAACTTGCGCGCCTGCAATGCACTGCTGATGACGTCACATATTACATCACTCATGACATGGTCAGTGACATCACTCATGACATCACTGATGACACCATCCAGTGAATGTGTGTCTTTTAAAAAATAAGTATGTGTTATATATGTATATGTAAAAGTTGATGGAAGAATACATGTTTAAATAAGTGTTTACATGGATGCTTTTTTAAAAAAAAATTGATTGGTTAACTGGTTTATTGAGTGTTTCTTAGTGAATACATATATTAGAGAGTAATGTTTAAATATATGTGTTAGTGTTTTACTTTGTGTATAAGTGGCTGCATGGGTTGGTGAGTAGCTACATGTGTAGGTATATGGGTTATTAGATGTTTTTCTTAGTATCAGTATGAGTGTTTATATGGTTTGGTGGGGGTATTACTTAGCACATAGATGCATGAATGACTGACTCTCTCTTTGTATGTGTTTTGAAGACAGCATATGTGCAGGACTGTATGGGTGGATGAGTGTGTATATGTGTATGTTAGTGAGTGAATGACTGTCTCACTAGTGTTTTAATAGTAACTACATATGTTTTAATGTAGTATATGTAAATATTGATGTATATAAGTGAGTATATGTGAGACTAAGGGATTGTAAGAGTTCCTGTTTAAATAAGTATGTTGGTAATTGAGTGGATGTGTATATAGATGGTGGAATTATTGAATTGGTTGTTGTAACTGGTATGGGTATCTCAATTTTTTTGAAAATTTTAGTTTCTATTTTTCAATATGTGTCTTAAGGGTTACATTACAGTGAAAGGAGGTCTGTCACTGTATCACAAGGATGGTGTCATCAGTGATGTCATGAGTGATGTCACTGACCATGTCATGAGTGATGTAATATGTTACGTCATCAGCAGTGCATTGCACGCGAAAGTTATAGTGAGTCCAACTAACTATAACGTGTGAATTTCAATGGTTTTATGTGAGTAAAATTTCCAGCTAACTATAACTGGTGTGAAAAGTACGTTTTTTTTTGTGAATTTAATAGGTTTTTTAAATTAAATGCTAATTCCTAACTATAACTGGTGTGAAACCTATGTTTTTTTCAGTGAATTTCATAGGTTTTTTAATAGCAAATCTCTATAGGTATGAAATGTAATATTTTTTATTACGAATTTTATATTGTATAATTATGTAATATATTATTTTATTTCTTTTTGCCCCGGTACGCTCCCGGGGCGCGTACCGATGTGCTCACCGGTAAGCGCAGTGCTATGGCGCGCCCCGGGGTGCGTACCGGTGAGCTTCCGTTAGCGTATTGCCGCAAACGAAAAAAACGTCGTGACGTATTGCGTAGCCGCGTGATGCCTCATATGACGCACAGCGTAAGCGCACCCGGAAGCACGCGAGCGCATATGATCGTGAACGTCCTGACGCACTTACGCTACGCGCCCTGGGGCGGGTAGCGTAAGCGCATCGGGTCATGTGACCTGAAAATAACACTTTTCATTGGTTCACAACACTTTTGGTTTCCAAATGATGAAAGCCCTGGTCATGTGACTTGCAAATAACACTTTTCATTGGTCCAGAACAGTTTTTTTTCCAAATGATGAAAGCCCCCACCTTTTTTCCCTATTCGGACTTTGTCCTTTGACTGAGGAAGACCTGTTTGAAGATCTGTCTCTAATCTTTTCTACTTTAAAATGGCTACTATTGCAGCAGCAGCTGGAGCATCTGCCCCACCACCACCACCACCACCACCATCAAAAAGACCACCAGAAGATCACATTGGTGGTCAAGAAGAAGAGAAGGAGGATGATGAAGAGGAGGGAAAGACAAGGCATTTCCTGACTGAAGTTAATCAGCCCTACAAACCAAAAGAGCACTTCGTATGGCAGTTCTACAAAATCCCAAGGGGTTTCAAAAAAGTCAACGCTGCGAAAGTAACTTGTCTGATTTGTGATGCTGAGTTGTCCAGGGGGAACCCTAACAAAAAATATTCCTTCGGGAATCATACCATATGATTCAGCGCATGATCCGTTGGCACCCAATCAACTATTCTGCTGCAGAGGTAAGGGACCTCTGCAGTAAGCTACCCCCATCAACATCTAGACCCTCAACATCGAAAGAACCAGCTCCATCGGGTTCAGAGGCAACAGAGACAATGCCTATCATACAACCAAAATTTAACGATTTTAAAATCATGTGCAAATATTGTGGAAAGATAATTTGCTATGGTGAGCAAAGTATAAAACTTATCATCTGTGCTGGGGATAACCATAAGTGTCCGAAAAATCCCTAATTTTTTTCTGGGGTTTCTTTGCTCCAGTTGAGCCATTTACAATTCCCTGTTTTTTGTTCGCCCCATAAAAAATACAAAAAAAATATAAACCTGTTCAGAAAACCCCAAAAAAGTAAAAAAATTCAAAAAAACTATAAAAAAATATAAAACAACAAAAAGAAGAAAACAAATAGTTCTTTTTAGAACTACCTCCAATTTTTAAAAAAAGATTACATTTTTTATAAACTCTGTCATTCTTTTTTCCCCATGGTACGCTCCCCGGTACGCTCCCCGGTGCGCGTACCGGGCGCTCTCCCGCGCAAATCGAAAAAAAAAGTACTTTTTTTTTGCACTGCGGGCCCTTTTATGGCCCCCACATCAATCCTAGGGGGTCGGGGGGGTCTACCCTGCCCCATTTTGGTCATTTCCCCCTTTGTTTTTGCCACCTCTTGTGTCTCGATCCTACCGAGACACAAGATGGCGGCCGCTCCGGACTGTTTGAAATGTTTACAGACACCCGAGAGCCAATCAGCTTTCCGCGCGCGAACTCGCGTTGCACGCTGGTACGCTCCCCGGTGCGCGTACCGGGACGCGCTTACAGATATATATATTTTTTCAAACCAAAATTACTCAAAATCCTCTGGAGCACATTTCTTGAGACCTAGCAAAGGCACATCGGACTACCAGTCCCTACAATTTTGCCAAGTTTTGTGAAAATCCATTCAGCCGTTCAGGCTAAAAGTGAGTCCAACCGCCCTATGGAAATTGACATGGGGAAAACACATTTTGGGACCCCCCATTTATCTCGGCCCTCGCTTGACAAATCCCCCCCACATTTTCAGGGAAGGAGCGGAGCGGGCCATCTTCTTTGAGAAATTCGCGAAGATTTGTCCACCGGCGCCAAAGTTATTCCCAATAGAATGTTGGCGATTTCTATTGGAAAGTAGATCCTAACTATAACTACCTACTGCCCTAACGTTTCATGTTAAACACACTTCCGCAGGGGCTTTGAAACTTTTCATGAAACAAAGCAATTTGTGATGCCGCTCACTGTAGAAATTCGACGTGCACCACAACTACCAGCTGGCCATTGGTTTGGCCACGCCCACTGATGCGGAGTTAGTTGGACTATTTAGGTTGCCGCCAAAAGTGCCTCACTATTGACTTTGATTCCAAAGCCCCAAAGGAAGTGTGTTTTACATGAAATGGGTTGGGAAGGAATTTTGAATACTGTTGGGCAGTTTCCTTGGTACCGTGTTGCTGCCTGAAATAAAGTTAATGTGGCGAAATTGCACCCGTTTTGAGTGGCGTCTTCTATAGCAGGCAGACTCTGGTGGTTTGATGTTAGTGGCTTTTGCCTGAGCCGCGGAAGACTCCCCAGTGCTGTTCACAGCATCCCAGTGAGTTCACCAAACGGCGGACCTGCTTATGGAAAACGGGGCCATTGTTGTGGGGTAAACCAGCGACGCAAGTAACCTTGAACTGTGCCACAATCAGCTGGGATAAAACTTTTCATGATACAATGCAATGTGTGATGCCGCTCACTGTAGAAATTCGACGTGCACCACAACTACCAGCAGGCCATTGGTTTGGCCACGCCCACTGAGGCGGAGTTAGTTGGACTATTTAGGTTGCCGCCAAAAGTGCCTCACTATTGACTTTGATTCCAAAGCCCCTGAGGAAGTGTGTTTTACATGAAATGCATTGGGAAGGAATTTTGAATACTGTTGGGCTGTTTCCTTGGTACCGTGTTGCTGCCCGCAATAGAGTTAATGTGGCGAAATTGCACCCATTCTGAGTGGCGTCTTCTACAGCAGGCAGACTCTGGTGGTTTGATGTTAGCGGCTTTTGCCTGAGCCGCGGAAGACTCCCCGGTGCTGTTCACAGCATCCCAGCGAGTTCACCAAACGGCAGACCTGCTTATGGAAAACGGGGCCATTGTGTTTGGGGTAAGCCAGCGACAGAAGTAACCCTCAACTGTGCCACAATCCACTGGGATAAAACTTTTCACAATACAAAGCAATGTGTGATGCCGCTCACTGTAGAAATTCGACGTGCACCACAACTACCAGCAGGCCATTGGTTTGGCCACGCCCACTGAGGAGGAGTTAGTTGGACTATTTAGGTTGCCGCCAAAAGTGCCTCACTCTTGACTTTGATTCCAAAGCCCCTGAGGAAGTGTGTTTTACATGAAACGCATTGGGAAGGAATTTTGAATACTGTTGGGCTGTTTCCTTGGTACCGTGTTGCTGCCCGCAATAGAGTTAATGTGGCGAAATTGCACCCGTTTTGAGTGGCGTCTTCTACAGCAGGCAGACTCTGGTGGTTTGATGTTAGCGGCTTTTGCCTGAGCCGTGGAAGACTCCCTGGTGCTGTTCACAGCATCCCAGCAAATTCACCAAACAGCGGACCTGCTTAAGTAAACGGGGCCATTGTTGTGGGGTAAGCCAGCTACGCAAGTAACCTTGAACTGTGCCACAATCCACTGGGATAAAACTTTTCACTATACAAAGCAATGTGTGATGCCGCTCCCTGTAAAAATTCGACGTGCACCACAACTACCAGCAGGCCATTGGTTTGGCCACGCCCACTGAGGCGGAGTTAGTTGGACTATTTAGGTTGCAGCCAAAAGTGCCTCACTATTAACTTTGATTCCAAAGCCCCTGAGGAAGTGTGTTTTACATGAAACGCGTTGGGAAGACATTTTGAATACTGTTGGGCTGTTTCCTTTGTTACAGTGTTGCTGCCCGCAATAAAGTTAATGTGGCGAAATTGCACCCGTTTTGAGTGGCGTCTTCTACAGCAGGCAGACCCGGGTGGTTTGATATATATATATATATATATATATGATCAAGGACAAATGGTTTCCGAAACGTGTCGTATCTGAGGATTAAAGAATACAATGCCTTAATTTCCAGTGGTTCACGTCTCTCTATTCGCCTGATCGAAGTTTGGAGAGTACATTTGAATATATATATAAGGCATACAACATCTTGGCATTTGTAGAAAAAGACGAGGCGAACCCTTGAATAGTGCGGTATAATTTATTGGAGCCCAAACACCACACCGAACATTATAGAAACATGTCCTGCAACTGAATATAAATGAATGATGGATGCCTCGCTCATTTGTATTTGACGAAGGCCGATGCCGAAACGCGTCTTTGCTATGCTGTGAGGTTTACGAATAAAAAACCTATTGTAAACCACCCCCAAGAGTGCTGCGATCCTTTTACAGGAAGAGAACCTGTGGATGTTGTGAGCCGTAATATATATATATATATATATATATATATATATATATATATATATATATATATATATATATATATATATATATATATATATATACATATATATATATATACATATATATTTACAAATACCACTCCGGTGCTTGAACCCACCAAGCGGAGAGACGGACTCTTCAGTTGATTTCAATCACTGCCGGCTACAGTGACCTTTATTAATCCATAAAAGTGCAAATCATACGGACATATATGTATATATTCCAAGCATACTCTCCGGACTTCATTCTCGGCGAACAGAGAGAAAAGGGCCTTGTGCCCTTGATCACACAAGAGGACTAGAGTCTGCCATTGTTTTTTTGAATGCTAGGTGTCCCTATATATATATAGTACCTGCTGGCAGTCGCCAGTAGGTAGTTATAGTTAGGACCTAGTTTCCATAGGAAATCCGCAGTATTCTATTTGGAATAACTTTGGCGCCGGTTGATGAATCTCCGCTCCTTCCCTGAAAGTTTGGAGGTGATTTGTGAAGTAGGTGCTGAGAAAAATTAGGGGGGTTCCAAAATGTGTTTTCCCCCGGCAATTTTCCATATGAGCTTTAACCAGGGCACAACCTGAACGGCTGAACGGAATTACACCAAATTTGGCAGAGAGGTAGAGTTCGGTTCGCAGATCACCCTTTTTGTTAAATGGTGTAAATCCATTCAGTTGTTCCTGAGAAAATCAAAAGTAAAATCATAGATATATATCCAAACTTGTACCATACGCCTACAGTATGCATACAGGTACGCATACGTACGCATACCTTTAAAGTACGAGCTGCATGCTCATTGGTTGTCAACACTCCAAACCAGGAAGTGTTGGCAGCCATCTTGTGCTCGGCAGACCGAGGCACAAGAAAGCAGAAAAACAAGCGTGTAGAACGCAAAAGGGGGGTAGGGTAGAAACACCCTTACTCCCTAGGCCTGCACAGGTTGTCCCACAAGGACCGCCAAGGCCCCCCAAAAATTGTTTTTTAAAACAAAAACACGGGGTACCCATGAAAAAAAACAGTCTGCTTTTTTTTAAATTAGCCCCCGGGGGGCCAAATCCCAGGGCCATAGTGAAAAAGAAGTGTGGGGGGCCCCAATCCTCCCCACACTGCCCCGGGGACTGCCACGCCCCAGGGCAAAGTAATTATAATAGCGGTGGCACATGGGCCCCCCCACAGCCCTGGGTACCGCCAACCCCAGGGCTTGTATATGTATGTTGGGGGGCCTCTAAAGCCCCCACATTCCCCGGGGACCGCCACCCCCCGGGGCTTTTAACAGGTGGGAGGGGGGCTGTGTGGACCCCCTCCTGGAGCGTGTGATGGCCCTGGGGACGCAACCCCCCAGGGCCGGCTCCTGCAGTGTCCCGGGGTGCCTACCCCTGGGACACTGATGTTTGCTATGCTAGGGCGGGAGCTGCTCTTTCTTTCAAAAAACAAAGCGTATTGCTTTTCTGCATGGGGAGAAGCATGTTAGCTGCTCCCCAAGCAGAAAAGTAGGATGCGGGGAGCCGGCATGGACTGTGGGGGGGCTTGGGGACACCCCCACGGTCCCCAACAGGGAGGGCAGGCCCCGTTGGATGGGGCCCCCGGGGCCATAAGTTGCCCAGGAGGGGGGCCACGCAGCCCCCTCCACCATTGATATTAAAAAAAATTAAATGTTGCCCATGCCCCGGGGGATGGGGATGGGGCTGGGGTCCCCGGCCGGAATTGGCCATGGGAGGGGGGCCACGTGGCCCCCTTTCCGTAAAAATTTTTACAATCAAAAAAGAATTGGGGGCAGCCCCCCTTCTTAAAATTATTTTTTTTTAAATGGGATCGGGAGGATGCCATGCCCCCTCCCTACACCTCTCTGCAAATGCGCCCCCGGGCTCGTTTGCAGAGGTGGAACTAATTCCACTTGCATACTGGGGGCCCTTGGGGGCCAAATAGCCCACCAGGAGTCTCCAGTATGGGCCAGGGGGCTCCCTTGCAGAGAGGTGTAATGAGGCCACACCCCTTTTTACACCTCTCTGCAACGCAGCCCCCTGGCGCATACTGGAGGCTCCTGGTGGGTTAGTTGGCCCCCAGGGACACCCAGTATGCAAGGGGAATTAGTTTCCCCTCTTAAAAAGCACCAGGGGGCTGCGTTGCAGAGAGGTATAAAAAGGGGCATGGCCTCATTACACCTCTCTGGAACGCAGCCTACTGGCGCATACTGGAAGTTCCTGGTTGGCTAGTTGGCCCCCATGGACCCCCAGTATGCAAGGGGACTTAACCCCCCAACTTAGAACACGCTACAGTGCGCTTTTGCACAGTGGTTAAGCTAGGGGGCAGGACTTGAGGTGATGTGAGTGCAACCATGCCCTGTGGCGCGTTGTAAGTTCGGGAATTAATTCCTGTTCAATCCAGAGATCCCCTAGGGGGCAACTAGTCCAACAGGTATCTCCAGTAAGCGCCACGGAGCTGTGTTGCAGCGTGTTGTAAAAAGGGGGCGTGCCCTTTGAACACCTCTCTGCAACACAGCTGCCTTGCGCATACTGGAGGTACCTGGTGGGCTAGTTGGCTCACAGGGGACCTTAGGATTGAAGAGGAATTAATTCCCCCATTTAAGACGCACCACAGGGCGTGTTTGCACACATGTTACCTCAGGCCCCGCCCCCTTCCTTCACTATTGAGCAAAATATTCCTGTAAATTCTGCCGAACTACGAATTACTCACCTGTTATCACAAGAAACGTCAGTGCTGCATCTTTAAGTGCAATACTGATCCTGAAAAGTAATTCTAACCATACTTACAGTAACTTGAATTTCCTTCCATAGGATATCATTGCCTGATATATAAATTATATATAAATAAAAAAAATATTAAATAAAAAAATATATCACAATTTCAATGTTTTAAAAAATATATATTTCTCAAATTATATAAAAAATATGCAATGTAATTAAAAAAATAAAATATCTAAAAATAAATAATTTAAAATAATGTAGTAAATCAGTATAAAAAAATATAACAATTAATACATTTAAAAATTATCATTTACAAAACCTTTGAAATTCGCTGAAAAAACCATATGTTTCAGTCATGTTATAGTTCGGAATTAGCATTTAAAAAATCTTAGGAATTCACTGAAAAAACATAGGTTTCACACACGCTATAGTTAAGAATTAGCATTTAAAAAACCTTAGAAATTCACTAAAAAACCATAGGTTTCACACATGTTATAGTTAGCTGGACATTTCACTCATACAAAACCATTGAAATTCCCCCGTTATAGTTAGTTCAGCTAACTATAACTCGCGCGCCCACAATGCACTGCTGATGACGTCCCATATTATATCACTCATGACATGGTCAGTGACATCACTCATGACATCACTGATGACATCTCAAATGGCAATTAAAAGTTTAAAAATCCAAACGGCGGACTGTAAGTACTGCACCTCTCTCCTTGTTTCAAAGAATCAAGGTCCTGTGCACTACAGTTCCTCTACCCGCCACTGTTTGGTAATACTGTCCAACAGAAGGATAAGAATATTCCAAATGGGAAGGTGCACTGGGAAAAGTGTTCTCCTCCAAATAATTATTCAGACAGTATTTTTAAATATTCCTTTTTATTTTGTCAAACAATGAAAGACCGAGCAGGGATACGAGAGGATTCAAGGTATCAATGACAGGCAACCATGTCCTTGTTCTAATGGACTAAGTCACTGTGAAATATTGCTGGAACCTACATGACTTATTTCTAGAAGAAAGCATATCCTTTTATCTATTTATTTATCGGTCAATTGGAACAAACTGTGAGTCCTTTGAAAAGAAAAATATGAATATTCGATAGATAAAATATATACGAGCCCTGATGAAGTTCAAAATTGACAGTTTGAACAAAACACTTTGGCTGGATGATTTATGTACACTCATGGATTTCTTGTGAGTAAGTATATATAAAAAAGGAAGAGGAAAAAAAGAAATAAAAATAAATATTTATAAATGCTGTTCGGAAAATTAACACTTTTCCCAGTGCACCTTTCCATTTTTACTATGAAATCATGGGAAAATGGGCCACTAGCTCAGCCATTTTAATTCCAGGCTGTGTGTTTATCCTGGCCACATGCAGTACTTTTAACTGGCCTGTCCAGCTTCGCAGCGGTCCTCCCAAACAGCACTTTCTTATTTTATTTATTTATTTATACAGTTTTCTATAGCGCAAACTTGACCCAAGACGGTATCAGAGCGCTTTACATTTAGGATTGTTGTATTACAAGTTACATCAGATACAAGAGCATAGTAAGGTACAGTACACATAAACAATGTTTTTTTAATTAGTAGGAGGGAGGGTAGGAAGGAGTAATAGAGGGGAGATGAGAAGGTACAATGCCCAATGTCCGCCTGGGTAGGTGACGGTCAAGGGGGAAACCAGGGCCAATCTCCTCATTAGCTGTCAAGCAGCTCACCAGGTCATCAGCCATGTTGCTCAGGTTTCAGCATTCAGGAAAAAACTGTTTTTAGTTTATTTGATTTGCAAAAGTTATATAGCGCTATCTAGACCCAAAGGTATCAGAGCTCATAACTAGGAGAACATTGCATTAGAAGGTACATCAAAAGGATTATAAAGCGCTAGATAGACCCATAGGTATCAGAGCGATATAACAGAGGAACATTGTGTTACAAATTACATCAGTTACAATAGCGTAGTAAGGTACAGTAAACAAACATCGAGGTTGAGAGAATTTATAGGAAAGGAGCGGAGGAAGGAGCCATAGCAGGGAGATGAGGAAGAACTGTGTCCAATGTCCGGAGAGACAAATAGATGGGGAAAGGGGAGAGGTGGAGTGAGAAGAAGAGGACGAGGGGGAAGACGGAAAAGAGATAAAGGGAAAGTCAGCCCAAAGACTGAGCGGGTAGGAGATGGCCAGGGAGATAATCCAAAGCCAGTCTCCTCTATAGCTCTCTAGGAAGCTCCAACGGGCATCGGTCCGAATGCTGGAAAGAAAGGCGATGAGGAGAAAGCAGAACGCCAGAAATATGATGAGGGGGGCTGGGCGAGACAGGGAGAAGGGAAGAAACTGTGCCCAAGGTGCGGCTGGGCAGGTGACGGTCAGGGGATGAACTAGGCCGATCTCCTCAATAGCTGAACAGAGCAGCTCTAAAGGGCGTCAGACAAAATGCTCGGACTCCACTGTCAGGGTAGAGATCATCTGTACTCGGGGCAAGACAAGTAGAGAGGGAAGGAGGAGAAGGGAAGTGAGAAAGGAGTGGACAAGGGGGAAGATGGAATAAGAGATAAAGGGAAAGTCTGCCCAAAGACCAGAACGGTAGGTGACAGCAAGGGAGGAATTCCAAAGCCTGTCTTCCCTATAGATATCTAGGAAGCTCCAACGGGCATCGGTCAGAAAGGTGGAAAGAAAGGAGACAAGGAAAAGGCAGAACGGCAGAAATATGCAAAGGGGGGGAGACAGGGAGAAGGGGAGAAACTGTGTCCAGTGTCCGGCTGGGCAGGTGACGGTCAGGGGATGAACCAAGCCAATCCCCTCAATTAGCTGAACAGAGAAGCTCCACCGGGTGTCGGACAAAATGCTCGAACTCCGCTGTCCGGGTAGGGGTCAAGTGTACTCAGGGAAATGTCAGTATAGTGCAGGGTGGGGGGGGGCCTTGGTCCGAGAGAATTCCAGACATCCTCTTGAGGTCAGGCACAGTCCCGGCAGGGTTTTTTAAATAAAAGTAAAAGATCAGAAAGGGGGGGAAAAAAGTCACCACTGTTGGCCATGTTAGGGTTGGGCCTCATGGGACCCTGTTCCACACCGTGAGTGTGCAGAGGATGACTGAGTTTAACAGGGAAGGAAGGGCCAGACTCCCAGTAGTTCTTAAAAAGGACACAAGATCTCACCATTGCCCTCCACGGGGGTGGAAGAGGGTCTGACGAGGTTTCCCCTTACCCATTCGAGTTGCGGCCTGATTTTGAAATCGGGTTTCAATTGAGCCATGGAGGCCTGCAGGTCTCCTTTAAGTTTAGCACGGAGTTCTGCTTTAAAGTCCTTCAAAGAGCTGAGCAGGTCTACCTTGGTCAGGGCCATGACTGGATCGGAGGTTTCTTTCTCCTGGGCTTGCGTCTTCTCCGCAGGCGTAAAGTAGCGCGACACCTTAGAGGTCACTTTCATAGGTGGCATAGATGCTTCTCTATTAGGAACTGGGGCTTCCTCAGACTTCCAGGCTTCTCCTTAATGCTCCCCTCGTGCTGCTGTAAGAACTCTCTAAAAGGCCCCTGTGGCCCCATAAACAATGCTGGCTCTCACAGCCCCAAAAGGGGAGAGAATACTTAGGAGGAAGACCAAACTGTGGTGGCCATCTTAGGGTCAGGCACTCCCTATTTATCGCTGGTGCCCAGTTGGAGGCGAGTTACTCCATGATCTTAAGTATCTTTATGCTTCTGTGCTTGTGCTGGGTGCCCAGTAAAATCCAAGCTAGTATCAAAGTGTTGTGGGCTTGAAAACACAGCTTTGTAGGCCTGAGTCTGCCATTTTGGAGTCAGCCAGTATTAAAGGAGGGCTTCCCACTACCTTGCTGCTGCTTCATGGTCCCCCCATGTCCTCCCGCTGTCTCCCACGGGTGATTTGGATTGGTTAGTTGAGGTAGGAGCCCTTGCCTACCTCCAGTGAATCAGGAGGCTCTCATTAGCACTGGATCAATACCAGACACTTCGCCACTACTTTTAGTGTCGAGCCTCCCGTCGGTAAGTGGAGCCACGGGAGTCTACTTATCCGCTTCCTCTCCGCAGATTGAGGCAGAGGCACAGGGAGTCGGGCAGCAAAGCTGTGCCCGCGAGGCTGTCCTCACTTCGGGTCTGCAGCTCTGGATCAGTATATGAGGCAGCGCGCCACCATCTTGAGCCTTGCCTCACGTCTCCACGAGTCACTCTAAGCTGCAGCCGTTTTTTTTGCGATTTCGTTGTGGTCACTTATGACCCCACGGCTCAGAGCTCCTGATATGGCCTCTCTGGATGGGTCATAGTGCTCGCTTTATCATTCTCGACTACAGGCGTGACCTTCCAAGCCCCTGCACCCATCCCATTCCTCTTGCCTCGGGCAGTTAGGAAAATGCCAGACAAATTTTCAGCACTCCCCCAGCTCACTCTATTTCACCTTATATGCTTGGTCACCTGTTATCACAGCCAGATGCTGCCTCTCAAGTAATTCCCCGCCGTGTTCTCATTCCAGCCTACTGTCCCCACTCCTAGGCCGCGATGTGGGCAGGCGATCTTCAGCGTAGCTATGCAGGGCTCTCAAATTCCACAAGTCTCTAGCGAGGCCCCTCTGGTGGTGTCCGACCCCGTAGCACTGTCCCCCCCCGAGGGCATGGGTTCCTTCCAGTAGGCCTGTGCATGTACTCTGCTAGGCCTACTTTATCCTGCAATCCTTTCTTGCATTGGCTCAGCTGAGTTTTATAATAGACATTGCTTAATCAGCTATGAAGTGCACCTGATCTCTGGTGGGGCCTGCCTGCTCTCTCTGCCTACATTACAAGGGGAAAGCATTTGTCTCTCTATTTGCGTGACATTGTTTGCCTTCTCATTGGACACAGTGCAGCACATTATTACCTTTCTCCCACTGGAATTTGTAGCACACGACCCCCAAATTTTCCCTTTTCCCATGCACACAGTACTCAGGTGCCAACAACTACTTAGATGCCTTTAGAGGAAGTTAGACTCCAGAGGTTACTCAATAAATGAAATCAATCAGGATTTGTAAAGTGCGGCAGACCTTGACTGGTGTTGCTGCAGGTTGAAAGATCTTCTCATGGAGTTTTTTGTATTTATCTTTATTCAACACTTTTCTGACCTCCATAGCTCTTCAGTGAATAGTTTGTGATTTTAGATTCTAGGGTGCATATTTACAACGTATTTACCAAAAAAGTGGCAGAGCATGGGTTTGCTCCAAAATAGCTAAAGCTGGGCTTCGTCACTTTCGAAATGCAGGGATGCCCCATATTTACAATAATATGGTGCACCCCTGCGTTTCTCCCTGTGCTGGCGCTGCATTCAGCAGCCTAGCTCCAGCACTGGCAGTTTTGCACCATAGTGCAAGGGTGCCGGAATCGAGGGAATGATTGTTTATGTGCAGGAAGGTGTCCCTTCCAGCACATAAACAATCCAGAATGGTGATTTAAAACTCTTATGTGTTCTGCATTGTGCAGCACACAGGAAGTTGCAAATTGTCATATTTTAATTATTGTTTGTTTGCAGGAAGTGATACTTTTATGCACATAAACAATTATTCATGACGTTTTGCTGTTTCTATGTGTGCTGCAAAATGAAGCACACATAGAAAACGAGGAGAATTAAAACATTTCTCCTCGTTTCGACATGTTAACACCAGGTTTACCCTGGTCTTAATTTTGGCGCTGCCCCATATTAACGCTACCCATGTAGAAATGGGGCAGCGTTAAAATCAGCGCACACCGCAACACCCATTGCCCGCCCCTTTCACCTTAAGTATAGCGTGAAAGGGTGCCTTATTTACAAGGTAGCTTTAAGTCACGTTAAATGACATTCCTGTGGTGATAGGGGCTTGTAAATATGCCACTATATTTGTTTGGCCATAACTTGGATGCAAGTTACATAGAACAATTTACATGAAAGTGTGGTTCTCTTATTAATATGCTCTCAGAAGTGTGATGCTGTGGATTCATCTAACTAATGAAGCATTCTGCTTGTGAATCTGCAACTGTGGCTTGTCAGGTCTCAGTTGTGGGCTATAGTGCGTGATTTGTTACATCAACCGTGTGAGGTTTATTCTATGCCAGAGCCCCTTCAACTGAAACTTGAAATAAGAGCTAATTCAAATGCTTGAAAATAATACTTTTTTTTCTGGAGGTCTCATGGCATCATTGCTGTAACCACATACATCCACTCCATACCACATGGGTAAAATACATTATCATTTACAATGCCAATAGCTCTACCTCAAGCAAATGTGAGACCTATTGCATTTGCAATGCTTGTTATGTTTTGGTGTAAATCTGCTTACTGGTTTTGGAAAAATGAAGGTTCACAATATTGTATATGACATGTCGGATGATCCGCTGAGCTGACAAATCTCAACCTAAGATCTGAATGGCTGCCACCTCCTCAACCAGGAAGTAGTGGCAGGCATCTTAAGACTCAAGACGCAGTCCCACATTCTACAAAAATGAAAAAAAACTAAAGTGGCAAGGTAGGGATACTCTGACCCGGTAGACCTGTTTGTGGGGTCCCTGATGGACTGCTGCAAAAACGTTCTTAATTTAACATTTCTTTTTTAAAAACCAGGGCCCCAGCCCGTTTCTATTAAAAAAAAAAAAATCGGTGGGACAAGGCTGGGGGAGGGTGATGTTGGGTATGTTTTAGGGGGAGAGTGTCATGCGGCTCCCCTTCCTTCTCCTCCACAAGACCCAATTCCCCACGGCCAATAACTAAATGAAAGGTAAGAGTTGCTACATGGCCCACCCTACCCAAGGGCCCAGAGACTCCACCCTCTGGGGCCGATAACTTAGTCAAAAGGGAAGGACGCCCGGCAGCCCTCCTCCTCAAGCCATAGAATGGCTGCAGGGACCCGAATCCCCATGGTCATCTTTCAATTAAAGGAAAGGGGACCTTGCGACCCTCCTCCTTGAGCCATGCTATGGCTGCAGGGCCCCATCCGAGGTACCAACTCAGTTACAGGGTGCTGAGGAACCCAACTCCCTGGTCACTGTATATTTCTCGGGGAGGGGAAAGTGCTATCTCTCTCCCACCAGGTAGGAGCACAAACTGCTCCCTCCTAGTGGGAGAACAAAGCATTTCCCTGCCTCTGCTCTCAGACAGGGAAATACTTTAATGAAAACTGCTCCCACTAGGTTGGAGCAATACCGGTTCCTGCTGCACCCAAAATGGGTGCAAGCTGTGGAGTCCGCAGGGCTGTGAGGGCCTTGGGCCTCCCCCTCCAGACCTCAATGAGGGTCATGCTGTAGGGTGCCATGTATTGGCACTGGGGCACCCCATTTTTTTCAAAACAGGGTAGTATAGTTATGGCATAAAACACTAGGGTATGCCACTTAAAAACAAAACATGGCAGCTCCTGCAGGAGCAGGGAGCTGGCAGGGCTGTGTGGGCCCTGGGCATACCCCCAAAGCCTTCAAGGCGGCTAAAGCTATGGCATGCTCCATTCCCGAGGTGGTTACTGGGGCACGCCAACCTATATACCAAAAAAACAACTAAAATTGACCGGTAGTAGTTAATTGAAGTAACTAGAACTCTCTCCATAAAGTAACTTTAATTCGCACCCTTGCCATGTACTGCTCATTAGCCCACATATTACATCACTCAAGACATCTTCTACGGCATTACTTATAATGTCACTGAAACATTGACAATACATTTATTGGTGAGAAACTGCATGGCAGGGGTGTGAGTTATAGTCAAATTAAGGCCCGAGATAGACAGCTATAACTGGTGAATTTCTGTAGTTTTTAGAGTTTAAAACATTGCGTTGTTACTGAGCATTTCACCTAACTATAACATTACTTTAACCTTTGTTTTTTTCTGCGAATATATATATATATATATAATATATATATATATATATATATATATATTCACTGACAAAAGTAATGGTTAAAGGGAATTTATATGAATATGTTTTAAAACCATAACATTTGCCAATTATACGTTACTGACATAAGCATAACTTGGACCACCATAGATCTGTAATATGTGAGGTCATAAGAAGTGCAGGACAGCGGTATAAGCTGAACTTATCTCAGTTTTGTATAACTAGTGAATTTAAGTGGTTTGTTGGTTTCAAGTTAGTAGTCTGTTTTTATTAATAGAAGACCCACATATAAATCCTCTTTAATCTTTGTTGTTTTCCAGTGCTTTTTAAGGTTTTTTGAAAGGAAGTTAAAATCATACTACCTTACTTATGTATAACGCCACTGTAACTTTGGTTTTTATTCATGGATTTTTTTTATATTTTTTTACCATAAATATATCTAATGAGGATACGTTTACGGCAAACCCCATGATGCATAGTCTTCAGTTATACTCAACAGGGGACAACTAAGACTCTGCAGACAGCCAACCCTCTACCAGGCATGCCCCTGCAAGCAGCCAACATTCCCCATGAGCGGTCAATTGGCAACAGATGCCCCCACTCCACATTTTCAATTTTTTTAGTTTGTGTTAGGGTCTGTTTGAGTCCCATAGAAGTCAAACAGGACCACACAAGGTGTGGCTCTTCAGCCTCTTTGCGAGTCATGAAGACCCAATTAGGCAAAAGATTTCATTTCAACCCCTTGGTTGGGGGAGACAGGGTATCCCTACCCTGCCCCCTTCTATGTGTTTTTGTTTTTCAAATTATTTTAATCGCTCAGGACTGAGTTCTGTAATGGTGGCCCCAACATTTTAGTTCATGTTGAGGCCGCCAATCAGACTCCAGTGGGGCCAGGCAATCAGAATAATTTTTCTGTTGCAGAAGTCCAAGGCAACAGATACCGCTTTATTAAAACCTTTTTTTTCTCTAAAATGGCTGAAGAGGATTACACTAATACACACCACAAAAGGCAGGTTTTCTGGATAAATATCTGGCTTTCTGACAAATTTGGTGTAAATCTGTTCAGCTGTTTTCTCTGAATCACTGTTCACTTTTCCCTATGAAAATATCATGAGGCAAAAAGTGGTTTGGGACCCCTCTTTATCATGACCACTGCTTTGCAGTTTACCCTGTAAATTTCCAAGAAAGATGTAAAATTGATTAAATGTTTTGGGAAGGTTTGTGCTAATTTGTTAAAAACAGCACAAAATTTATTAGCAAAATAAAAAATGCTCTTCCAATTGAAACTGTGACACTGACTGCCAGAGTGTGTGTATGTGTGTGTGGGTGTGTGTGTGTGTGTGTGTGTATATATATATATAGATACATTTTACTTGCTTCGCCTCTCACACTCTTTTCAGCCAGGAATAGACAATAGCAGACCCATGTTGTGGTGCAATAATTTCTATTTCGTGCCCTGCACCACCTCCATAGCGCATTTCGGCCTTCAGGAGGCCTTGATCACATGACCCGCATGTGGAGTGCCCTCACAATTTAAAGTGACAGCGCTCAATACTGGTGGCCTAACAATGACGTGTTGTCATAGATATGGAAAAAGAATAATTCTTGTAATCTTAACTGTATGTCACATTGATATTCAAACGTGTTATGTGAACAAATGTGTTATTTTCAATAGCCACAATATAAATATTCATAAATATATAAATACATAAATAAATATCTATATAAATAGGCATGCAAAATGTATATTTTAAAATAATGCAAATGAGAATTAAAACCACGGTAATGAGTAAAATCCACATCAAAAGTCGAACTAGTGCAAACTTTTCATATATAAAAACAGTCCGAGTCATGTTTCTATTGGTAGAATTCTCATGCCTATATCACTCCCTAAGAATATTACTTAAACTATGGGGCTTTGCTAGTGCAAACTTATACAGGAGTTAGACAAAATTGTGCCCAAGTGGGCCTAGACTATTTTCCATTCTACCCATACAAAAGTGCTAGTGCTAATTTAAATGTGCTGCCACTTTCAGAACCACCAATCGGTTTTTAAAGTGCAAAATATATTACAGGCATAATGGGATGATCATTCTTCAGGTTCAGCTTGTCTATGGTTAACAATCCTGCGTTATTCCATGGCAGAAGATTTGTGTAGAAATTATTCCATGAGTTTTTAACTGTTTGCATTGTTTGTACTGCGCCTGTAGCACTCTATCGTTCAGCTGAGTCAGCGCCTCGTCCATGTATAGGTCCCGCGGCCACAACACAACGTTGCCGCCCTTGTTTAACTGTCAAATAATTATATCCACATTTGATTGTAATTTTTTCATGAGTTGAAAATATGCATTGTCCTGTCTGGTGCATTTTCTTTGAGCATCTACATTTTTCAAATATAGATATTTTTAGTACTTGTGTCACCTTGTCACTGAATACATTGATATTTTCACGTAGCATGATGTAGACTTTGGTTTAAAGTGAGTCCGTATAGCACCCCCATATAATGTCAAGTTTTGACTACAGCTGGGTTCAACAGTACTGTTTTCATGCTGAAGTTGATGAAGATTGTGTAATAATTCAACATCACCGGCTATTAAGACTGAGGTGCTCTCAATTTCACTTGTCGGCACATCAATTTGTTTGTGGCTTAGTGATGCTTGCAAAAGATGGTGCTTGCGCAGGTTGAGTTTACGGATGAATCTATACATGTCTATGCACTTTTGAGCGTAATTAAAATAGCTTTTTGGGCAGTAAGAGAGTCCCAGCGCAAGTATCTGCCATTCATTTTCACTTAGTGTTACTTTGGACATATTGATGACTGTTTGAGAGTCACTATTTATTCCTTTTGATTCTGTTTGTGCTTCCATCTGTTGTCATTTTTTTGTTTGCTTGCTTGCCTGCGGTTGTTGCACTTTCGTCTCTTCCGACATTTCTGATTTGCGTTTTTGTTGATGTTTCCACTTAGTGCACGTGGGCGCAACATGAGGGATATTCTCAAGAACGTGTGATAATTACTGCAAAATTAGCTTAACGCAACTCTTCATATCATAGTCTATTGTGGAAAAACAACGCTGTGTTAACATTGTATTCACAACACGGAGGTATCATGCAATAGGCCGACGGCTACGCGTCAAATGTCCACAATAAAGTCAACGCGATGCCGTAAAAATGCGAAACACAAAAGCAAAAAAAATGCTATGAGGCCAATTGCGATACAAAAAGCAGCAAAAATCACTGACAGGCCTGCAAGTCCCACAAATCATTTTTTAAAAATATATATGTTTTATTAATTTTCAAACCCCCAACATAATTGAGAAGCATTACAGTAACAAGAGGATAAATGACAGTATAATAAATCACAAGTCGCTTCTTGCGGTGTCCCCCGTCCCCATCCTTCCCCCCTCCACTGGTGTGCCTCAGGAGCATGGTCGTTAAACAAGTAAAGTGCATCAGAATTCAATACAATAGCAATTGTGAACAACAGTAGTACAGTACAGGGCTTACATATACCTTAAAGATCACCATTTATCCCATTGATCGCACCCAGGGTCATTCTCCTTGTGCTAAAGTGCCAACTGGCTCCTGTTGGTCCTCTAAGTCCGAACCCTCCTCTGAACCTGCTATGAATATTGCAACTAAGGCCTCCCACGCCCTTGCCGCCTCCTGTGCCTTGTCATTATTAGTACATAGGGCCTGCTGTAGCATAAGCGTACCTTTGCTCCGTGCCCACTTAAGCAGTTCAGCCCTCCATCTCCCCACACCCGGCCCCCTCGCTGACTTTCAATGCATAGTGATTTCCCTATTGGCTAATACAAGGCCAAGATCTATAAATGTACTTGTCACTTTCGTTTCAGCTCTATGCAGACACCAATGCAACAAACAGGCGCCCAGGTCCAGTTCTAGTATACGATCAGTTATATTACACAATAGTTCCAGCACCTCTTTCCAATATGTACCCAAAGTCATACATCCCCACATCATATGTTGGAAGTCGGCTCCCTCCAATCTATATCTCGGACATTGAGCGGACGCTGCACTGAAATATTGATTAAGCTTGGCCGGTGTCAGGTACGCCCTGTGCAGGACGTAGAACTATACCAATTGAAATCTAGCATTCCTCGTGCTCTTCCATGCCCTTCTGACCAACTAGGGTTGAAGGACTGGGTTCTTTTGGACCCAGCGGTGCCAGGGCACAACACCTGAAACCTTCGTGGGTAACCTGTTCCGGCGTACAAGTCACAGAGACACGGGACACTTCCTTCGGCGTCAAAGAGTCAAGGTTTATTTACTGCAGGGAACACAGAAGTCACAGGAAGTACATCGAGTGTAGTTCGGGGAGACTGCTTCAAATTGGTTCTGTGGATCGCTCCTTTTATACAGTTTTTACCCATAGGCTAACATTGAACACAAAGGTTTACAACTCAGTTCCCACATCTAGCTCCCAGAGGGGTCGCTTTGGTCGGTTTGAAACACATAAGGTCCGGAACATAACTGCGGAAACATTTGGCGGTTCCCAACTGTAAAAACCCATCTTCCCACCATTAGCAAATTCCAATCAGCAATCAAGTAGATCGAAACAGGAACGAAGACAGGTGCAGAGGAAGACGGAGACAGTGGGGAGATCGGAAAGGGTGTAAAAGGGGAGGTGTCGGGAAAACACGAGATACAGGCATCAAAGGGACGTGCCTAATGAGATGCACGGCTGAGACAATAAGTCCGTGCGGCAAGATGAGCCTCGAGCGGCGCCACCTGCCTTACAGTAGCAACCCCCTCGTCATAAAGACACTTTCAAAAGACATGTGTTTTTCGCAAATATCTTGGGAGTCCCAGGGTCGCGAAGCGGACAGCGTCCGTTCGCTGACTACTTGAGGGCAAGAGACAAAATGGATGCCGTATCTAAGATGGAACCCGTGGGTACGGATGAAAAAGCCCACGTAACAAACGAACGGTTTAAGTTAGCACAGCGAAACTGCGCACACTTACTAAACAATTCATTTGCGGTTCATAGATACCAGACTCGACCATATTCGTGCGAGGCGGAAACACCACTTACAATTGTCACGGAACCTCAGACGCTCCTTTTGCCCTCATGTAGGCAAGCACTAGTCGGAATCATATTCGATATTCATCAGACCATCCAGATGTCGTTGTAGCATAGCTCTGTCCAACCGAGTCCCCTTGGTAACAGGTGGTTGTCTCATACACGTTGTAGCACAGAGGCCACATAAGGCAGGACCACACTGCACACAAAGGCAACATGTGAACAGGAACACTACCACAACTCCGATGATCATCAGAATCTTCCAACCCCAAGTCGACATCAGGCCCCAAAACCAACCAAGTAGCGTCCAATCCCCTACATCCACGTGTATGGATTCGGAGATCTTATGCAACTTCGAGATGGCTTGATAGACAGTAGGAGCATTATCTGGAATGAAAATGCAACAGCTCGAATGGATCACTTTACATACCCCACCGCGATCTGCCAAAACAACATCCAAAACCATACGGTTTTGCAACGTCATAAGTCTCTCCGCCTGAAGTTCTGTGGTGATATTACCAAGGGCACTGGCAGTAACATTAGCTGTCGATTCTACCACTCGAGTCAAATGTCTCAGGTTCCTACTATTAACCATAGGTCCCCAAAACGGGAGGAAACCCTTGAAAAAGTCTCCTGCCTCTTGACCGGCAGTATCCTCTTCGCTAATTACGCCTCGTACAACTCTAGTCTTATGGTAATCGGCATCTACAGTGAACGTCGGAGGCAACAAATTTGCAACAAAACATGAGCCCATGAAGTCTACGGGCAACCATGTATATGCACGATCATGACAGATGAAGTACGTACCCTTGGCAGCCAGAAACACAGGGGTCGGGGACATGGGCAGAAGGTAACTTTCAGTGCAAGCACTTACTCCAAGTGAGGCTTGCGAACCACGACCCACGAGACAAAGATTACCAGTGTGGGGTACGACCCATATTGGAGGCGAGCTTTTAAGCTGCTTTTCATTGATGAACATACTATATTCCCCTCTACTCAGGACCCTATAGGCTTGTACCTCTTCTTTAGGGATGAGAAAAGCATCATGGATCTCATCTTCCATATCCTCTATTGCCATCGACAGCACCCACTGATACGAGGTAGAACCAGAGTTGGGGGAACGTTGTTCTGGAGTGGGGTGGAAACCCAGTGCGCTTCGAAGCATTGTTTGGAATGCTCGAGCTGACCCTTGGGAACTATACGGTAACACCAGATATGGAATTCCCTTACCGGTAGTATGTGGCATCAACCCACACACCCAACAATTAGTAGTGTTAACCACTAACTGGTGCTGGTGGAGGAGCTGGATAAAGGAATTGTTGCGGAATTCCACACGTCTAGCCTGTTCGTGTTCCGGTAAAATATGAAAGGAATGGGGAGAAGCAGTAGTAGTAGTAAAAGTAAGGTTAGGGTAAGGAGTAGGAGTAGGGGTAGCAAGTAAGAAGTGAGACATAGTGTAATACACCCCACCCGCCAAGAATGCAGAAGCAGTTAAAAACAATACAAACAATTGGAATACAACACATTTAGTACGACTGAGTTCCTGCAGTTTGACTCTGTACGCCTGAGCTCCTTCCAAATCGTTCAGCTTCGAAAATGCCATTTCCCTATGACCGTCCGCAACGTTTCTTGACGCACTTCGTTCTGTGCAGCAATAGTCAATCCCCAGGAGTTCCTAGGAACCGACGGTCTTTAACCTAACGTCAAGACCTACTGTCCAGAAGGAAGTACGCGCGCGGCCCTACGGCCCTCAATACACAATATGTATTTATTTAGCACAATAATTCTCTGCTGTGGAAGGAAAAAGATACAAGGAAAAAGCTTGATATATGTACAAAACAAGTTTCAACGATACGAATGTTCAAAGTTGATCATGGGAAACGAAAATATTGCAGTTATCAATTTCAACAAAACAAGGAATTTTTATTAGTCCTTAATGCGAGAACGCAAAGAATATCGATGTTTCCCGGGACGTGTCTGCTCGTCAAACAAAGGATCCGTTGAAGAGACAGCGTCCTGCTGATCAATTTGTTGATTTGGTCTTGAGTCTTTTGCTGACAATGTTCCAACAATGGCTTTCTGCTGCGCTGAGGGTTCTCCAACAAGCTGTGCGTCGCTAAAAGGTACAAACGCCGGCAATGTCTCTGCTTCTGTTGACGCAATGCCTTTCCTTACCCACGGGTCTGCCGACAAAGGAATAGGGACTCGCTTACAATGGGTAGCATGTACCCAATTCTTCCGTCCCTCAAGACGAACGGCAGTCCTCGTGGCCAGGAGCACCTGGTAAGGTCCAACAAAACGGGGGTCCAGATTCTTCTTGCGTGAGAAGTTACGGGTAACTACCCAATCACCGGGCTGGAGCTGGTGGCCTGGACCCTCCGTCTGCGTCGGCAAGGCGTCGTAAACCTGTTGATGAATTAACCTCAGTTTAGCAGTCAAGTCATGTAAGTAGTCAATCAACATCGGATACTCAAGATCAACGAATATACCTGGCCTAGGAACCCCCCACACATTCGCAGGACGGCCGAACACTATTTCATAGGGGCTAAGCCCTATTCGAGAGTGTACAGTCGCCCTAGTTGACAGTAATGCTAGAGGCAAAGCGTCAGGCCACGAAAGCCCAGTCGTAGCCTGAATCTTCGCAAGCTTTAGTTTAAGGGTGCCATTGTACCCTTCAACCAATCCAGCTGACTGGGGATGATTGGCACTATGGAATTTCTGATTATTTCCAAGGCCCTTACACACACTCTTCATCACACTTCCAACGAACTCACTTCCATTATCTGACCACACGACTCTAGGCATTCCATACCGAGGAAAATATTCCTTCAGTAGGATTTTCGCAGTAGACAAAGCAGTATTGTCTTTGAGGGGATAGGCCTCGATCCATCGGGAGAACGCGCAAACCACAACCAAAACATATTTCAGGTTATTGCATCGCTCCATATGGATGAAGTCCAATTGGATCACCTCAAAGGGATACGAAGGAGGAGCAAAACTGCCAGGGGGAGTTGGGGTTCCTTTGCCAGGATTGTACATTAGACACATCATACAATTCTTCACCAGACGTTCAGCACATTTTGCAATTCCATCATTCTTCCACACAGGCGACAACAATTTGCAAATGCCTTTCGCGCTAATATGTGCTAACCCATGTGCCATTGTCACAACGGCCAGTACATACGCATCAGGCAACATCCATCTTTTCTGATCCGACAAATCAATCCAGCAACCATTCGCATCCAACTTTCCCGTACTTTCTTTCCACTTCATCTTTTCCGTATCGGTGGCCTCATTCTGAATTGCTTTCACACTCTCTATAGTGTTCTCACACATACTCGATTCTGTAGGCCACCTAACCGAACTCGTCACGTACATTCGAGTGCTAAGGTTCCGGGCAGTCTCCTTAGCAATCTCATCTGCAAACGAATTACCACGACCAACATCATCCGTCACTTTACGATGCGCGCTACACTTAACAATCGCAACTTGAGCAGGCAAAGTCAATGCATCCAAAAGATCATTCACAAGCTGGCCATGCTGTATTTTCGTGCCGTGTGACGTCAAGAAACCACGCTCTCGCCACAATCGTCCAAAGCTATGCGCTACACCGAAAGCATACTGGCTATCGGTGTACACATTCACACGTTTACCTTTTGCTAACACACATGCTCTAGTAAGAGCAATCAGCTCTGCAGCCTGGGCAGAATTCTGATTCAATCTCGCAGTCTCAACAACAGTATTCAACGTCACAACAGCATAAGCAGTAGTCACATCACCATTCGGTAATTTAAAACATGACCCATCCACATACAGGGTGCCGTCAGGATTTTCCAATGGGGTGTTTTTAAGGTCCACTCGACCCTTTGTTTCCTCTTCTGTACGCAAGTAACAGTCATGTTCCGTTACTTCATCTGACTCTGCACTAATTGGTAACAAAGTTGCCGGATTTAGGACATTACAACGTTTTATCTGAATGTGGCTTGCCAAGAGCGTCAATTCGTACCCAGACAACCTCGCACTCGTCAAGTGCTGAGTTTTCGTTCGATTCAAAAGAGTGTCGACTGCATGCGGAACCATCACCGTAAGCATATTATCCATGACCAGTCCTGCTGATTGCCGGATAGAGACCGCAGCTGCCGCAGTTGCTCTCAAACAACTCGGCAATGCTCTAGCTACTGGGTCTAAGGTCGAGGAAAAATATGCACATGGACGTTGCTTACCACCAAAAGGTTGCGTTAAAACACTCAACGCACAACCTTCTCTCTCGTGAACATATAACGTGAACGGCTTGCTGTAATCAGGGGTACCTAACACAGGAGCCGAACACAATGAATCACGTAATTCAGAAAAACTTTTCTGACATTCATCCGTCCAGGGTAAAGGAGTTGAAACATCCTTGCACGTAAGAGCCACCAATGGTTTCGCTAGCAATGAAAAATTAGGAATCCACTGCCTGCAGTACGACGTGATACCTAGAAAGGCACGCACATCTCTTTGGGTGTTTGGCACAGCCATTCGCGCAATCGCTGCAATTCTCTCTGGGGTCAATCTCCTTCCCTCCTTTGACAATAAGTGACCTAGATAGGTTACTTCTTGACAGCAATATTGGAGTTTAGAAGGTGACACCTTGTGATTTAACTCACAGAGATGTTGCAGCAACGACACCGTAGCAATTTTGCAAATGTCCTGAGTATCAGCAGCCACCAATAAGTCGTCGACATATTGGATTAAAGCCGCACCAACCGGCAACCGAAACGCATCCAGTTGACCCTTCAAAGCTTGACTGTAAATCGATGGACTTTCACAGTAGCCTTGAGGAGCGCGTTTGAACCGGAAGCTACGTCCACCAAGAGAGAAACCGAAAAGGTCCCTGCTCTCCTCGGCGATCGGGATGCTGAAAAAGGCATTTTTCAAATCAATCACCGAAAACCATGAAGCAGTAGCTGGAATCAGAGTCAGTAGCGCCGTTATGTCAGGCACAACAGGGAATTGAGGAACCACAATTTTATTCACCTCCCGTAAATCGATAACAAAACGATAAACAGGTGGTTTGGTAGGATCAGTACGTTTAAGAATGGGCAGTACAGGGCTATTGCACACGTTTCCCCGAGTCTCCTCAATAACATCTTTCTCGATCAAATCATAGATGATCGTCAACAAAGCTCGTTCACCATCAAGAGAGATACGGTATTGGGGAATACGTGGCAATCGCACATTCGATCTCAACTGAACAACATAAGGGGAGATATCAAGTAGGCCTACATCATTGGGACCCGTCGCCCACAAAGACGCAGGAAGAGAATCCAATTCCGGTGGAAGCTTATCAAGAGACAAATACATGGGAGAGACTACTCTCTCTCCTAACGTAAGCTTTACACCCGCAGGAGAACAATACAAAGTCGCATACAAACGTTTAAGCAAATCCAGACCCAAAAGATTTTCGCCACAACCAGTGGTTAAAATCAACGGAGCTTCGAGCTCACAAGGCCCAATTTTAAGGGGCAAAGGGCGCGAAACTGGATTGCTAACTGGGGCGCCAGAAAATCCAACGGATACATTTGTTAAGCCAGACAAAGGTGCGCCAGGGAGTTTCGAATGCATGATAGAACTTTTCGCTGCACCAGTGTCCAACAGAAAAGGCTCAACGACGCCCAATGTAGCAACTGCGACGTAAGGCCCTCTCTGATCAACCGGAACTGATACCACTCCCTCCTTTTGTCTTTGGCTGTCCTAGTAATTACTGTCGTCAGTCCCCTGATCGACGTAATAATCGTCTACATTGTACTGCGCAGATCGTCCTTGCGATGATCCACGTTGATCGAAACAATTATTAGAATTTGACGAGTTGTCGGAACGGTCGTTCTGAGCACCACGACCTCTACCACGTGATGCATTCTGTGAACCACCACGGCCTCCTCTGGACGAATTACCACTAATACGTTCGTTTAAAGCGGGACAATTGAATTTAATGTGTCCCTCCTGTCTACAATAAGCACATTGATTATACCCTAACGAAGATCTTTGAAAAGAGGAATCGTTACGCGACTGCGATCGATTCAATTGCGACTGTGATCTATTCTGCTGAGACGCATTCTGATTAGAACGCGGCGGATACGCTTGTTGTAATAACACTTTAGTTTTCAGCTCTTTTGTCTTTTTATCAGCTCGGTCATTTTCTTCTTTCTCTCTATTTTCATAATATTGTGCCGTAGCCAGTATCTGAGCTGAGGTAGAAACGGCCCATGCACTTTCTGAATTCTTCAATTTATTGCACAAATCGGGCAATAAGTTCGATACAAATTTATCCACAAACAACCTCTGTCCACCCTCAGTACCCATATCCTGTCCACTATGATCGACAAATGCTTCCTCAAACCTCGTAAAGAAGTCTGATACACTCTCATCTTTCTTCTGCTTACAGGCTGACAACTTGTCCCAATTTACCCTCATAGCTGGCATAAGCGTTTTCATTAACGTAATGATTCGCTGGGGAAGAAGTTCAATCAACTGATCGGGTTTAGCAGCAGCCACTTGTCCAACATCTGCCGCTGTAATGGCAGCCCAATCACCACCTAATTCATTTGTGTGGTCTTGGTGACGAATCTTAGCCCATACCGGTTGTGGTACGACGTTGCCGAACAACATGTCGATATCGGCAAGATTCATTATCGTAGCATCTACGAGCTGCGATAATTCCTTATAATACCCAGCAGGATTTTTACGAGGATCGGGCAAAGATTGTTTCACCTGAAGCACTTCCGATCGTTTCCATGGGAGATGTATCCACACTCTCTGAAAATGTGCTGCCACTGGAGCATTAACATTAGTATTATCAGCTGGTATCCAAACCGGCGGAACTTCACGCATAGGATATTGGCCAGACTCTGCTTGTTGGCGTTCAATATCCTCAACAAACAGTGCGTGAGGAATAGGAGCGAGACGAAAAGACAGCAACTGCTCAATAGCACGTCGGACATTAGTATCGACTATCAGTCCAGTTGCGAACTGAAGCCGAAGATTAGACAGGGCAGTCAGCACCTCGTCAGGCGCTACGGCCGCTATCTGATCATGTAGGAGTTTACACATTTCGTCAAACACATATCTCTGAGTCGGTATGTTGAATTGACTAAATGTTTCAAGAACAACTCGGGGTGGATTTCTCTGCGGATTGTCCATCCAACCCATCGCCATATTGTATAGCGCAGCGCGTTCCCTATTACCAGGAAGTTGACTACGTCTCTGAGGTGGACCATCAGAACCAGCGGACCCAAAAACAGGTCCGAGCGACTGAAAGAAACTAGCCGCAATGGGAGAATTACGATTACGAGTAGAGGGACAAGAGTAAGACACAGGACTAACAAGAGAAGGAGTAGAAACGTTAGCAACAACAGGGGTTAACAACACAGGAGCAGTAGCGTGAGTGGGAGTATGTGGAAGCGGAGGAGCAGTAGGAATAGAAACAGACACAGGAGCAGGAACAGTCGGAAGAGCGGGTGCAGGTTGAGGAACTGGTGGAGGAATAACAGGTGGAAGAACAGGTACGGCAGGGACCACAGGAACTGCGGTACCCTGTACGTACGGAGGTGGCGACTTCATAAGATAGGACATTAAAGGATCCTCAACTGCCTCTTCCTTCGTATCCGACTCCGCAGGCAAAGCAGGATAGCATTTATCTATGGTCATACGTTGTAGCCTCTCAAACACTTCCTTATCCTTATCCTCCTTATCACGCTGAAACTGCTCAGCTTTCTTTACAATGGTAGCAACATTATCTCGCTCACTACGTTTATTTTGTCTGATTTCTTTCTGTCGGGCTTCTTTGCGCCACAACCGAAAGGCATCAAACATGGCCGGCCTAGATTTACGTTCGAACAACTTTATTTCCAAATTATCTAAGATCGACGCTTCGAAGCTACCGTGAGGTGGCCAACGAAGATCGCCGTCTTTCTTTGTATATTTTATCCAATAATCGTTAAAAGCAATCGGGCCTAGCCCATGTTTGCTATATAAGTCATAAGTAGGAGTTCCAACCGGAGGTATCGGACACGAGTCCTCCAGCAGGGAATCCGCACCACAAGGTCTACAACAACTGAACAAAGTACTGCGACCAGGCATCTTGCACACTAGCCGAGTTTCACAAACTTCAAGGGTTACGGGATTTACCGAGTCCCAGCAAGAACAAAACCCTCGGTTTTTGGCGGCTGCAGTCGTCAAACAAATACAACAACAAAGTACGCTAGCAAAGTGTCACCGAAAAAAAACACTCACACAGCGTGTACAACAAAACAACACTAGTGTTTACAACAAAGACACTCGCTAAAGTGTCTACAACCAAGACACTCGCTAAAGTGTCTACAACAAAGGATTCTGGGAGCGACCCACAAATACTTAACTCAAAGATCAATGGCGTCCTCAGGAAGGCCCGTCAATCGTCTCGCTATACCAAGGTCTACGCCAGGCGCCAAAACAGGTCTACAGTCAGGGCAGCAGTCCGTCGCAGCCGTCAGGAGGCGGGAATCTTCGCGGGAAAAGTCTTCGGGCCACTTATTTCGACAACAGGATCGATGAAGCGGGGTGCACCTTCCCTCGGAGATTTCACACGAAGTTCCTCACGATCGTCGGGCTTGGACCGGTACCACTGATGCAGCCCCACGTTGGGCGCCAACTGAAGGACTGGGTTCTTTTGGACCCAGCGGTGCCAGGGCACAACACCTGAAACCTTCGTGGGTAACCTGTTCCGGCGTACAAGTCACAGAGACACGGGACACTTCCTTCGGCGTCAAAGAGTCAAGGTTTATTTACTGCAGGGAACACAGAAGTCACAGGAAGTACATCGAGTGTAGTTCGGGGAGACTGCTTCAAATTGGTTCTGTGGATCGCTCCTTTTATACAGTTTTTACCCATAGGCTAACATTGAACACAAAGGTTTACAACTCAGTTCCCACATCTAGCTCCCAGAGGGGTCGCTTTGGTCGGTTTGAAACACATAAGGTCCGGAACATAACTGCGGAAACATTTGGCGGTTCCCAACTGTAAAAACCCATCTTCCCACCATTAGCAAATTCCAATCAGCAATCAAGTAGATCGAAACAGGAACGAAGACAGGTGCAGAGGAAGACGGAGACAGTGGGGAGATCGGAAAGGGTGTAAAAGGGGAGGTGTCGGGAAAACACGAGATACAGGCATCAAAGGGACGTGCCTAATGAGATGCACGGCTGAGACAATAAGTCCGTGCGGCAAGATGAGCCTCGAGCGGCGCCACCTGCCTTACAGTAGCAACCCCCTCGTCATAAAGACACTTTCAAAAGACATGTGTTTTTCGCAAATATCTTGGGAGTCCCAGAGTCGCGAAGCGGACAGCGTCCGTTCGCTGACTACTTGAGGGCAAGAGACAAAATGGATGCCGTATCTAAGATGGAACCCGTGGGTACGGATGAAAAAGCCCACGTAACAAACGAACGGTTTAAGTTAGCACAGCGAAACTGCGCACACTTACTAAACAATTCATTTGCGGTTCATAGATACCAGACTCGACCATATTCGTGCGAGGCGGAAACACCACTTACAATTGTCACGGAACCTCAGGGTCACGTGTGTTCTGGGATTTCCTTGTCAAGATCCACTTCCCACTTCCCTCGCAATGCACTCAATGGCTCCAGAGCCTCCGTCATCATGCATCTGTAAAGGCACGTAATAGCTTTAACAGTTCACGCCGCCATGACCACATACTGGCATACCGTTGAAGTACCTGGTTCCAACAGACCCACCCCTCAATAGCGCTGTATTGCTGAGGTAAGCTCTGGGATATATGTCATTACCACGCGCGCGTTACAACGACCTACCATTACAACGCGGTTGTAACAACGCAAGTCGTTACAACGACTTGCGTTGGGGGGGGTGCAAATTTAAAACATTTAATTTACTATTCCAACACCAGTCCCCGTGGATAGTAGGGAAGGTGTTGGGATAGTAAATTAAATGATTTACTATCCTCGAGTGCCCCCCAGCGCAATGCGTTGTAACAACTTTCGTTGTTACAACCGCGTGGTAATGGTAGGTCGTCTCCCCATAATGTGGAGTATCTCTGTTCCACAACTGCCCTCCCTGCATTGGCACACAGATGGTTCTAACACCCAAAAAAACAACCACAAAAAGTTATCCCCCTCCGATCCCCAGAAAAAATCCCTCTGGTAACTACCATGGATTCATTTTAGGAGTGAGACTAGGGGGTGAGCTCTGACGCCAAGAAGATCTCGTCCGCTGCTTCACTGCATCCTGACGCCAACACCACCATAACAATAAAGAATACCACTCATCCCCGGGTGGGCTCCCTAGACAGAGGACCAACTGCACAAAGCATATGTCACCTTGCCCAAGCCTTCCGACCTTCTGAGCCTTATCCAATCACCCCTGCCCGTAAGCAACAGTGCCTAGACCAATCGACCCCTCTTACTAGCCACTGGAGACAGAGTGTACAAAGTCAGGCATCAGCGATCTCGTATGCCATCCCTCGAGTGACGTGCGGCAGAGTGACACTCATTCTGTCCCATCAGAATCCGTCCCCGCCAATCCCTTTTCCGAGTCTGTCATTCTCAGCAGTGTTGTGCTGCTCACCTGCGAGATCTCTCTCACAGCTTGCAGGGCCGTCGACCTCTCTTTCTCTGTCTGTGTCGTGGAAGGTTTCTGGGTTCGAGGATGCTGACTTCTAGTGCCTCTTCTGCGGCACGGTCGCGATGCCTCCGCCGCCTGACCTCCTCCAGCTCCTCCTGTTCCATCCGTCCCTGCCCGGTAGGTTTCCAATCAGCTGCATGTTTCCTCAGGGTCATTATGGAAGAACATTTTGCCATCCAAAGAAACTCGGAGGCGCACCGGGAACATCAGGGAGTATTGAATGCCTTTTTTCTCGGAGGGCCTTCGTGACCGCCAGAAACGAGGCTAGATGTCGCTGCATGACAAAAGTATGATCGGGAACAGTGACACATTATTATTGTCCACTCTGTATGTGCCTGCGGTGCGCGCTTTATTAAGCATTAGATCATTGCCCTTATAACGAAGCAAGCAGGTCACCACAGGTTCAGGCGGTCTCCCAGGTGTCATCGGGCAGGCAGGTACCCTGTGCGCCCTCTTCAAGGTGTAAAATGGCATCAAGCCCTCAGGGGCAACCTCAGTGTGCAGCCACTGCTCCAGGTAGTCTATCATGCGTTCCCTTTCCACTCCTTCCGGTAGGCCCACTACCCTGATGTTGTTCCTTCTATTACGCCATTCGGCATCTTCAGCCCTCTTTTCCAGCACTTGGAGTCTGCAAGTGACTTCTCCCATCTTAGCATCCATTGTCTTTTGAGCCAGTTCCAAAATCTCCAAGGTATCCTCAGCTTGCTTCACTCGTTCGGACAGCTTCATGTGATCGGTCCGTAGGAGTCCCAGTCCCAGCGACACTTGAGCAATGTCTTGTTGGAGCGCCTCCTTCGTGTCCGTAATTGCTCGGAGTATCTGATCTACCTGCTGTTGCATCAGCCCTTCTGGGGGGCGGTTCAACCACATCTCGCTTCTGCTTTTCTACTCTCTCATCCTCTGGCTCCAGGGAGCCACCCCTGTCGGCCTTGCGGCTTCCCCATGGGTGTCAGATGACTCGGTCTCGCAGTTCTGGTCTCACCTTCCAGAACCTCCTATAATCTGGTCATGTGGGTCCCCTTGGTAGTCGGAAATATGGGCTCTCAGAGTCGCCGGCCCTCGCCGTCCTCAGCGCTCCCAGTGTTCTCACCCGTCTCCACTGCCTGCAAGCATCCCGATTGTGCAGTCTACTCACAGATGAAACCCCTAGCCACCAGGGAAGGGTGCCTCAGATTCAGCAGGACCACTGTGGCCTTGTAAGGATCCCCCCGTGCTTGAGATAGTCCAGCAGGGTTCCACAGTCTACAGAGCCAGCCACCACTGGAGGGGAGTCCCATAGTCCACCACCAACTGAGTATCCCAAGGCAGGACTCTAGGCCACTGCAAGCCACTGGGGGTAATCATGTCTGCCCACTAGCGTCATCACTCCCGCAATCACCCCGGAACATCCTACTAGTCACTCCTCCAGTCCAGGGTGCCACAGTTCACCGCATTCCACTCGTGCACTGCCCGCCGGGGGCCAGCCTCATCCAGCGCCCGCCGCTGGCTCCCGAGGTCTGTCCTTACCCTCTAAACAGCTCTGCCGCAGGGGGCCACCTATGCTGAGATGCCCGGCAGGCTTTGTCTTCCGCCCGCTGGCCAAATTGTGGGTAGCACCACTTTGCCCCGTCGTCGCGAGGTAGGGCGGGCCCCCACAGCTGGCAGGGCTGGACCCCCACCCGCTGCCCAGCAAGCAGGCAGCAGCCAACTCCGCCCTCTACAGTCAAGCGTGGGAGCCCAACTCGCCCCCAACGCTAGTGCTGGTGTTTCCCGCGGGCCTCAGGAGCCAGGGTCCTCAGAAGTCCTCTCCTGTAACTCCCCTGGCACTGTATAGTCGTCCACGTTTTTCCTGCTGATGCTAATGTATTGCACCTCCATGGCCGAGAGTTTCCAGCACCCCCGCTGGGGCCGCACCGTCCGTAGCCTCCGCTCCCTCCTCGCAACACTCAGGGGGGACCCCAGTATCTGGCCTCAGGCGCCCGCTTCAGAACACAGGGTTGAACAGGGCCTCCCCGCAGGCAGGATCAGGCTCCCATTCGCGTCCCAATAACCAGATAGTGGCTGAGCCCGCCCGCTACGCACGAGCTCAGAGGAATGTCTCACCTCCAATGGAATCACAGCCGTCGCTGCCAGTCCATCGGTATCGGGACCCCGCCTGTCTTTTCCGCCGATACTCTGGGCCAGGCACAGCTCTCTCTACTCCTCCACTGCCAGTAATTCACCACAATATTGCAGCTAGACACTCCTACGTGGGGCCCAGGATCCCGCCGCAGGAGTCCAGAACTCGCAGCTCGCTTCAGGCTACGTCTCCCCTCCAGCACTCCGGCACTCCCTAGAACTTGAGCCATGGAGTCGGGTGCCATTTTCCTGCCACGTAGGTCGGGTCTTTCTCCTCCCTGTTTCACCGTTCGGCTTGGTCGTAGGAAGAATTAAAGTGCCCAGTTCTGTGCTGCGAAGGCTCCCACAGCTGGAGGTGCCCTTCCAGGGACACAGAAGAGCTGGCATGGCTCTCCATGGAGGATAGGCGGTGAGATCAGTGCAGAGCTCTCAGCTCACGCGACCGTTCCTCATCGGTGTCCAAGCCACGCTCCCAAAATCCCACACGTCATGTGGGAAAATGCACTAGAAAAGCAACAAAAAGAACACACCAATAACAATTCGAAGTGCGTAGCACCATGGATGCACCCGGACCGAGTGCAGAGGCCAATGCGAACCCCACAAGCCCCACAGACGACCAGCAAGGAACCTCACCAAAGTGTAAAGGAAGAGGAAGCCGGGGGTGCAGTCCGCAGCAAAACCAGATCAGCATCACAGAGTGAATGCAGTCAGAGTGTCGAGGAGGTCAATAGAGGAGGTCAAGAGGCTCTGGCATGAAGTGAAAATCTAAACAAAGCACAAACCCGCTGCCAACAAGAAGGCAGCAATGGCGAAAGGAGGTGGGAGTCCAGCACCACAGGAGGAGCTGGAGGAAACTGAGGCCACAGTCATCAGTGTGGAGACGGTGTATGGAGTTGGGAGTCTGGACACAGCTTGAGAGGACATGACACAACATCAACAGGGTGAGTAACGACCAGGGACTGGAGGGCCTGGGGAGATGGGCACAATGGCACACATGCACAACGATATGTAGCACACTGCACACCCAAAATGACCTTGGATCATGTCCCTGATCCCCGTGGCACACTGCAGCACACACACATAGCAATAACAGCACATCCACATTGACGACAATGTGGTACAATGTGCAACCCTGACACTGCAGAACAGAGGACACAACTGGCTCCGCACATGTGCAGAAACAGGCCAACTACAGCTAACAGAGCAGGAAACTGTCCAAAAGGTCGCCGTAATTCACTCTGCCTTCCACGCAGAACAACGAAGAAAGCGAGACCGCAAGATAAGTGCAGTTTCTCAGTGCAATTTAATTTTGTGCCAAAGTTACAGCCTGCAATTCCGCCATGACGCGTTTCACCTCAAAAGAGGCTTGTTCACATAGCGTGTCATGAACACAAACAAGGGTTTATAAAGTGCAAATGCGTAATTCTTTTCAGCTGTGCAGATTGCATTTTTTTCAAGTTGTAAACAGTGAAGACATACTATGTTTAGTCAAACAAGAATAAAGGGCATGGTGCCCGAGGGGTTTCAAAATGCAAAAACGTAATGGTGAAGTATAACCATTATTCTACAAAATTCTATACAAATGAATAAATAAATTTAATTTTATATATACACCTGGTTAAAAATTATTAAACCATAAATCGATTACATTTCATATATATACACATGGTTAAAATTCATCAAACCAAAGTAATGTCATTGAATTCATTGATTATACTTCATATATATACACTAGATTTCGCCAGTATATATAGTACATACAGTTTCAGGAACCCCCATTTATCACTTGTGAAAACATCTGGCTCCACTTTAAAGAAATGATAATTGTGCCCCAGTGGGCATATATACTAGAAAACTGCACAGACTGTGTAATGAAAAATAAAGGCACACACTTTTAAAATAACCTCTTATAGTTACTGCAGATCAAAAAGTGTTTGTAAAGTGAATAAGTGCTAATGCTAATGGTTAAAAACATGCTACAGTTAACAGCAAGCAGCAGAGTTTGTTAAAAACAGATTGAGAGTCAGCTAGGGGAAATTACTATTTACACAGAAATGATTCTCAATGGATGTATGCTATAGCTAGAGGCAGGTGTAAAGATCCTCGCTATTATTAAGACCTCCCGGGTTCTTGGTATTGAATTCGAGAATGAATCTGGTTTCCAGCAGACGCAGTTTGGCATCCCGGTCACCCCCTCTTTTCAGAGGCAAAACCGAATCCACAAGAAAGTATTGTAAACTGCTGGGGTCACTATTATGCGTGGTTTCAAAGTGTCTGGCCACTGGGTAGGCCTGATCCTTTCCAGAAATCGCCCTCAAGTGTTGTAGGATGCGCTTGTGGGCAGGTGGGCGTGTGCTCCCAACATACTGCAGTCCACAAGGGCATTGAAGGACATATACAACGTATTCCGTCCTACATGTTAGTCTCTTGTTGATAATGAAGTGTTTATCTGAGAAGGGGCGTGGGACCTGAGTTTTATTAACCCCGTGGCGACAAGCCTTACAAGTAAGACACTTTTTGAAACCTGTGATGTGATCCATCCAGGATTTTGTGGGTTCTAACATGTTGCTGACTAGGGCACTAGCGAGGCTAGGGGATTTGCGAAAAGTTATGCTGGGTTTGTCTGGTACCAGGTCACCTATTATAGGGTCACCTTTGACCAGATTCCAGTTCTTATTCAGAATCTTCCTGATTTGGGAATGCTGGTTGCTGTAGGTTACAATGGCTCTAGATTGAATTTGCTTATTGTTGTTACCTTCTGCATATATATATATTAAGTGAAAAAACCATAGGTTTCACACCAGTTATAGTTAGGAAATAGCATATAAAAACCTATTAAATTCACTGAAAAAACCATAGGTTTCACACCAGTTATAGTTAGCTGCAAATTTTACTGACATAAAACCATTGAAATTCCACGTTATAGTTAGTTGGACTCACTATAACTTGCGCGTGTAATGCACTGCTGATGACGTCACATATTACATCACTCATGACATGGTCAGTGACATCACTCATGACAACACTGATGACACCATCCAGCGAATGTGTATCTTTCTGAAAAATAAATATTTTTTATATATGTATATGTAAAGGTCGATGGAAGAATAAATGTTTAAATAAATGTTTTAATGAATGGTTTTTTAAAAAAAAATTGATTGGTTAACTGGCTTATTAAGTGAATCTTAGTGAATACATATATTAGCGAGTAATGTTAAAATATTTAAATATATGTATCAGTGTTTCACTTTGTGTATAAATGGCTAAAAGGGTTGGTGAGTAGCTACATGTGTGTGTATATGGGTTATTAGATGTTTTTTTGTATCAGTATGAGTGTCTGTATGGTTTGGTGGGGGTATTACTTTGCACATAGATGCATTAATGACTGACTCACTGTTTGTATGTGTTTTGAAGACAGCATATGTGTCTATATGGGTGGATGAGTGTGTATATGTGTGTGTTAGTGAGTGAATGACTGTCTTACTAGTGTCTTTATCAGTAACGACATATGTTTTAATCTAGTATATGTGAGTATTGATGTTTATAAGTGAGTATATGTGAGATTGTAAGAGTTCCTGTTTAAATAAGTATGTGTTTCTATACGTGATTGTTTAAGAGAGTAAGTATGTGTAAGTTTCCTTAGAAGTAAGGTGGTAGTGTGTGTATAGTTGTATATGCAAATAAACGGATGTTCAATAGTTTATTTGCATGTGTGAGTATGTGAGTGAGTAACTTTTGGATGACTGTCGGTGTGTAACAGGATGTATTGCTGTATCACTACATATGATGAGTGAGTATATGTATGAGTGACTATATAGAACTGTTGGTGAATGAGTGGATGTGTATATAGATGGTGGTATTACTGAATTGTTTGTTGTAACTGGTATGGATATCTCCATTTTTTTGAAAATGTTAATTTCTATTTTTGAATATGTGTTTCAAGGGTTAAATTACACTGAAAGGAGGTCTGTCACTCTGTCACAAAGATGGTGTCATCAGTGATGTCATGAGTGATGTCACTGACCATGTCATGAGTGATGTAATATGTGATGTCATCAGCAGTGCATTACACGCGCAAGTTATAGAGAGTCCAACTAACTATAACGTGTAATTTCAATGGTTTTATGTCAGTAAAATTTGCAGCTAACTATAACTGATGTGAAACCTACGTTTTTTTCAGTGAATTTAATAGGTTTTTTATATGCTAATTCCTAACTATAACTCGTGTGAAACCTATGGTTTTTTCAGTGAATTTCATAGGTTTTTTAAATGCTAATTCCTAACTATATATAAGGCCCCAAACCTATGTTTTTTTCTTTGGAGTTCAAAATTTGGTTAATGGCAAATGTCTATAGGTATGAAATGTAATATTTTTGAAAATGAATGAATCCTATATTTTATTTGTATTTTAAACCCTGTATTTTTGACCCTGGAGCGCTCCCAGGGCGCGCCCCGGTGAGCGCCCCGGAGAGCGTAGTCGTTTGAAGCGCCCCGGTGCGCGAACCTGGAAGCGTCCCGTTAGCGCCAATGTTGCGAACAAAAACATGATCGTGACGTATCGCGTAGCCGCGTCTGCGTGATACGCACGGCGTAAGCGCACCCTGAAGCACTCGAGCAAATACGATCGCGCAACGTAAACTTCCAACGCGCTTACGCGACCCGGGGCGCACGTCGCGTAAGCGCGTCGGTCATGTGACCTGAAAATAACACTTTTAATTGGTGCAGAACAGTTTTACTTTCATAATGATGAAATCCCTAGTCTTGTGACCTGAAAATAACACTTCTCATTGGTTCAGGCCTTTTTTTTTCCATATGATGAAAGACCCCATCTTTTTTCCTTATTTTGATTTTGTCCTTTGACTGAGGAAGACCTGTTTCAGTAATAGAGAGAGAACTATTTTGTACTTTCTAATGGTTACTGTAGCTGCAACAGCTGGAGCATCTGCACCACCACCACCACCACAACCACCAAGAGGACCACCACAACAGTACATTGGTGGTCAAGAAGAGGAGGAGGAGGAAGAGGAAGAGGAAGAGGAGGATGAGAGAAGATGGCTGCCTGAACAAAATACCCCATACAAGCCCAAGTCACACATTGTATGGGAGTTTTTTTCACTCCCAGAGGGCAAGAAAAAAGTGAATGCGGCCAAGGTAACTCGCCTAATCTGTAAGGAACAACTCTCAAGGGGCAACCCTAACAAAAAGTATTCCTTTGGTAACAATACTATGATTCGACATATGATCCGTAAGCACCCTAACAACTATTCTCGTGCAGAGCTCAGGGAACTGGCCAGTAACCTCCCCCAGTCTTCAAGGACGACCTACCAAAGAAACGAACCTACTTCATCGGGACCAGAAACATCAGAGATGATGCCTTGTATTCAGCAACGATTTGCTGATTTTAAAATCACTTGTACTGAATGTGGCAAGTTTATCGCCTATGGTGAAAAGAGCGTAAAGCTCATCGTCCTTGCAGGTGACAATCACAAGTGCCCCAAAAAGAAGTCATTTTTTCCGTTTTTTGTTTTTTGCTCCAGTTGAGCCAGTTTCAATTCCCTTTTTTTTGTTTCTCCCCCTAAAAAAATACAAAAAAAATATAAAACTGTTTTGAAAAGCCAAAAAATTTACAAATGTTCAAAAAACATAAAAAAATATAAAACAACAAAAAGAAGAAAAAAACAGTTCTTCTTAGAACTACCTCCAATTTATAAAAAAAGGCTTAATTTTTAAAAAAACTCTGTTATTCTTTTTTCCTCATGGTACGCTCCCCGGTCCGCTCCCCGGTGCGCGTACCGGGCGCTCCCCCCGCGCAAAACAAAAAAAAAAAAAATGTTGCCCGTGGGCCCTTTTATAGCCCCCACATCAAACCTAGGGGGTCAGGGGGGTCTATCCCTGCCCCCTTATGGTCATTTCCCCCTTTGTTTTGGCCACCTCTTGTGTCTCGATCCTACCGAGACACAAGATGGCGGCTGCTCTGGACTGTTTCGAATGTTTACAGACACCCGAGAGCTAATCAGCTTTCCGTGCGCAAGTCACGGGTCGCGCCCGGGGCGCACCCCGGTGCCATATTTGTTTTAACCTAAATTACTCAAAATCCACTGGAGCACATATCTTGAAACATAGCAAAGGCACATCGGGCTACCAGTCCCTACAATTTTGCCAAGTTTGGTGCAAATCCATTCAGCCGTTCGGGCTAAAAGTGAGTTTGACCGCCCTACGGAAATTAACATGGGGAAAACACGTTTTGGGACCCCCTTTTATCTCGGCCCCCGCTTGACGAATCCCCCTGAAACTTTCAAGGAAGGACCGGGGCTCCGCGAGGCAAATTTGAGGAGGTTTTCAGGCAGATTTGTCAACCGGCGCCAAAGTTATTCCAAATAGAATTTTGAGATTTTTCATTGAAAAAGATCCTAACTATAACTACCTACTAGCGACCGCCAGTAGGTAATTTGTATATATATATATATATATATATATATATATATATATATATCTATATATATATATAGATATATATATATATATATATATATATATATATATATATATAGATAGATAGATAGATAGATATATATATATATATATAGATAGATATATATATATATATATATATATATATATATATTGTCGCTCCAAGGTTGTCCACCTTTGAGTATCACACGAGCAGCAGCTTGATTTATGTGTAGGTGAGGACGGGGATCCACTTGTAGATGCGCTCCGTAATGGATCTGCCCGACGCGTTTCGAAGCTCCATATGCTTCCCTTCAGGGGCTCTAACGGAAGCGGTGTGCGCAACCGCTAACCCACTTCTCCATTTTCCATATGACACACCCACCAATGGGAGGCTCAAATGAGACTGTGTATTATGGGTAGTGTGGTGCGGAAAGCACACGATCAAGTCCTGTATGGACCCCGCAAGTGGGCCCGTCCTCGATCCCGTTTACGGCTGCTGTTTCACTTCGGTGACCCCCAAGGATGACGGGGTGGTGCATACTCCGCGACTGGACGGCCGCGTATAAATTGTCGCTCCAAGGTTGTCCACCTTGAGTGGCACACGAGCAGCAGCTTGATTTATGTGTAGGTGAGGACGGGGATTCGCTTGTAGATGCCGCTCCGTAATGGATCTGCCCGACGCGTATATACTTTGTATGATACTTTGTGTTCTTTATTTAGCACTTCAAAGATATAGTCTGCTTTCTATTTCCATATACCATTGGGAGTGTTTGCAATGTAGCCATGAGGTAGGTATCTAAGGGCGTGGGATTTTCAAGCATATCATGTGATCAAGGGCCGGGTGACTAGGTCGAAACGCGTCATGTTGGTGGAGAATAAAACAGCACTTTAAAAGAAACTACCTTTTGTTGTGGTCCGTTCCTGATTTGAGGCGCTGGGTGGAGATTTTGTCCTACTTTGCTGCTTCACAAGGACTGCCTCTGAAGACGAGCGTAGGCTCAGAAACGCGTCAGGCTTTCAATCGAGACATGAGAAGCTGCAGACTGGGATGCAATGATTTCCTTTACCCGCTCAAATAAGGGCTGCTGGATGAGTGCATTCCTTACCTGTGGGTAACTTGGAGCTTTCATTTACACGCGGCAGCCCAGCCGTGAAGGTATGCACCCCCCGCTCATAAAACCACAGGGGGTCATGGGCCGGAAGTCGCCCAGCCTACTGTGAAGCAGCAGCCGAGGGATCAATGGACATCTGCATCCCGGTGCCCATCCAGGGCTGTGAAATGGCAGAACACGCACCCATACAGGGAAGAGACATGGACTATAAGTCCCACAAAGCAGTGCGTGTGGGAGTGTCAAAGCGTCAACTCAAGTCGAGCCTCTAAAGATGAGCGTAGGCTCAGAAACGCGTCAGGCTTTCAATCGAGACATGAGAAGCTGCAGACTAGGATGCAGTGATGTCTTTTACACGCTGAAATAAGGGCTGCTGGATGAGTGCATTCCTTACCTGTGGGTAACTTGGAGCTTTTATATATATATATATATATATATACACACTCATAGATAGATAGAATTATTATACATATATGAATATATATTAGTTATAGTTAGGTCAGCATTTTTTGTTTTGCTAATAACTTTAGACCAGTTTGAGGAATCTTCACAAAATATTCCAATAAGGTGCTACTTTTTGACTAGTTTGCGCATTGAAAGTTTCAGGGAGATCCATCAAGTGGGGGCAGAGAAGAAGGGGGGGCAAACATGCAAACTCCCATGCATTTTCCATAGAGTTCTATACGCAGGGCTACAGCAAAAACTGCTAAACAGAATTGCACCAAATTTTGGCAGAAATCAGATCTTGGTCCACAGATTGTGGTTTTTGTGATTTGGTGTAAATCTGTTCAGTACTTTTTGAGAAATGAAGGTGAAAAAATATTTGTATAAATAGACTTGGATGGTTTGTTCTGTGAACGGCTCAAAAGAGTCTCCCTAGAGCACCAATTTAAAAATAGAGCATTCTGATTGACCAAGGGTGCTTTTATTTCCCCTGGGCCATCTTGCTCCCACAGGAGTCAGACTCCCGGGGGAGAGACTGCTCTGATTTGCTGCCAGCAACATGAGAAAAATGTTGCTAGCAACTATTACAGGACTCTGGGACTTAGTCCTCTGTCCTGAAGTTGCAAAACAAACTATATAAGGGGGAAATCTAGGGATATCTTACCCCCCTCTAGGCCCCATGGGTTGTATCCAGAGGGCCCCCCCATGGCCAAAATTGAAAAAAGGCACTTTTTGCCATGATCCCACAGGAATCGTGAAATAGAATGGCTGCCCGGGCCATATTCTTTAATTAAGGGGATGAGACATGCAGCCCCCCTCCCCAAGCCATATTAGGCCCTGTTGATCCCATTCCCTGTGACCCAATTTACGAAATTATGGGAGGGTGCACACAGCCTGCTCCCTCTACTCATTTTTGGCTCTGGAGACCCCATCCCAGGACCCAATTGAGATATTATCGGGAGGTGGCACATGGCAACTCTCCTGAACCATATTGGACCTCAGGGACCCCATTCCAGGGGCCCAAAGTATTTTTAAGCAGAGGGGAGCCACGTGGGCCACCTCCCCAAGCCTTTAAAAGGTCCTGGGGACCACATCTCCCAGTTCCACAACTTTTAAAAAAAGTTGAGTGCAGAGGGCCCCTTCCCTGAGACATCATGAGTTATGTAATATGTTCGGTCATAAGTAGGGCATGATGGTGGGGGCAAGATATAGCTCTGCCAACTTATAACTGGTGAATTTCTGTGGTTTTTTTTAGTTCAATACTTAATGTTGTCACTGACATGTTCACCTATGTTTTGTGTGTGTGTGTGTTTGTTTGCCTGTAAAAAATATATGCTGGGCCCGTAAATAATCAAACGTGAAAGAAACGGTGGTAGTTTTGACTAAAAGTTATATTTACCAATTCGTGTTACAGCCATCTAAATGGATTTCGTATCACTGAGATGTAAAATGGCAGGGTAGAACTTTTTCAATGTACATCCCTCTAGCGACACGCAATGGTCATCTCTAAAATAGTCCGTGACAAGAAAACATCGCAAAAACAATTGAAAGCAAGAAAGGCATTGGATGGGCATGACGATATAAATATACAGAGAATGGCTCTAAACTCCGCCTGAAATTGTGAGAACACGGCATTTCCAAGTAAACAAGAACTACATCGCTGTCCATTTTGTGGTTATAATTTTGAAGGAAAGTACGGACGATGTGTTTTCTCTTACCTGATTAAATATCTTGCCGTTTAGAATGAATACTATTTAGAGTATTGTCGTTCTAAGAATACAACGTGTGCAATTAAATTGGACTGGTCAGTATGTGAAGAAGTTGACCTAGCGCCTTGTCTGTGCTCCAGTGCTTGACACTTGTCAGCCTCTGGTCAGTGGGAATTGGTGTCGCCTTAGCAAACGACTCCGTGTTCAAGGGGCCCCACGTCTAGTCTAGTCCTTGTATATCATTTCCAGTACTTTGAAATCTTCTATTTCCGTCCTACTTGGTTCAAAATGTGTGTACTTAAAAATAAAGTTCTCACAATGCATTTGGTTTCTGAGTAAAAGCCTACCAGTTATTAAGAGTCCTTGGCGAATTTGAGTCATTGGTTAACTCGGTTAAAAGTCAACAAGTTAGCATTCGTCACCCGAAGCTCTTTTATCCAGTGTCGGACTGAGAAAGAAAATAGCCCCGACGAGCACCAAAATAAAAATGGTTCCCAATAGCGAATTAGATGGCAAAAAAATTAGCAAATCGGGGCAGTTTAAACCTTGGAAAGGCACTCTGGGGCAGATTTACAAGCCCCTTGCGCCTCTTTTACGCCGCCGTTGCGTCACTTTTGTGACGCAGCGGCGGCACAAAAGATGCGCCATGGTGCGGGGTATTTACAACGTGACGCATCTGGGAGATGCGTCACATTGTAAAGCCCTGCACTATAAGGAGGCATTCCGGCGCAGGGGGGGGGGGGGGTGAAATCTACAAGATTTCACTCAGTCACTTTTAGGCCAATGCTGCGTCAAAACCCTGCGCCTGCTTGAAGCAGGCGTAAGGCTTGACGCAGCATTGGACAGATTGGGCCCCCCAGAGCATTGATGGAGCTGCATCGCGCTTGCGACGCAACTCCAACAATACGCCGCACATCTGTGCCGTTTTTGCCCCATGGTGCGCCGCATTGTAAATGTGGCGCACCATGGGTGGCGGAGCTGTGGCGCACAATAACTGCCGCATCCCTGGGGATGCGCCAGTTATTGTAAATCTGCCCCTACGTATGCACTTGTTTTGCAACGTATATTAATTAGACTGCTTGCGCTTTTGCTTGCTGCAACCAATGTTTGTGATAACATCACGGGAAAAATAACAACTAGCCCACAAACAGCCAAGCCCCCTACCCCTACCCCTCAGCACTGACCGGTAATACTAGTTATACAAACTCTTCCATTTTGCTCTACGGACCAGTCTTACCCTGCGTCTATCTCATAAACCTCTTTATCAGTTATCCATTTTTCAAGAAAAGGCATAGTGAACAGAACATATAAGGCATATTTTGTTGTTGCTAGTTTATAATTAAGGTTGCCAGTTTTCCATTTGTACCGATTTTTTCAGATACAGACAGAAAACATATATTTTTCTGCCTGCATTTATTTTTTTTAAATATTAAAAGAAAACCAGAAAATAACTTTTCTTTAGGCGATTCCCACTACTGTCAGTCATGAGTGCTATGTAAATAGCTGTGCAGATTAAAAAGATTTCTACTAATGATGTGTAAATAGTTGGGGCTGTTTAAGCTGTTCCACAAGACTTAAAGTGACGGTATTGCACTGTAAAGACTAAAACCAATTGGACTTCTAAACATGACTAAACATTTGTTGGTAAAATAATAATTGTGGTATAAACCCATTCCAGCTTCATTTTTTATACTAAGCATTAAAAAAATGGATAAATACAGATAAATTGAGCCAAAATAAATATAGATAAATACAGATGGGAAAAAAACTAGAACCCTATTTATAATGCTATTAATCCATATATAAACAGGATCAAGACTGATTTGCATATGGTTGGGTCTGAACTGGAATGTCATGGCATGCAAAAAAACGATGGATTTGGCCCAGATCTGTGACTGGGGGTGAATATTTGATTGATTCGGCATTCCGTCCACCATCTCTTCTTTTTACATAATTAATTTATGACTTGGACACAACATACCAAAATGTAGTAGTATAGTAGTTCAAAGAGGGAATGGATGGAGCTGATGGATTGAGCTGCCATCTGGGGAGCAATGTTTGTACCCACCGTCTCATCTCAACATCCTGTAGTTCTGACCAAATCTCTTAATCTTGTAGCTCCAAAAACAAACTAATGTGTAACATCAGGCTCCCGAACAAAGTTCTTTGATGCCCTTAGGCCAAGTTCATGCTATTAGAAAACTAAAGAGTAGACTTTTAAAAAAAAAATGGTACCGTAGTGGACACACTGACCTTCATGTTACAAAAGCCCCAAAAATATGACCAGCGTACCTTAGTGGATAAACTCATATATTACAACAGGGTGTAATCCCTCACAAAATACTTCCAGGGTAGCGCCAAATAGGGGCGAATCCCCAGAGAATATCCTGGAATATTGCAGCATGGATATCTAAATTTTGCCGTAAATAAAGAAAAATTAGCCACAGATAATAGCATTTTTTGTGGGATTCTTGCTTGGGCCATAGGTATGAACACATTTTCCCATAGACACAGAATGGGTAAAAACCTTTGATACATCTGGCCCCTTGTGGCATTATTTATCCCCACCTTCTGGTCACCCTGGTACCTTGTGTTTCAATACCAGTAGCAAGTCACCAAACACCAATTATTACGAGATTTTTCATCTAATAATTGTTAACAGAGCTGTTAGTTTATAGGAAGCACTTAAGGAAACCCAGCAACAAAACCACCAAAATTGCATTTGTTCATTAAGCATAAGCCAGGATCTGGAAAGTTAGTGTTCTAGTGAAATTTGGTAACCGTATACATGCTTGATGTCTACACACTCCAGATAGAACCATCCATCAATTCCTGTTATATTGCTACCCTCTAGAAATATATACATGCACGTCCATATCCAATACCCAATAGTAAAACACACCCAGGGCCTGGTATACTAACACTTCCACTCCCCCAATCAATCCTCGACTGCCAACTCACCCTTAACCTCAATGTTAGAAATGAGGGTCTCAAGTTGGCAGAGGTAGGTACCTTTGTCCAAATAGGGACCCTTGCTTCTAGTCAAGATAAGGGGAATACACTTTTAAAATAACCCCTGCTCACCACCTTGGTAGCTTGTCACAAGCAGACAGGCTTATCTCAGAGGCAGTCGGTAAAGCATTTGTGAACACATACAGTAATACAGTGAAAACACTACAAATGGCAAAAATCCACAATACAGTTATCAAGCTATCCTTAAAAATAGGTTATTCACTCAAATAAAGCTACTAGCAACAAATAACTCCACATGGAGTTATTACGACTTCGTGACAGATGGAAATCACAAAGAACGTCGCCGACTGTGAGGTGTGCGGCGGCCGGCCCGGAGTCAAGCAGACCCACAAAGAACAGTACATTGAAATCGATTAGAGCAAAGTCAGTGCACAGCTTCGGGGAGGGGATGCTTTGTTGGCGTATGCTGCGTCGGTTCCTTATGACCCCAGGTCAGGTGATGCCTCTGTTCCTTACTGCAGTCAGGGGAGGTGAGATGTCCGTTCCTTACTGTGTCGGGGAGGTGACGTCATGGATGGCGGCGAAGCGTTGGTTTCTTATGAAGGTGTGATGATGATGGATTCAGGAGTCACCCAAGTCGAGGATCGGCTCTGTGTTAATAAAGCACCGCATCGGTGAAGTTGGGGCTACGGTGCGTGTCGGGATGGTGCGCCATGGACATCATGAGCGGTGTCCTCTGATCCGGTGCAGACAGCAGCCTCATTGACGGCTTCGGAGTCGGTGCAGCACGGCGTCAGCAGGCGTCGTGCCTATTGTGCAAGTCTGGGCGGTGAGTCGTGCTCTTCAAGAATGGTGCCCACAGCTTCGGTGCAGGTTACAGCATCGCTCGCCAGCATCGGTGTTACAATTTCCTTCTGTGGCAGCTGAATTAGCAGTTCCAGATGCAGAGAGACAGAAGGGATGAAGTCTTTGTGTGCCTGATACTTCAGAACAGGAGGCAAACTCAGTTTCAAGCTCTTGGAGACCTTTTCTTAAAGCAGGTGACAAAGCAAACAGGAAAGTCCTTTTTCTCCTTTCCTTTGCAACAAGCAGCCACTACTGACCAACCCTAGACAACAAACAGCACAGGGGCAGTCTTCTTCCTCAGCTTATCCAGCTCCTCTCCTTGGCAAACTTTCCTCTGATTTCCCAGAAGTGATCTAAACGTCCGGGGTCTAGGCACCTCTTTTTATCCACCAAATTCCTTTGTTCTCTGAAGGCAGAGACTGTCTGTACCTGGCCAAAACTAGTTCTGTCCTCACTGGTACAGCTTCCTGGCAGGAGGTGGAGACAGCATTGTTGAAGGCAGACCAGGTCCATTCAGGTGCAAAGGAAATCTCCTTCCCTACTCTAAATGCAGCCCAGGTCCATTCAGCCCAGCCCTGACTCATCAGACTTCTGGAGAAACAGCTCCTCTCCAGACCCTGTCATCCAAAAGCCAGATGTGCAATACACAAACCTAGCAGAGGCACATTGAATGGTTAAGTAAGAAAATACCCACTTTCTAAAAGTGGTATTTTCAAACACAGAATTTTAGTTTAGGCATACTAAATTTTATTTTTCTACTTTGTTCCTTGGGCCAGTTATGTTTATAAGATGTTATAAACAAGCTCTCCATTCTGTCCTATGGGAACAGGTAGCCTTGCAATAGTGAAAAACAAAATTGGCAGTAATTCACTATCAGGACATACCGCACACACCAGGGCATGTCCTACCTTTTACATACATTGCACTCTGCTCACAGGGGTACCTTAGGCCTACCTTAGTGGTGACTAACATGTAGAAAACGGAAGGTTTAGGGACTCCACATGGCAGTCCCAGACTGCACACAGGCTCTGCAATGACAGGCCAGAGTTACATTTTACAGGCTGTTTCTGTGGGTGGCAAAATCAGTGCTGCAGCCCGCTAGCAGCATTTGATTTACAGGCCCTGGGCACACCCTGGGCACTACATTAGGAACTGACTAGTAAATCAAATAGACAATCATAGAAACACCAATCTATAACAGTAATTGACAAAGGGAGCACTTGTACTTTGGCACTGAACAGCAGTGGCAAAATGCCCAAAGCATCTAGACCAGCAAAATGGAGTCCAACACACAGCAAAAACACAGGTGGCAACAGAAAAAATGGAAGGGTGACCCACGCCAATGGTGCCAGGTCTAACACTCAAATATACAAAGCTAGCCTCAAACTCAAACCTCAGAACTTTGTACATACTCTGTGACCTCTGTGACCTGCATTCGTTCCCCACCCCTTCAAAATCTCCTATATGGCATAAACTACTCCACCCCTCCACAAATATGTGACACCTGGTGTTGTGATAAGGCCACCTCAATCAGTGATCATACCAGGCATCCTGCCACTCCACAACTGAATCCATACCTGGATTCCAGACATTCTCCACCACTTTAGACACCTTTGGGGTTTATGTATTTACATTTCACACAATGCAGAGAAGCAAGTAAAGTTGCTGTGATATGATGCGTGAAATGGAGACATCAGGATATCAACTAAGATATGATGCATTACTTAATACCTAGCTCTGGCACCCTGTGTGATGTTTAACGCCGATGCAGGCACCATTGCACCATGGTAAAAGGGTGCCTGCATTACAGAAAGAATTGTTTTTGTGCAGGAAGGGATACCTCTCTCTTGTTCTAAAAAATCCAATGCAAAGCCACTTAAATCTGATCTGCTTGGCTTTGTAAATCACAAATAAATGTTTGTCTAAACGATGCACCAGAAAGTGACACATCTATGATGCAAAATGCTACATGTCCTGACACCCCCATTAACATAAGAGCCCCATATCCCTTGCTATTCCATCTATCCTGTTTTTTTCACTGCAATCACACTGTGCTACAGAGCCCTCTGTCTGTCCTAGAAAGGGACAGATAAGTAGACAGAGTTTCAGCAAAAGATATGGCGGCCTCCTCCTCGTTCCCTGGAGCAGCTCATTAGGTATGTGTGTCCCTTTGTGAGAATCAAATGGCGAGGAGCACCTGTGCTGCAACGTGCTGGAGCCAACGTGGCTCCCAGCATGAGACACATATGCGATGGGGATTTACCAAATTGGTTCCATGTGAATATTGGTCCCAGGCCATCAGTGACCGAGCTACTGTGCAGCACAGTGCAGCTCAACATACAGAACAAAAGAGAGGGCTAGAGGCAGACAGAGGTTGAACCATCTCTCCACTGAAGTAGCTCTCATAGAATATCTGTCTGTGGGAAAGAATTGGCATGCCACGTACTGCTCTTATATTCCAGCGTGCTGGCGATAAAACTAGGGTGCTACTCAGATATTTCTTGATTGTGAAACAAGGATGTCATTGTGTCAGCCTGCCACAGGTGCTGCTCATATATGCTGGAGCACTGTTCACATATGTAGGGTTGCTCAGAATGTCAATAGCACTCATCAATATGAGTTGCCCTGCTTATGCTCAAAGGGCATGGCCTGGCTAAGGTTACTTTATACTGTAAGGTTGAAATTTATTTGAATTCATGTAGGTGAGGTTAACCCCAGATTACAGCCGTCCTGTGATTTTACACATTGGGCAAATGCACTACTCGGTGTCATATTGTAATACCAGCATTCTCTATGCCTTAGTTATACAGCTATTGCCATGTAATCTTTATATTGCTACATTTAAACCAATCCTGACATATTAGTTTATACATTGCCTAAGTAGGTATTGCCACCATATGCCCAGGTTTCCCTATTATAGTCTGTATTGCCATCAAAAGCTCACATACTCCCAATCAAGGCAAGTACTCCAGCCACATGCCCAGCTACTCACATGTTTGGTTTTACATCTTAAATCCTGGTAGGTACTCCAACACCATGTTGGCCATTATCACTATATTCCCAGAACTAATGTGTCAGCTATAGTCTTTGCCCACCTCATCAAATGTCCATGGACTTGCAGGTGAGAAATGGGTGTCTCTAGTTGGCAGTAGTATACACCCTGTCCAGGTGGGGACCCTTCCTTCTAGTCAGGGTAAGGGCACAACACTCCCAAGATAACCCCAGCTAACCCCCTTGGTAGCTTGGCACGCGCAGTTTGGCCTATCTCAGAGGCACGTGTAAAGTATTTGTACATAAAACACACAGTAACACAGTGAAAACACTGCAAATGGACACCTCACCAGTTTAACCCAAAGATCAATCAATCAATCAAAGACATTTATAGAGCGCACTACCTACCCGTAGGGTCTCGAGGCGCTTGGGGGGTGGGGGGGTGCCGCTACTGCTCGAACAGCCAGGTCTTGAGCTTCTTCCTGAAGGAGAGGTGGTCTTGGGTCAGGCGCAGGTCGGCCGGGAGGGAGTTCCAGGTCTTGGCGGCCAGGTAGGAGAAGGACCTTCCTCCTGTGGTGGCTCTGCGGATGCGTGGGACGGCGGCGAGGGCGTGGCTGGCAGATCGGAGGTGGCGTTTGGGAGCATAGAAGTTGATGCGGTTGTTGAGGTTGCTCGGGCCTTGATCGTGGAGAGCTTTGTGTGCGTGGGTAAGGAGGCGGAAGGTGATTCTCTTGTTGACCGGGAGCCAGTGTAGGTCTCTAAGGTGTCCGGAGATGTGGCTGTGTCGTGGGATGTCGAGGATGAGTCTGGCTGAGGCGTTCTGGATGCGCTGGAGTCTCTTCTGGATTTTGGCGGTGGTTCCGGCGTAGAGTGCGTTGCCGTAGTCCAGTCGGCTGGTGACGAGGGCCTGGGTGACGGTCTTCCTGGTCTCAGTGGGGATCCACCAGAAGATCTTCCGAAGCATGCGCAGGATGTTGAAGCACGACGAGGAGACGGCGTTGACTTGCCTGGTCATGGAGAGGGAGGAGTCCAGGATGAACCCCAGGTTGCGTGCGTGGTCCGTCGGTTTGGGTGCGGTGCCCAGGGCGGGGGGCCACCAGGAGTCGTCCCAGGTGGAGGGCGAGGAGCCCAGGATGAGGACCTCCGTCTTATCTGAGTTCAGTTTCAGGCGGCTCGTCGTGATCCACTCGGCTACCTCTTTCATCCCTTCGTGCAGGTTGGCTCTGGCGGCGGCGGGGTCGTTGGTCAGGGAGAGGATCAGCTGGGTGTCGTCGGCGTAGGAGATTATGTTGAGGTTGTGTTGGCGTGCGATGGCCGCGAGGGGGCTCATGTAGACGTTGAAGAGAGTAGGGCTCAGCGAGGATCCTTGAGGGACGCCGCAGATGACTTCGGTGGCCTCTGACTTGTACGGTGGTAGGCGGACTCTTTGTGTTCTTCCGTCGAGGAAGGAGACGATCCATTCTAGTGCCTTCTCCTGGATTCCGACGTTGCTGAGGCGCTGCACTAGGGTGCGGTGGCAGACCGTGTCGAAAGCCGCGGAGAGGTCTAGGAGGATGGGGGCCGCTGTTTCTCCGTTGTCCATCAGGGCTCGGATGTCGTCAGTGGCGGCGATGAGGGCTGTCTCGGTGCTGTGGTTGGCACGGAATCCGGACTGTGATGGGTCGAGGGATCCATTTGTCTCGAGGAAGGCGGCCAGCTGTTTGTTGACGGTCTTTTCGATGACTTTGGCTGGAAACGGGAGTAGAGAGATGGGGCGGTAATTCTTGAGTTCGGTGGGGTCTGCTGTAGGTTTCTTGAGTAGAGCGCTGAGTTCGGCGTGCTTCCAGCTCTCGGGGAAGGTGGCGGTGTCGAATGAGGTGTTGATGATGTCCCGCAGGTGGGGTGCGATGACAGCGTCGGCTTTGTTGAAGACGTGGTGAGGGCAGGGGTCGGTCGGAGATCCGGAGTGGACGGAGTTCATCATGTGGACGGTGTCTTCGGTGTTGACCGGGGTCCAGGCGCGGAGGGTGGTGGTGGGTGGCGTTGCTGCGGTCGTGGCGAGCCGTTTTCTTGGCGGTGCGGATCAGTTGGTGGTGTTTCCGGGTGGCGAGCTTCAGGGTGGTCCTGTTGTCCGGCGTGGGTTCCTTTCTCCAGGCTTTCTCGAGGGCTCGGCAGTTCTTCTTGGAGCTCTTGAGTTCGTCGGTGAACCATGGGGCTCTCTTGTTGCCGGGTCTGCTGGGCGGGATCCTAAGAGGGGCGAGTTTGTCCGCGCAGTGGCTGATCCACTTTGTGAGGTTGACGGCGGCCTGGCTGGGGTTCGCTGAGCTGGCCGGAGGATGCTGGCTCAGGGAAGTGGCGAGCTGGTCTGCTGTGATTTTGGTCCAGCTTCTTCGAGCAACCTGTTGCTGGTGGTGGTGGATCGTCGTTCTTCTGAAGGTGAAGTGGATGCATCTGTGGTCCGTCCAGTCGAGTTCTGTGGCGTGGCTGAAGGCGATGTCTTTGCTGGATGAGAAGATGGCGTTGAGTGTGTGTCCGGCGAGGTGGGTGGGGGTGGGCACCAGCTGCTTGAGTCCAAGGTTGGCAAGGTTGTCGAGCAGGGTGCTGGTGTTGTAGTCGTTGTTGTTCTCCAGGTGGAAGTTGAAGTCCCCCAGGAGGATGTAGTCAGCGGAGGGGAGGGCGTGCGGGCTGACGAAGTCGGCGATGTCCTCGCTGAATTGAGTGCGTGGTCCCGGAGGTCGGTAGATCAGGGTGCCTCTGAGGGTGGTCTTCGGGTCGGTGTGGATCTGGAAATGCAGGTGTTCGGCGGAGGGTGGGGTGTTGTCGGTGCTGGTCGTGATGCGGATGGTGTTCTTGTGGATGATGGCGATGCCTCCTCCCACCTGGTTGGCGTTGCGGTCCCTCCGGGTGATCTTGTAGATCACCCGGAAGAAGAAGAAGAAGACCAAAACAACAAAAATCCAACATACACAACTCAAAATATGACTTTTAAAATGTTTCAGCAATTCTGTCCATACGAAACTAAGGATGTGGTGATTTTACAGTACCTTCAAATGCATCAAAATTCACAAGGCAAGGAAGCAGCAGAAAAAGGAAGCGTCGGAAAATGCAGCGATGTGTCAGTTCCTAAGACTGTGTGGAGGTTCTGCTGCATGCAGAAGTGTTGCATCAAATCCAGATTGTAGTGGACAGCGAGGCATCAATTCCAAGATGGCTCCAGTCTATGGGTGTTGCGTCATAAAAACTTGCTGCACAGGTGCAATGTGTGAAGATCCAGACGTGCTGGAGGTCGTTGCGGTGGGAAGAATCATGCACTGCGTCAATTTCTTCAGTCTCAGTGCAACAATACGTTGGTTCTTTCAGTAACACACAAAGCTTACGCCAGAGTCAGTGCAAGGGTCTCAGACTTTGAAGACATGGTGCGCTGAACCCGGGTTGCAGCGGTTTCTTCAATCGCTGACAGGCGGAGTGTCAATGACTTCAGTAGTATGGCAGTGGTGGTGGAAATTTCTCCCGCACGGCAGTGCTCTGTCAGAAAAATAGGTGCTGGAAGGGCCATGCATTGAATTTGATGGTTTCAAGCAGGTCTTTGTAGCAGAAATAACCTCCAAAGGCCCAGATCTGGATTTGCACTAAAAGGCACGTCAGAACTCCCAGCAGTGGAGTTCCAAGATGCTGCAGTGGAAGTTGTTATGTCCCTGAGACTTCTTGACAGGAGGCAAACTCTACTTCAAGCCCTTAGAGAATTTTCTAAAGATGGATACTGCAAAGTAAAAGTCCAGTCTTTTCCACTGCCCATAGACAAAAGCAGCAACACAGCAAAGCAACACACAGCCAAGAGGCAGTACTCCTCCTGACAGCTCTTCAGCTCTTCTTCTTGGCAAGGTCGTCTTGATCCAGAAGTGTTCTAATATCTGGGGTTTTATTTTCAATACTTATACCCATTTTGGTATTTGAATTTGGCAAATTTCAAAGAAAGTATTTGTTGTTCACAAACTCTTGCCTTGCCCAGCCTTGGCTCCAGACACACTCCAAGGGGGTGAAGGCAGCATTGTCAGGAGACAGGCACAGTCCTATTCAGGTATCAATGATAACTCCTACCACTCTAGCCCCGGAAGATCCAGCAGCCAGTGATGGCTCATCGGGATATGCAGGACACACCTCAATTTAGGTGACTGTCTAGAGTGAATACACAAACAGCCACTGTCAGTCCAAGCCACAGGTGGATTTCACAGGCAGACTGAGACATAGAATGGTTAAACAAGTAAATGCCCACTTTCTAAAAGTAAAAACAACAGTTGATGGACGGAATGCAGAGCAATGTCATACATTCACCCCAGCACAGAGATCTGGGCCTAAAGCCATCGTTTTTTTACTCACCATGCCATTCAAGTTTGAAGCCAGCCATATGCAAATCAGTCTTGACCCTGTGCCCCATGGGAACAGTGCAGCCCGAACTGCTAAGCCCGGTCCTCCCTGGACCGGAATCAAGCATCCAAGGACCGGTTTCAGGCTTTCAGCCCTTATCAACCAGGATAGCTTGATTCCAGTGGCATGGAGAGCACGGGACTCACGTCTGAGCATACCCATCCCACTCGGGTGACAAATGCAAAAACAACAGTTGATAGACAGAATGCAGAACAATGTCATACATTCACCCCAGTACAGAGATACGGGCCTAAATCCATCTTGTTTTACTCACCATGCCATTCCAGTTTGAACTCAGCCATATGCAAATCATTCTTGACCCTGTGCCCCATGGGAACAGTCCAGCTCGAACTGCCAAACCAGGTCCTCCCTGTACTGGGAACAAGTATCCTAGCACCGGTTTCGGGCTTTCAGCCCTCATCAGCCAGGATAGCTTGAGTCCAGTGGCATGGAGAGCACAGGACTCACGTCTGAGCATACCCATCCCACTCGGGTGACAAATGCAAAAAAAACAGTTGATAGACAGAATGCAGAACAATGTCATACATGCACCCCCGTACAGAGATCCGGGCCTAAATCCATCATTGTTTTACTCACCATGCCATTCCAGTTTGAACTCAGCCATATGCAAATCATTCTTGACCCTGTGCCCCATGGGAACAGTCCAGCTCGAACTGCCAAACCAGGTCCTCCCTGGACTGGAACAAGCATCCTAGGACCGGTTTTGGGCTTTCAGCCCTCATCAGCCAGGATAGCTTGAGTCAAGTGGCATGGAGAGCACGGACTCACATACCCAGGGGTTACATTTCACGTATCGTAGTGCAGCAAGTGAAGCTGCTGCTCTGTGTGCATGAAAGGGAGAAAGCAGTAATTCCCGGCACAGGGTGGTTTTGGTAAAGTTGTACCTACCTCGCTCAAGGTGGGGGCTGACTTTACACAATTTCGAGCATTATTTTCTGGCGCCTCAAATCCTGTGGGTGGTCAAATGGGTGGCGGAATTGCATCAATCGGACTCGCGCAGCGTGACCCCCCGTATTCTTTGGATCAGATACTTTCCATGTTTCACCCCTGTCATAGATTGAATGAGCCTTTCTCATTGCTGGTCTCAATGGCACTGAGGTTTTTCGGAGAGCGCCCCGTCTTACTAGACACGCTATATCATATGCGCCTGTAGTGCCTTTATTAGATATGCCAACCATACGGGACGTGTTCGTAGTTCTGATTTGACGGAATGGGAAGGAGCAGGCATATCTACTTTGGATAGCTAAGTGGGATATTGACCGAGGAAGGCCCTATTCGGAAACAAAATGGTCCATGGTCTTGGAAAGCCCCAAGCAGGTCCCCAGAAATGCTCGTTTTCGATTGATTCCGTCTTATATTATCCATAGGGCTTATCTTTCCCCAGACTAGATTAAGAGAATTTTTTATAGACAAGATGCGTGTTGCCCGCGATGTAAGATGATGGACGAGGACCTCCTGCAAATGCTCTGGGCCTGCCCCGCTCTGCGTGTTTACTGGGAGGGAGTGTTTGAAGCATTGGTCACGTGTACTGATAGGGAAGTGCAAAATACATGGGAGACCTGCATTACTAGCATCTTCCCCAGAAACAGAAAACACAAAGCATCTACCCGGTTTTTGGATCTGGATTTTAAGGTGGCCAAGTGATTGATCACCCGCCGTTGGAAGGCAGCAGACACCCGCCAACTAAAGCCTGGTTTCTCTCAATGTTGAACTGGGTGAAAACGGAAGCAGTTTCATTGGTTCGGGAAGACACAATGGGACTGCGAAAATTGCCTATTTCCACTGCATGGAATACAAGGGCTGTTGATGCTGGATGACCAAACAGATGTCCCCACATCGGATGCATAGAGCATGATATCTGGGTGGGTTTGTGGCTCGTGTTTTGAATTGCTGCGCGACTAGGGCCACCCCCACTCCGCAATGGATGGTCCTCTCTCCTAACACTTTAGATGTGCATCTATGAGTTAATTGATGGGCTCTCCCCTTAGAATTCATGGGGTCTGTGTCTTTTTCCACACCTTTTTGTGGCCCCTATTTCGTTTCCCACTCCCTTTTCTGGCGGTTTTTTCCCATGTTGGGGGTCTGTGTTTTGTTATTTTCTAAAAATTATTTGGCTATCTGCACAGATTAATGTGATATGGCGGAGTGAAGCCATAAGTGTTGTATTCTTGTGATTGACAAGACTTGCTCAACTACCATTTTCTTTATTGTATAATAATTTGATGATGCAACATTCTTATTGGTGGGTAGAGGTTATTTGACTAATGGGAAATGATATATGCCAATTTCAACCATGTACGATTGACAAATGTACTGATGTTAGTGTACAGCTACCTTGTGACTTTGGCTTGATTTTTCTCGCTACTAGCCTTGTATGGTGCTCTGTACGGTGTTGTACTTCCTTCTTTATATGTTCGCAAGCGCACATTTCTAATAAACGGGTCAAACAAAAAAAATGAAAGGGAGAGAGCAGGTGTGTGCCATATTTACAAAGACATGGGACAGTTCTGCTCTGTCCTAGCACTGGTGCACTTGAAGCTTCCTAGAGCCAAGGCAGGCACCCTTGAGTCATGGTGCAACGGTGCCTATGTTGTGGTCAAGATAGTTTATGTGTACAAACGATACCTTACTGCAGAAAAACTATCCTTTGAGGCTATTTCCTCTTTGTATGTGTGATGCTGAATGCAGCGCACTTGAAAAGAAGAAAAAATTAGGATAAATAAAGATATCCGCTTTATGCCAACCCAAGGTAGGCACACCATTTTGGAAAAAACTCATCTTTAGAAATCTCTGTAAATATGGGCTTGCGTCAACATACATGGGTGTATGCATAACACCCATGCACCACCCATGTAACGCCTACCTGATGCAAGGTAGCACATGGCAATGCTATGCGCTGTCTCGCATTACTTAATTTTAACAAGGTCACGGAAATTAGGATTTGTGTGGCTTTGCGAATCCCCAAATAGATTTTGCATCGGACTGCGTCAAAAAAGTGACACATCTCTACCCAAACTCTTAGTAAACCTGGGCTTAGGTTTTTGTGTATCATATGCCCATATACCAATCCTGAAATATCACATTTATGATAGTATTTTGTGCATGTCCTTACATGCCAGGTATTGCCATCATGTGACCGTCAGTGCCATTGCATGGCTAGGTCATCCTACCACAGTCACATGTGGGCACATGCACAGGTGTTCAAACGTACACTCACAGACGTACACATAAAGGCACACGTATAAGCAGACACACTAGCTATATATGTACACATTGAAGACAAAAGGCAGACACAGGCAGGTGTGCAAACACACATACACATAATTAGTTTGGTGTAATCACTCGCCACTACCCACCTTCCCATCCCTTCCTCACATAACTGCTGGTCGCTCTAGGCTCTGTCATCTCTAACTTCTGCCAGGAGTCAGTTTGTGGTTATTTATGACTCAGTGTGGATTAGCAACTCGCAAATGTTCTCTTAAAAATTAATTGTTTAATTCTTTTAATAAACAACAATGCATTCTAAGTCCTTATTTTCTTTGTTGAATTGCCCTATTGTAACAGAACTTCGCCTTACTTCTAATTCAATTAAAGACAATGCAACCCGCTAAAGCAGACGTTGTGCTTGTTCAAGCTCTACATTTATTATTGCTTTACATAACCCAATGGAAAAAGTGCAAACACTTCATCAGGCGGTTAATTATTTTCTTCTCTAGTCCTTCTACTCTTTTAGAGCCATGACTCCCGTGATTCAATGAAGATTTTTTTTCTTTTTTCTGATTGTCCTTTTATCAGTTTGTTTCGATTCAATCATTACATAGTTTTTTAAATTTAATTAATTTTGTTAAATATTCTCATACCATGCAGAATACATAACAATTATATACGATTTACAGATTCATTTTCTTTTATATATCAATAGAAAAAGGATTTTGAATCACGTTCTTCCAAATAACTCATGTGAACCTACTATAATTAAAAGATCAACCTGCAACAGTATAAGTGACACTATATTGATATATGTAAGAAATTGGGTTACTGATTGAGTGGGGTGAAACCCTTCTTGTTAGAAATAGGTTTTCTGGTTGGCTAAGGTATGCACCTAAGCCAGGCAGAACCCACCACTCTAGTCAGGGTAAAGGAGTTACACATCCAAGATAACCCCTGCCCACCCCCTTGGTAGCTTAACACGAGCAGTCAGCCTTATCCTAGAGGAAATGTGTATAAAGTGCTTCTGCAACACACACGAGTGACACAATAAATACACCAGAAAAGGGACACCACACAGTGGTGTTTAAAAATACGTACCTGTATTGCATATAAACATAGATCAAACCCATATAAACCAATAATCAGTTTGCCAACGAGGAAATTGTCATAACATCACAGTTAGTGCAATAATACAAAGACTTATAAGTCAAGTTCACTGCTCATACAATGTACATCCTAAAATAATACTTGTTATCCTGACACGGTAAGGCAACATCAATATATCACATAACATCAGGGCATGAAATGCAGCAGCGTAGGTTGTTATGTTCTGTTAAATTAACTTATAATGCAAATGAATCACCCCCAAAGGGGTATCTCAGCGCAGCAGAGACCAACAAGCGGGCAGCCATTGTATCAGAATAGTTCGGTTTTGAGAAGTTTTCTGAAAATAAGGTGATCAGTGCACTTTTGTGTGTGAGTAGGAAGTTTGTTCCAGTAGCAAGGGACCAGATACCAGAAGACTCGGCCTCAGAACGAATTTTCTTGATTTGTGGTACCATAAGAAGTGATTTGTTCATTGATCTTAAAGGCTTGCCTGGCAAGTAAGAGATGAGTTTCTCCAATAGGTGTCTGGGTCCCTTGCCATTTAGCGCGTTATGCACTATACAGCAGTTTTAAAACTAATTATTTTACAAGCAGGAAGCCAATGGAGTGAGTGCAGCAGGGGAGTAGAGGCAGATCTGGCTGGCAAATTATGGATTAAATGGGCAGGTGTATTTTGAAACACTTGTAGTTTATCGCATAGAGATTAATTAACTGTGGCAAGAAAAGCATTGCAAAAGTCCAGGCGTCTGATTACCAAAGCCTGTACTAAGGTCTTGCTCATTGAGAGTGGGTTTAAGGGAAAGACTGTGCAACAGACTCATTGCATGAAAGCAGGTGCCAGTGGTGGCCACTACCTGATCTTTCATAGCAAGAAAGCAGGTGCCAGTGGTAGCCACTACCTGATCTTTCATAGCAAGTCTGGTCCAAGCTAACACCCAGGTTTTTTTTACTGAGGATTTGGGGAAAGGTGCAGTTTCCAATTCTGATGGCCTCCATTCTGGGGACCAGAGCTGCTGTGCAATACCAAGGAGCATAATCTCCATGTTGCTGGTATTTAGCTGAAGACAATTATCAGCCATTCAAGCCAAGATGGCTTTCATTGCATTAGCAAAGGGATCTCTCATTGCGGCAAGATCTCTATCAAAAGAGATCAGAAGTTGAGTATCATTCGCTTATGAAAGAGGTGTGAATCTGTAGGCTCTGATAGTTTGTGCAAGAGAGGATACATATATATTGAATAATGTTGGGCTGAGACAAAAGCCCTGAGGCACCCCCTTTTTGATCTCCATGGTACGTGAACTGAACGGACCCAAATTGATGGTCTGAGTTTGTTAAGACCGGAAACTTGTGAACCATTGTAGAGTTGTGCCCCGGATGCCTATCTCATCCAGTCTCTGTTTCAGTCTGGGATGAGATACTGTATCAAAGGCTGATGATTTGTTTTACAAATGGGGGTCTCTATTTGGCAGAGGTAAGTACCTTTGTCCAAATGGGGACCCTGGCTTCTAGTCAGGCTAAGGGTGATACACATTTGGATAACCCCTGCTCACCCCCGGAGTAGCTTGGCACGAGCAGACAGACTTATCCCAAAGGCAATGTGTAAACTATGTGTATTCAACACACAACTCGTTGTGCATGCAGCATCGCAAAATGCGATGCTGCGCGCGTAACTAAATTTGTATTATTCATTGAAATGTTTACTTACCTATGTTCATTCATATTCCAGTGTTTACTACCACCCACCCTGCCCCTCCCCTGCCCCGCCTCTCTGCTCCACGGAACTTCCTCCACAGGCCGCTACTGATGTCACACACACCAGTACATATCCTACCTTTCACATAAACTACACCCTGCCCAGGGGAGTACCTTAAACCTACCATGGGGGTGCCTTACATGTAAGAAAAGGGAACGTTAGGGCCTGAAAAGTAGATGCACTTGCCAGGTCGATATGGCAGTTAACAAACTGCGCACAGACACTGCAGTGGCAGGTCTGAGATACCTTTTCATGACTAATCATGTGGGTGGCACAATCAGATCTGCAGGCCCACTAGTGGCATTTGATTTACAGACCTTTGCACACTCAGTGCACTTTACTAGGGGCTTACCAGTAAATCAAATATGCCATTTATGGATAACCAATCAATCCGATAGCCAACAAAAGCAGGTCAGGAAAAAATAGGAGAAAGAGGCATAACATTTGGGGATAACCCTGCACAAAGTGCTAAGTCCAACAATATGTCTAGCAGCACGAGCATTGACGGCTGATTTTCATCCTGGGAGCATCTAATATGGTACGTGACTATAAGCATGGTTTCGGTGCTGTGCGTAGCTCTAAACCCAGACTGGAATGAGTCTAAGATCCTATTGGGCTCAAGATACTCCACAAATTGTCTGTTAATGTAACTTTCCAATAGTTTACTCAACAAGGGGAGCCCAGTGGAGCCGTTTAGGCAGCTATAGAGGAGTTTGGCTCTGGTTCACCCCCTCGACCATCACCCAACCAGACGGATATTGGACATGGTTTTTCTTCGTCTCCACGCTGTGTTTCCTTCCCTCCACCACCTCCTCCCTCCGTGATCCGGGGGCTACCTCCCCTTTCGAGCTGATACGTTAATATCTCTTGTTACTGTGTAATCACTGTTTTTCTTCTTACGTTTATTCTTGCCTCCAGTAACTGATGTAATTTTTTAACCTGTAACTCTCTGATCTTCATGTAAAGCCACGGTGCCCGAGCAACTTTGGCTGATGCCCGGTGGAGTTGTCATATGCAGCTATACAGGGGTTTGGCTCTGGTTCACCCCTCGGCCTGCACCTACCCGGCCGGACATCAGACATTGTTTTCCTTGCCTCCCTGTTGTGTTTTTCTACCTGCATTCCCTACCCCTGTTTAGCATTGCCCCTCTACCTCTTCACTCCCCATAAGACTTGTGTATGCACTAATAATCTCACATTTTGTGTAATCTCATGTTTCTTCTTTTCTCCTATATCTTTTCTTGTCTATGTAATTATGGAACCTGTAACTCACTGATTCTCATGTTGAGTGCTCTGATACCTCTGGGTCTAGCCAACGCTATATAAAACTTTGCAAATAAAATAAATAAATAAAGGAAAATGGGGCGATAGCGGATTTCCAGTCTTCTAGAATCTTGCCCATGCTTATCTAAAGATCTAGTAGCGAGCAGAAGGCCAGAGCAAGCCGATTAGACAGAGTAGCTGCTATCTTGGCCGGAAAAGTACCTAGTAGGAATCCTGATTTCATAGCCTTCTAGGCTTTGCAAACAGAATTAGGCCTAAGAAGAGCCAGTTTCTCTTAGGTGCAAGTATTGATGGCCTTAGCTTTAGAGCCTATGGAATCCAAACTTACAAGGTGAAAAAAGTTTAGCAGATTATTGTAGATCTGATTTACTTTTTCTGCCAGACGGTCTGTAATGGCATCGCACAAAGCTTGTGAAGGTGAGGTATCTGTTAAGGAGGCCTCTGGGTTAATGAAATAATTAAATATTTTATATAACTCTTGACAGGAGTTATCTGCCTGTCCGAGTTGCAGTGAAATATATGTTTTGTGTGCTTTCCTAATGTTGTAATGGTACTGTATTAAGGTTTTTTTCCCTGCGTAATTCTGGAGTATACTAAGGGGCATGTGGCCCATGTCTAGGTGAAGAATAGTTTTTCATTGGGGCTAGATTGTTAATATTTGTATTTAAAGATGATTGATACTCCACCAGTGCCTCCTGCACATCTACAGCCTCTATAAGTTTGGAGTAGTAAATGCTTTGGTGAAAGCATCTGGTGAGACTTTACACCATTGTCTCCTGTGTTTAGGCTCAGGTTTATTTTCAGAGTGTTTATGTACATAAGCTGATGCGATTCGAAAATCAATTAGTGAATGATCAGTCCACAGGAGGGGGTAAGGGACCTCACAGGACATTAGGGGGGAGTTCTTAAAAATCAAATCCAAGGTGTGGCCTGCAGCAGCAGCGGCTCGTGCAGGTAAGAGCGGTGGGGTGGTGAGACCTGGTGGGTGGGATTCAGGCAAACGATGATGAGGTAAAATTAAATAAATAATTAATTTTCCCTCACCATCGTCTGTTGAAATTCCCAACCACCCGGCCCCACCACTATTGCCTGCACGGGCAGCGGCTGGCCTGCAGTATGTGTGGGACCTTTGACAATTTGTTTGAGACCTAACGTGATGGGTCAGCATGAAGTTGCAAGGCCTCTGAAGTTAAAGGGTCTTCCATATGCACATTGAAGTCTCCTAGTAAAATAACGTTTTTTAAATCCAGCTTATGAGTAGCAATAGTTTCCATGTTTTTGTGACTAAAATTTCCTGTGTGGTGATATACAACAGCTCCTTTCCAGCTGGTCAGGGGAGAAAATTCTACCTCAAAGACACATATCTCGGCCCAATCCTCAGAGAAGGTTTCAACGAAGGAGATTTTTAAAGAGTCTTTAAAAATAATTGCTAGGCCTCCAAACATTCTGCCCTCCCTATCCAATCTCAAGATGGGGTAATTATTTGGAAGTGCGATCGCGATGGATGGAAAAGTGGACGGTTTTAGACAGGTCTCTGTAAGAAATTCCAGATCAGGTGAGGTGGAGGTAATTGTGTCCCAGATTTCAATTGCATGTTTAGTTAATGATCTAACATTGCATAGAAATGCCTTCCACACCACTGCAGACCAAGGGAGAGAGTCAGCAGGGGCCACTAGAGATGGGTCATCCCCAGATGTTAGGGATTCATTGATAAGGGTTAGGGGCAGTTTTCAGGGTGAGGCATTAAAAATGACAGTTGAAACAAGCGTGGTTGCTTATATGTATGAGTTCCTCTGCTAAATAGGTGATTTTTGGTATACTGCTCGTTTCTAGGGCGAAAGGTGCAGGGGGTCCTGGCAATGATCGGGCGCGGATGGGCGTAGAAGGGCTTGCCTTCTGCATGCGATGGACACACCCGTTGTGCATAAGCACCGCCATCTAGCCCAAGTAGGAGGGAGGTAGTGCAGCTAGACTGCTAATCCCCATGGTTCATGTCAAAGAACCAAAAGTGAGGAGATTCGCCCGAGAAAGCACATGAATCACGAAAACATCATTGTACATTAATCACCCACTATGTTCATCACACATCAGTAATGCATGGAGTGCAAACATGCCACTCTAAACACCTAGACACTGTGCACCTGCATCTCTATTACATGTTAGGTGGTACTGTGAGCACCAAGATTAGGTTATAGGAACACCTGCATTCCTACTATTTTGCTTACAGTAAACCAAAGGCAGATTCAGCAATGGGAGGAGTAGGGCCCAATATGGAGGAGTAGGGCCCAATATGGAGGAGTAGGGCCCATGCACTGCAGACAACAGCGTGGAGGGAAGGCAAGGTGACTGCCAACAAGTGCATGGTGCAGCCAAAACACAGTGAAGCCCAGCCCCCAAACACTGAGGGAGACCGGGCCGTTGGGCTCCTGGAGACACGCTACCGGTAATTCTACCAGCGGTTTGGGTACTGCTGTGTCTTCTCTTGGAATCCAGGCCCACCACTCATCATCAGCGAAGCTCCTCCATGCAGCCGTTGCAGCTGCGGTGTCTTGCTCCGGCTGGAAAGGACAGCACTGAGGAACCAAAGGGAGCACTTTAGGTCCCCGCTAGTCCTGAGCACGAGACACAGCACTCAATGCTCACTGGTAGCAATTTCCTCCTGGGAGCTCTCACACCTAGGGCACTCTCCTAGAACTCTGCTGTGAAATCTTTCTGAGGCTGCGAGACTCGGTCACCAGCCCCGAGAGGTAAAAAGAGGGCCCTGGCACACCTGCGGCAATCAATAACATAAAACTTAAGGTGCTTACCAAAAGATGCAAAACGGAGCACTCAGCCTGTGTTGATTGTAGGGAAAAAGCAAAAACGCTCACCACATGTTGGGGAAGTGAAACATGCAGAACTCCCAACGTACTGCTTGGCACAAAACTACAGGGAAAATAAATCGCTCAACACGCACAGATCCAGTCAACTTCTCTCTGAAAGGGGAAAGTGCTCCACATGCACTTTCCTACGGATGTATGACGTTATAACGCATACCATTACAACTACCTACCATTACAACGCGACCATTACAACGCATACCATTACAACGCATAGCGCTTAGAGGTGCTGGATAGTGGTAAGTATAATTTACTATTCCAACTCCAGTCCCCGTGGACACTAGGGAAGGTGTTGGATAGTAAATTAAACTTATTCCCTATCCTAGAGCGCCCCCCAGCGCAATGCGTTGTAATGGTATGCGTTGTAATGGTCGCGTTGTAATGGTAGGTAGTTGTAAAAACTTCGTTGTAACAGTTGTACACCTTTATGGACTAAACAGAGCATATACGCTTCTTTACTGGAAGCCAGTGAAGGCTCCTTAAACATGGAGCCGATGGAGATCTTCGTGGTAGGTTCAAAATCAGCCGGGCTGCGGTGTTCTGAAGAACCTGTAATCTGTTTAGATGATGTTAATTTATAGCTAAGAGGAGTGCATTCCCGTAATCTATTCTATTTATGATTAGACCCTGGAATAGGGGTTTCTGAGCCTCAGCAGGAATCCACTTAAAAACTTTCCTGAGGCTAGGCATAAGTCCGAAGCCAGTACCTACGATATTATGTATTTGGTTCATCATGGACAATTTATTGTCAATGTGAAAACCCAAGTTCCGTACTGATTCCTTAGGAGTTGGACAACTGCCCAAGTTCGTAGGCCACCAATCCTGGGCCCAATATTCTGCAGCTTTACCAAAGAGCATGATTTCAGATTTACTGCCGTTGAGCTGCAGATGGTTGATGCTCATCCATTTCTCAAACTCAATCATGCAGTTTCTAAAACACGTCTTGTCTCATTTGGATCGGGACCCAACGTGACCAGAATCTAGTTATCGTCAGAGTAGGAGAGACCTTCGAAGCCAAAGGTTCTAGTCCAGGGGTCTCCAACCGGTCGGTCGCGAGCTACCGGTAGCTCGCCATCAGCCTACCAGTAGCTCGCGGTCCGATGCCCACTTTAGTACCCTATCACTGTCATTATGTCTTTTTTAGGCCTTTTTGGCCACTTGTCTGTTCTTGTCGTAGTTTCTTTCGGTATCACAGTGCTGCTATTGGCTAATAAGTTAGCAGGGGCAGGGAGAAGTGGGTGATGTCGACCTGACTGAAGCAGGGTTAGTTTGGGGACCTACAATGCACAATTTGTACGTTGCTGCTGCATTGGGGTTGGCTGCGTGATTCCAACAATCAAATGGAGACTCACTCAGCCCTGCTGCGGCCTCCTTAATACCATGTGGCCTGTCACAGCATGAGCATCACTGAGCAGTGCCCTCATAAATCAGCGGGACGGTGCTTTGCCTTTTATTTCTAGCAAGGCGCGCCTGCCTAACCCCCATGACCACGCAGGGTGTCTGGACAATGTCGATCATAGCTTAAATTTGCCATTCCTGGTGCCAGCCTCTGCTAGGCTCAAGTATCACCTTTTAACTATGTAGTAGGCAGAGGAGGTCATGTTCTTTGGTGCCAGATGTACTATGCATCAGAAAATGTGTGTTTTTTTTCTGGGGCCACCCCACCCCAAGCACTAGCAGACAATGATTGCCGCCCAGTGAAAACAGGAGGAGCACTGACCTGAGACTTCCTGCGGGGGATGGAGGGTGCATAGGGCACACTGTCACCCCAGATTGTTTAGAGAGGGCCCTCTCCTGACGGGCCTGCATGTTGGAGAGGCTGGGGTACACACCTGTTGTCTAATCATGCTGTTACCAGCAACGCTGAGCTGTCTTTTAAAAGACTCCTTTGCAGCCAACGGTAGAACGGCATTGCAGGCAGCATGTAGTCCGTGCACTCTGATGAGCCCCAGGCTCAGTCAAGAGAGAAGTCTGCATTTTTGCCTAGCATGATGCCAGCAGCAGAGCACCAGCACCGACAGAGGCCACAGAGCGACGAGTGATGCCTGCAGCCAGCAGTGTCCTTGGCATGATGCCACTCCACCTGCAGGAGCATGCCCCCTTCAGAGAGAGCACCCCTGCCCCTGTCGTATGTGTGATTCCAGCAGATTAGGACCGCAACCACCAGCATTAAGACCAAGTTATGGTAAGTCTACTCTACATTAAATAACCATCTGGGTGCACTTTGTGGAGAGCCAAATAAGTAAGTCAAATGCTTAGTTTGTAACAAGTCTTAAGTAGTTTAAAATACCTTGGTGCAGCCTACATGTGTAATCGTTTTTGATTCATGCTTGCCCTGAGGTCGCTGTGTAGTATTGCATAGAGGGGCGTCTGTATCTGTATTAATTAAACAAGAGAGTAAAGTATGCATCTCACCCTTAATTTATCCTATATTAAAAAAATAAAAGACCGTGACGCCTTCTACTAATATCCATAAGATCATGCATTTTGTGTGGTTACTTTTTAAGTCTATGACCAAACTGCTTTATTTTGACACTAAATAAAAAAATATGCTTTCCTCCTTAAAGGGTGAGCATATAAGTGAAGTTATTTGAACTAATTTTTCGAGACCTGCTCTGTTTTAAGGTCAGACAATGTGGTTCGTGACCTTCCATTTGAGAAGTTTTATATCTGTTTCAGAACTTTTCATGTTTCAGAAGTGGGCAATTTGTGAAATTTGTTTTCATGGATATTATGCTTAAATGTCATACATATGCAACCTGAAAACTCGACAGCTGTTGAAGTTGTTTCTGGCCACAAACCGGTCCCAGGAACATCATTTTACATTTCTTTTTTGATTAAAATGTAATGAAATGATGAGAGAAGGGTATAATAACTTCCTGGCTTCGGTTTGTGCCTAGGGACAACTTACAAGAGATACCTTATTGTAAAAAAAAATCCTGAAAAACACTGCTTTAATTTAATGAAATAATGGGAGAAATTTAAAACAAGTTTTAATTTTATGGCACAATGACATTAGGCTCAACACCTCACTTTTTTTAAAATGTATCCTATTTGAAAAAATAACCTAACCCCTGCAGTGGCTATAATTTTCTGAGGCCAATGAACAAGGAAAGGTGAAACATGAATCAAGCTTAGGTGTATGCCCCCTTCCTTTCACTAGCACATGTTTTAAAATATTGCAAATGAGGACACAAAAGTCATTCAAAAATGGTATCCATTAAAAAATGACGCTCTTTTATTTCTCCAACATGGAGAAGCATTTCAAGGAGTTTTTAAACATGAAACAGTCATGGACTGCCATCGCCCCTTGTGTTATGACAATGCTATATTAATGTACTAAGATGCAAGTCATGTGTAACAGCTTTATATCCTCTTGGGTGAGATTTTTGCACAGTGCACACCCTGACCTCAAGCATTTTAAGTTACAGTTATGTGTGATAATAAAGAAATAGAAGGCACAATGTAATAAAATAGTTGTATCGCTGCATTTATATTTAGAGCTTATTACCCCTTTGTGGGGCACTGAGGTACTTGCATAATGGCCAGCAAGCTATGCCATGTAGGGTGTGTGGTTGGTATGGTGTTGTCATTGTCTTGTGATCCTGTGTGGCAGCGTTTCCGTGTCATACGTGATGACCACCAAGGTGCCTTTACTGTGTTATGGGATGGAGCAGTATAGTGGATGACCAGGTATGAGAGACAGACATTCAGTTTATGGCTTTCAACATGCTGGTAGCTTTACACAGTTCTGCAAGTCCCTATAATTTTATGATTGTAGTGTGCTTAGCTGGTGACTGCAGTGGCCAGGATCACACAATCTGTTGAAGTGAGATACTGGAATAGGTTTTCTGGTTTCATGTTGTGGTTGCATATACTAAATAGGTAGATCTTTCTCTGTAGTGGCCCTTTAGTCAATGAATCTGTGCTTAGGGGGACTCCAGGAACAATTTGCGAGTTGCTCGGCCTTTAGTAGCTCACGTCGATTTTCACTGATCAGAAGTAGCTCTCACTATAGAAAAGGTTGGAGACCCCTGTTCTAATCACTCTAGCAAGGGGTGTCATATAGACATTAAAAAGCGTAGGGCTCAAAATAGAGCCCTGCGGAACACCCATCTTAACTGGTCTTTCACTTGCTATGTTTTTACCAATTTGGACCGCTGTTGTGCGATCAGATAAATAGCTTGTGAACCATTTTAAGGCGGTTCCTCTGACACCAATCTCCCACAACCGTTGAATTAACATGGATTGGGAGATGGTGTCAAATGCCGCTGACAAGTCAAGCAAGACAAGGATAGTTGATTGGTGTTTGTCTGAGGCCAACCTAATATTGTCCACTACTTCCACCAACGCTGTCTCGGTGCTATGGAATGCACGAAAACCCGATTGAGAGGGGTCTAAAAGCTCTTGCTTTTCCAGATAACTCACCAATTGTTGGTTGACATACGATTCCAGTATCTTCCCAAAATACGGAAGCAGTGAAATCGGTCGATAATTTAAAAGGATGTTGGGATCGGCGAGGGTTTCTTCAGTATTGGCCTGTATGCAGTAAAAGGGGAGTTTCAGATTTGACAAGTAACTTTAAATTCCAAGTCACTGAGACAGTAAACTACTCATGCAGGCCCTGCAGTGACAGGCCTGAAATAGGTTTGAAAGGCTACTTCTGTGTGTGGCTCAAGCAAAGCTGCAGGCCCACTAGAAGCATTTAATTTACAGGCCCTGGGAATTTAGGATACCACTGCACAATGGACTTACAGGTCAATGAAATATGCCAAACAGGTGTAAACCAATCATACCAAGTTTAAAGGAGAGAGCATATGTACTTTAGCACGGTTCAGCAGAAATAAAGTGCCCAGAGTCCTAAAGCCAACAAAAACAGGTCAGATAAAATACAAGGGGAATGCAAAAAGTTTTGGGATAACCCTGCAAAAAGGGCCAGGTCGATCAATTCTCAAGCACCAACTACAATTCTTCTCAGGGCGAAGTCACCAGCAACCCAAATTTCACCTGTGATCAACCCTCGGGTAGCTTGGCACAGAACAGTTAGGCTTAACTCAGAGGCAATTTGTAAAGTATTTGTGCAACACTTCAAACAGTAACACTGTGACAACACCCCAGAAAAGGATCCCACACCAGATTAGAATAATTGAGTTATTTTTTATAAATAAAACAAGACCAAAATGACAAACATCCAATTAATAGAACTGTAGATATGCAATTTTAAATATGTCATTAAAAATAATGCCAAAAAGCAAAAACACCAACTATGGATATCTAATCGCTCTGGACTAGTATGGAGTTACAAGTTCAGGCCAATCATAATGTAGCACAGGCCAGCTACAGGGACCCAGGTGGCCTGCTGAACAAAGTGCCTACAATCCTGGTTTGCAGAGTGTTGCGACGATCCAAGGAGAAGATGTGTTATGTAGGCAAAGCAATACGTCGGTTCCAAGGGGCAGTGAGGCTGCGATGTGGGGTCCTGCGTTATAATTGAGGAGCCTGTCAATGAGGACTTGTGATGCAAAGTCCGGCGTTGAGGATGTGTTGCGCAGTCCGGGCAATGCGTCAGTTCCAGGTAGCTCAGAGGTTGCAATGTGGAGTCTCTTGTCATCATCAAGGCTGCCATTGATGAGGGATGTGATGGCCTGTGCCGAGGATGTGTTGCTCAGCAGCAGTTCTGAAGAGGCATCAAAGGTGATGTGAGTATTTGCAAAGGGTCAGATCCACGCAGCGGTGATGATGTGTCAGTTCTGCTTGAGGTTGTGCCATGCAACAACGGAGAAGCATCGGTTCATTTGGGTCAACAGAGGTCGATTGAACACTTTAGGCCCACTTCCAAGGCTCCAGGACCGGGGTGGCACCACTTGGCAGGGTAGACTCACAGATGACAGAATCCAGGTGCTGAGTTCAAGTTTGTTGGATACAATGTAAAAAAATGAAGGCATTCCCTGGGTTTTTATATATTAGTATATTTAAGTACTCAACTCAACTGTTCTCCTCTCATTCAATTTAACCACTCACTCTATATGTTCTAAATACACATCTGCTGTATTCCTTTCTTGCTCAATATGGGAAAGTAGAACCACAAAGGCACAAATACAAAAAAAATCAACAATTCAAAGCGTACATTCAATTACATTTATTAAAAAAGTTTTTTATAAAAAGGCTTAAGTTTGTTCATTCATGAATCTTTTTAGCAGCATATCATTCTGTAATAAGTTCTTGGCCTCAACAGTTCATTTTTAATACAGTGCCTAGTGCCAATTTATACAAACAATAAAACAAATGATCATAAAAATATATAGATAAAAAACAAGGGGTTTGTTTTGTCGACGCGTTTCAGTGGATTCAGCTTATATGCCCCACCTTCCTCAGGACAGTTAAAAACGCAGTATTCTTTTATCAAGCCTCTCAAAGTATCTTGCTATTAATTCAGAAACGGGGGCCACCGGTTTGTTACACCAATGTATGGCACCTGTTTGGAATTAAAAATCCTTTTTGTAGACGGTCAGTCTTTTATGTATGTCTAGTTGCACCTACTTCTTCCATATTCAATTGTTCAACCTCTTAAATCTTAGCGTATTTTATAAGAGGCTGTGCAGGTTTGGTTCCCTTTCAACTTAGTCTTCCTTGTTAACATCGGAAGCAGGATTCACTCTTTATTTTCAATTTGTAAAGATGAGGGCCCGACACCTTTATACCTCTTCCTCTTTCCAATGGATCTATTCAATTATCCAATTGTCTTTATCTTGAGTGGTTGTTTAAACGGCCCGAATCAATCCTTCTGTATTTTATATTGAAAATCAGGACCTCATCTTTACAAATTGAAAATAAAGAGTGAATCCTGCTTCCGATGTTAAAAAAGAAGACTAAGTTGAAAGAGAACCAAACCTGCACAGCCTCTTATAAAATACGCTAAGATTTAAGAGGTTGAACAATTGAATATGGAAGAAGTAGGTGCAACTAGACATACATAAAAGACTGACCGTCTACAAAAAGGGTTTTTAATTCCAAACAGGTGCCATACATTCGTGTAACAAACTGGTGCCCCCCGTTTCTGAATTAATAGCAAGATACTTTGAGAGGCTTGAAAAAAGAATACAGTGTTTTTAACTGTCCTGAGGAAGGTGGGGCATATAAGCTGAATCCAATGAAACGCATCGACAAAACAAACCCCTTGGTTTTTATCTATATATTTTTATGATCATTTGGTTCATTGTTTGTATAAATTGGCACTAGGAACTGTATAAAAAATGAACTGTTGAGGCCAAGAACTTATTACAGAATGATATGCTGCTAAAAACATTCATGAATGAACAAACTTAAGCCTTTTTTATAAAAAACTTTTTTAATAAATGTAATTGAATGTACGCTTTGAATTGTTGCTTTATTTTGTATTTGTGCCTTTGTGGTTCTACTTTCCCATATTGAGCAAGAAAGGAATACAGCAGATGTGTTTTTAGAACATATAGAGTGAGTGGTAAATTGAATGAGAGGAGAGCAGTTGAGTTGTTAGCCTATAGGAAAGGTAGGCCTTGCAGAAGTGAAAAACGAATTTAAGAGTTTTTCAGTGCCAGGACATATACAACTTATAATTACATGTTCTACTTACTAAATACTCTGTACCCTGTCCTCTGGGCTGTCTAGGGTCTTACCTAGGAGTGACTTAAATGTATTAAAAAGAAAGGTTGGGCCTGGCAAAAGGTTGACCTGCCAGAAATGGCAGTTAGAAACTGTACACACAGGCTGCAATGGCAGGCCTGAGACTTGTTTAAAGGGTTACTTTAGTGGGTAGTACAATATGTGCTGCAGGCTCACTTGCGGTGTTTAATTTTCAGGTCCTGAAAATATGTAGTATCAATTTACTAGGGGCTTATAAATAAATTGAATATGCTACCTAGGGATAAGCCAATGTTACCATGTTTTGAGAAGTGAGCACGTACAATTTAGCACTGGTCAGCAGTTGTAATGTGCTAAGGCCAACAAAAATGAGATCAGCAAAAATGGAGGAGGAAGGCAAAAAGTTTGGGGAAGACCATCTTAAAGCTGACAGGTCTAACAATATATAAATTAAAATGAATGCTCAATATAATCAAAAAGTATAAGAAAAGAAGGAAGACAGGAGGAGAAGGGAAAGAGGAACATTAAATGATGCTTCTATACATGTGAAAGCGTAAAAATATTATAATAGCCAATCGAAAAATTGGTACACCAGATACTGGCTTATATTTGTATTTCATGTCAGCATACAGAGCTTATTAATGATATAAAAAGAAAAAGGGCATTTTTTGAAAAACTGAGTAAGAAAAAATTCATTGATAAATTAAGAAGGGTTGTGCACTTTCTCAACAGATATATTAGGAGGTTTTGCAATCCCACTAGACTTGCTAAGACATTTTGAAAAAAATCCATGAATTATAATTTTTTCACTGCAAGTGAAATAGATGTAATATATACACTTTCTAACCCATGAATAAATCATACACTTTAAAGTATATATATCAGCAATCTTCTGGTTCATATTTATTTGCTGAAAATCAACCAATTTTGTAACTGGTTCATGCAGTAGACAAGGATCGTAAGAAAATAATTGTAATTAAATGGAATGCTAACATGAAAACTCAAACATATCAGATTCCAGATTTTCATCCAGAAAGTATGCATGGAAGGACAAGTAAATACCATTTGTTTTAAATCACTAAAGTGTCCTCGCAAGACCAACATTTAGCAGCAAGTGTAGTACTTATCTTTGATAGCGAGTTAAGTGCAATTAGCAGGCCATTATATACAAAATATAAAGATTGAGAGGTATTTGCTGCACAGAATTACTTTATTGGTTTGTCAAAATCCTATTACATTACTCTATGGTTTAGCATACATTGAATTATTTCTCCTAATTGAATAATTTCTTTTAATTTTTGTCTGGTATCCTAAACATAGCTAGAGATTTATAAATTAATGTTGATTTTTGAATGAGCTGATAACAACTGAAGTAATCTAATATTGATTTGGCTAGCTCTGTATTAATCATCAGTAGTACTTCTGAACTCCTACAATTGTTGTTAATGCTTTTCAGCCTGATTCCTTGGCCTCTTCAGGATAGTTCAAATAACTGCACTATTCTGCAAAAAAAAAAAAATATGGAGCCACTGTGGACGGTAGCTTCTCCATTCCTGAAACATATCTTTTTGGACTACAGCAATCCCACATGACTCCTAGAGGACTATGAATGGCTAAGTATTCATTGCTAAAGGATCCCTATCCTTACACACAACTGAAATGATTACTATAACTGACTATAACTGATGTGCTACGCCAGTAAACTGGTGATAAAGTCATGTAGAAGTGTGAAATTAAAATGTTTCCAATTCACTGTGGTGAGTGACATCACTATATATGTATATTCTCAATGTTCTAATACTTCTAGTCTCTTCTTCCTGTCACTTGCTAAAGATAAAGGGGGAAATTTACCAAATCTCCATGCAACGCAGCACAGCCTCCCGTGAGGCTGCACTGTGTTGCGCAACAAAGAAGGAGCAGGAGAGCGGCATATTTTCAAAGCTATGGCTCGCTCCTCCCCTTTCCCTTTTGCTGACGCTGATTACAGCTGCTGTGCATCACGCACCACCTTGGCCTCATAGCACTAGGGTTTGTGTGTGTGTGTGTGTGTGTGAGTCTAGCATAGGTTTGGTACAGGAAAGGTACCCTTCCTGTGCAAAATACTATGCCTAGACATGAGGTAAAGCTTTTCCAACTTTGCATGCATGCTGCACAGTGCAGCACGCATGCAAAGTAGTAAAAGGAAGGAGAAATTAAAGCCTTTTTCCTTCCGTGCGCCTCGTTTCAAAGGGTGCAGTTTTCTAACGCTAAACCCAATCTACTGTATTTAGTAAAATGGGTTTAGCATGAGAAACCTTGGGTGGTTGCATGGGGATGCACATTCACCACCCTTGGTATGTCGCCATGGCACAAAGTAATGCAAAGCAGTGCTATGCACTTCTTCGCATTACTTTTACGTTATTTCCAGTGCTAAACAAGTTTAGCGCTGGAAAGTAAATTAAGAAAAAATGATTTTTTCCCATTTTGCATCATTTTTGTAAAGCAAACACAGAGCAAAATCTTAGTAAATCTCCCTCAAAGTATTACATCTTCAAAAAACCGAAAGGATTTGGGGCATATAAACACGCGGCAGCGATAATTATCGCTGGCCCCCCATAGCGTGAGGAATTTTAAGTGTTATCGCCTGCTATCTCAGATAATTATCACCATGCTAGCGCTGTATTACCAACGCATAGCGCAATGGCGATAATTATTCCTGAGATAGCGATGTTTTCCATGGAACATCGCTGTTTTTCCAGCTAAGTTCCATGGAAAACTGCGATATCCTTGTTGATAGGGCTGGGTGGTCTCAGCCCTATAATCCATTTTCAATTGACTAACATTGTTTAGTCAAAGGAAAACCAGGCGTAAGGAAAGTAGTGATAACCAAGGTTAGCGCTACTTTTCTTATCGCTATGCTTGTTAGCGTGCCCATTGATAATTGGAGAAATGTCGGTTAGCGACATTTCTCCAGTTATTTTGAGCTGGATGGCCCACTTTGCATCTCATTAGAGATGCAAAGGTAGGCGTTACAGGAAAGGGTGCTAAAGCAAGGATTTACACAGTAGCGTGACCTTGCTAATATTGCGATAACATTTTCGCTGCTTTTCGGTCATAAACGGCAGCAAAAGCGGCAATAATTTTTTATCGACGCCTTGTTGATATGCCCCTTAGATAGTCATGTGCATTAACTGTACCTTATGAACTCAAGAAATACCTTCAATAAAACAAACTGTGATATCATTAGGAGAAAGCAACTATTTTATAAGTGACACATTTGTCACCATTTTGTCACTGGGATGTGAGGTTACAAGTTAGAAATAGCAATTTATTTGGAGTTGAAATTCAGGAAAAAAATAGAAAATTACACAACAGGCATGCCCCAGCTGGAACATGTTTTGACAGAGGGCCTTCAGCAGTACACAACTGAAATGACAGTATAACCAGAAGTGTTGGCGTGGCAATTCGGGGAGTTTGGCACTCCCAGATGGAGCAGCTTGAAAGAGTCACTGTTTGGGCTACGTTTTTCCAGTTTGTGGGCTGTGATGGGGCCAAAACAATCAGCCCACAAACTAACACTTTCAAGATAGTGCATGTGGCAGTGACAGGCTGTCCAAAAGGGCAGGACAATACTTGGCAACAGGAAGAGAGGCTTGAATGGATTGGTCTAGCAAGCTCTGTATTTCCACAGGTGTTGACATTTGATTTGGGTACAATTACACTTAGTCATTCAGTTTACTTAAGAACATATATGTTGGAAAGAGTATTTTTTGTTTTAATAGCCCCAAAACTCTTCACCACGCTTGCTCTTCCACTTTTACAATTATGCCTTTAAACCCTATACCAGTGGTTATTGCAGATCACTCCCTCCAGAAGCTACAATTCATCCTGTATCTCAAGAGAGACTGACCTACTACCTCCTCCACCCTCTGGGTTTGGTGTTACAGTGGATTCATTATTCCACCCCAGCTATCTGTTTTTAGCCCCATGTAACAGGTTTAATTCCTGGCAGGTCCACTTAGCCCTTCATCTTTCTTAAAATGATGAAAAGAGTGCCACTTGTGGAAAAGTAAACATGTTATCTGTCAATAGTGCCAAGAGGCCTTCTGAGTTTTGAACATATATTCTACAAATATGCCTATTGTGGTAATCATATGTCCAACCCCAGGGATATGTCTAAGGAGGGAAGTGGCAGGTGCAGACAGTGATCAGCCAACTGCCACCTGTTCAGTTTTAGGCATGGTCATAGAGCATTAGCTCTCGTGTCCATCAGTTGAACAAATAGTGCAAAAGTGTTTGGTCATTTTGCACCGTTTTTAGAAATGGAGATTCTGGTTGGCAGAGGTATGCACCCTGTCCAAGCAGAAACCACCACTCTAGTCAGGATAAACTAAATACACACTAAAAGATAACCTGTGCTCACCCTCTGGTAGCTTAGCACAGATCAATCAGGCTTATCCTAAAGAGGCAATGTGTAAAGTATTTGTGCAGCACACACACACACACACAGTAACACAATGAAAACACCAGAAAAATGCTCCACATAGGGTTAGACAAATAGATAAGAATAGTATGAGTAAAATAAGACAACAATAACAACAATCCAATACGTAGAACAGGAGTTACGATTTTTTAAAGATTAAATCAAATTATAGTGCTTAGAGTCTTAAAGCACAACCTAGGGTATCTGGTTGCTCTAGATCGGGGTACTTCCAAAGTTCAGTCCGATCATGATGGAGTGCATGCCGGCTACAGGACTTACGAAAGTCCCTCTAAAAAAACTACCTTGGATGGAGGAAACATTGAAGAGTCAATGCGAGGAGCAGAGGAGACAATGTGTTGTCGATCCTGTGGATGGAAGCCATGCATCAGTTCCAATCCGCACACACTATCAAGGCTTTGTCAACTAACCCCTTTTGGATGCCGGCGATGCGTCGTAGTCGAGCGGCGCAGTCTGTTGAAGTGATGTCATTAAGCAGCAATTGCATCACCATCAATGGAGATGTGTTGGTTCCGATTGGCTCAAAGTCATTGATGCATCAGTTTTGTTGGTTCAGCACTGCAAAATCTCACTTTCAAGGTCCCATGACAGGATAGGCACCACTTGGCAGGGCAGGACTCACAGGTGCTGTTGCAGGGTTGTAGGAAGGCTTTGATGTCCCTGAGACAAGCCCTTGGAGTCACTCAGGTACAAGTGAGATGGGTCCAGTCCATTTCAGCAGCAGGGCAGAAGGTAGCAAGCAGCAAGCAACATGCAGCACATTAGAGCAGAAAAGCAGTTCCTCCAGAGCAGCAGTCCAGCAGAGTAGGTCCTTGTAGAAGCACAGCAGTCCTTCTTCATAGCAGAGTTCTTCACAGGTCCAGAAGTGTACTGTCTGTACTGTTGTTGTTTTCAGCGGATTTCGTTTTTTTAATGTTATTTCCTAGCAATAACATCCTTGTAACCCGTGGGCTTTTTGGGTAAATTATTAAGGGTTTTTTGTTTTATTTCCAAACAGTAACCTTTAACCTTTCAGAGTGGGAGTGGGAGTGGCTGTATAGGTTGTGTGTGGGTGTGGGAGTGGCTGTATGGGTCTGTGAGTGGGTGTGTAAGTGGTAGTATGGATCTGTGAGTGGGTGCATGAATAGCTGTGTGGGTGTGTGACCAGTTTTGTGAGTGGCTGTATAGGTCAGTAAGTGGGTGTGTGATTGGCTGTATGGGTCTGTGAATGGGTGTATGAGTGGCTGTATGTAAGTGGATGTGTGAGTGGCTGTATGGGTGTGTGAGTGGGTGTGTTAGTGGTATTGTGGGTGTGTGAGTGGTTGTATGAGTGTGTGCGTGGCTGTGTGGGTCTGTAAGTATATGTGACACTGTCTGAATGGGTATGTGAGTGGGTGTCAGAGTGTCTGTGTGGGTGTGTCAGTAGCTGTGTGAGTGACTGGCTAGATCAAAAAATCCCCTTCCCATGTCTCCAACAAGAGTCCACAGTTTTGCAGAAAAGGTCTACCCAACTGGAGTACTTTCTACTGGTTAATTAGTAAGTGTTACTTTGTTGGGTAAATGTGTAGTGCATATTCTACAATACAGCTGCGTAATGGACCATGAGAAAATGTCTCATGAGGAAATGTGGCCTTGTGTGCATTTCTGCAATGTGATTGATCCTCATGCATCTTCATCCAGAAATCTGGGATAACATGAATCCTCATATGGAGGAGACAACCAGACTACAAAGAAGTAAATCTCCCCAAACAAAGGTCCTTCCTGTTAACAATATAAAGCAAGCGCTTCTTGTATTATTTAAACTGAAACTGATGAGACTCATCACCCTTGACAAAGACCAATTGGGTTGAAAAGCGTCAGTGTGAATGTCTTGAATAATAAAGATTCCTATAAAAACTGAAGTACCTGGAGTGCAGCATACCTTTGTCTCAGAGTGGAAATTTGGGTAACAATCGGACACTGGCACCAACTGCAGAGCGTGCTGCTTCTTTTGTCCGCATTGCTACTAGATAATTACTGCGCCTGCGCCCCACACTTCACTGATACATCAGTGCATGGTCGAGTGCCCATGGGAGAGTTCTCCCCAAGGTGAGCAACATTGTATCACGGATTTTTTTAATGAATCATGTCGCAGTCGCACCTTGCTTACTAACCTGAAAACAACTGCATCGTGTGTTTGGCCATGATACAGGGCCAGAAACTATCACATTAATGACTTAAACTTGACTCTCGCGGTGAGACTTGAAGGTATGTGTGCATCAGGAAGCCGTGCCCCCGGCCATTGTCAAAAGGATGCGGACAAGTTGAACTCACAATACTGTTACATTGTTTCAACTAATCACATTACTGTGAAAGAACGTGGGAAGCCTCAGACCAGCCGTTCGGGAGGCAATTAAGGACAAAAGATAATTGCACTTGCTCATGGTTAAATTAATGGATAATTACAGTTGTGATGGAGAGTGCCTCTACTGAGCATTCGAATTGCAAGCATTCATGATTTAAATTCCGAAGCACACGCTGGGACTCCACTAATGCCGCTGTTCTTAAAATGTCAATTCCTAACGATGGTGTCAATTGCAACGCCTCCATAGACTTAGTTAAAGCAACCTATGCCGGAAATCAATCCTTAGGAACAATCTAGTATTACTGATTGCATTGAAAAGTGCAATAAATTGCTAAATAAGGGAGTCACGTGTAAGGCAAGCGCTTCCCGCAGAAGGGGATTACAATCTAACTACTATGTCCCAACATCATCTGTAAAAGAGGGGGCAAGACAATACAAGTCCGAGTCACGGTCAAACAAACACCGAACAGAGGTCGGATAATAGTTAAAACTACAGCAGTGTCTCGACTTGGGACACAGTATCTAGGAACCCGGGCTGTGTTGAAGCGGTTTTAAGCAGAGTAAAGTAAAGACAAGCCATGTCCAATGGATTTGGCAAATAGTGGCAAACAAGCTCCACACACTATAATACAACATTGTTTCAAATGATTACACTATTGTAAAATAATGAGGGCTGTGCCAGAACAGCCGTCCATGGGGAAACATATTAGAAAATTATACATGAAAGCCATATGTGGATGATTAGATTTCCAACAAGGAGCACCTCTAATTGAGTACTTTACTTGTAAGTACTTACGACTTGAATAACGGAACACAAAACAGACATGTTACAAACTTCAATTCCTAATAACTTACTGGAGTGAGCGCTGTATTTTCGCTCATCTGCCTCCTCCCCTGGGTGAACAGCCGATTCAGGGCTGACTCATCAGGGCCACGCTCGAACAGACAGCGGCGGCCATCTTGGATAGGGTTGAGTATAAAAACAGACGGCCACTGCTTCGCGCAGCGAACGCGTACAGCGGGCGCGCCTTCGCAGCGCCTGAGTCCGCGCTAGGCCGGGCTCTGGGCTCTGGCATACTCTTCTTCTGGTGAGTAAAGCCACTATATCCATCATGGTTCTTACATATTCTTTTGAAGAGTTATATGCGCTACGTGGTGCTCCCAATAATAACTGCTCCACCTACCCTTTCCCGCCTCATAAGTTCAGCTGTCCTCGCTGCAGCTTCTCATTAAAAACTCCTACCATATGCAGACCCCTTCAACATCAAGGTAGACGAAAGAGACAGGTATGCTCCAGGACAGCTTCCACTCGCCCCCCTTTAAGATTTTGGAGCATAAATTGCAGATCCTTGCCACAACATAGACACAATATCCATGACTTTCTTGTTGAAAATCAACCTGATGCGATATTCCTGACCGAGACGTGGCTCAGAGACTGCTCAGGCCCGGATATTGCAGATGCCATTCCCTCCAATTATGCCATTCTTCGTCAGGATAGAGTTTCTGGCAGGGGTGGTGGAATTGCAATTATTTACAAGAATGCATATACTTGTAAATTGGTAGATACCACTCAAAAAGATTGTGAATCAGCCCTATTTAAATTGTCCATTACCCCCCAATTCACGCTGTCAGGATTATTGGTATACCGCCCCCCTGGGACAGCGAGCTCATGGATAACATCATTACCGGATTTCTTAGCTCCAGTAATGCTTAAAGCGTCGAATTTACGATCTTAGGGGACCTAAATATACATTTAGACGACCACGAGTGCCCTAATAGGAATCAGCTTCTCTCCATCCTGGAAGCTTTTAATCTTCAACTTCTAAACACAGGTCCCACACATTGTGCCGGTCATTTACTGGACCCGATCCTGTCCAACTTGTCTTTAGACTGTTCTCGTGAAGCTCTACAAATTGCCTGGTCCGACCACTTAGCTGTCCCCTTCTCCTTAGATATGGCTGAAACAGCAATAAGACCTGAGGTGGAAACTACGAGGCCAGTTCGGAATTGGGGGAAGATCAACATGCCAGAACTCAATAAGCTATTGATCAAAACACTCCTGTGTGCTGAACTACCAGTTGCTGCACTCAATTGCGCCACTGAACTCTGGCTAACCAATGCGGTCAATTTGGCGCTACCGATGACATCAAAGTCCGCACATTCACACCATCCCCGGCTCCATGGTACTCGGAACAACTTAAAAGCCTCCGCTCACAATGTAAGACCTTGGAGCGTAAATGGAGACAAGGCTATTCTCCTTCACGCAAAGTTATATATAAAGAAGCCTTGAAAAAGTACCACAACAGCTGTAAAACTGCTAAAGCAGATTACACTAAAAAAACAGTGACTGATGCACAAAACTGCCCAAAGGTGCTATTCTCCGTTGTTAAAAAATTGACTGGTGCTAATTCTACCCCTCCTCCTCCGGCACTTGATGCCACCCAGTGTCAGTCCTTAGCATATTACTTTATAAATAAAGTTGATCTTATCTACGACCATCTTACTACACTTCCAGGTACTACTTCCATTGCCCCTGATATGGTCCAGGAATCAGAAAATACCGCCACTGATGCAGTAATCACTACCTGGCAGCCTTTAGATGCCACTTCCTTTGTCTCCTGTTTAAATAGTGTGCGATCGGGCTCCCCACGGGATGCTCTCCCGGCCAAAATACTAAAACAATTAGATCCCCTCACTCACCCCACCATTATCAAATTACTAAACGCTTCTCTGAGTGAGGCCCATGTCCCCCAACCTTGGAAACACGCCATGGTTGTACCTTTACTGAAAAAACTGGGTGCAGATCCTTCCAACCCTGCCAATTTTCGCCCTATATCTTTGTTGCCAATCTTCTCGAAGATACTGGAGAGACATATAAATTCCCAGCTTTCTAAACTGGTCGAAAACAGTGCTTTTCTCCATCCTTCTCAGTCGGGCTTTCGGCCTAGGCACTCAACTGAGACAGCCCTCCTGGGGGTAACAGAGAGTCTTAGGCACGGTGTCGATCAGGGAAACACCATGGCGCTCATCCTGCTGGATTTGAGCGCAGCCTTCGACACCGAGTCGCATTCCATCCTCATTGACTCTCTGAAATCTTTTGGTGTGGCAGGCCAGGCCTTGGCCTGGCTGGTGTCTTTTCTGAACGACCGAAGCTTTCAAGTGTTTTCTTCTAAAGCAGCTTCCACCACCTGCCCATCTACCCGCGGCGTCCCCCAGGGCTCAATCCTTAGCCCTTTATTATTTAACATTTATGTTAAACCCTTGGCAACCATAGTTGAACAGGCTGGGTTAACCCTGTTTTCCTACGCAGATGACACCCAGATTGTCTTCTCCTTATCAGGAAGAGACGAGAACAATATCTCCGCACTCAAGTCGGGCCTCACTCTAGTGGCCGATTGGATGCGGAGAAACTGTCTCAAGCTGAATGGGGAGAAGACCAAGGTGGTCATTCTGGGACGGAACAAACATCTATGGGGTCCCCGCCATTGGCCCACCGAACTAGGAAATGCGCCTACACCATCTACTGCAGTCCGTAACCTGGGTGTCATTATTGACGACAGGCTAACTATGAGGCAACAGGCTACTAAGGTTGCAGCCATTTGCTTCTCAACACTGCGGTGGCTTTATAAGATTCTGTGGATGCTCCCCCTCTCCTCCCGCAGAACCGTAGTCCAGGCACTTGTAACATCACGCCTGGACTATGGCAACATTCTCTACTTGGGCGCAGATAAAGCCACCATACATGTGCTGCAGGTTGTGCAAAATGCGGCTGCGCGCCTGCTAAAGAACGTCCCTAGACGCACTTCAGTCACTGCCGCCTTACGTGACCTTCATTGGCTGAGCATCCCTGAACGTGTTAAATTCAAGGCACTCTGTTACATGTTCAAGGCTAAGCAGGGCAGCGCCCCAGCATATATTCAAGGGCTGGTAAAACCCTACAGACCCCTGCGCTCACTAAGGTCATCGGACACTGGTAACTTCACAGTGCCAATATGGAAGCTGACAAAAATGGGAGGCCGCTCCTTTTCTACTTTGGGTCCTAAATACTGGAACTCCCTCCCATTGGCATTAAAATCAGAGACCAACCTACTCCGCTTCCGTAAGGCTCTGAACACTCTGCTTTTTACTAAGCGTGACCAATAGTCGGCTGTGGCCTCAAGTCAAGGTGATACACCCTCCTTTCTTCTACAGTCTATCCCTGGCGCCGGGAAACCCATTGTGGGTAGCTGTGCGCGATATAAGCTTAAATAAATAAAAATAAATAAAAGTGCAGCAACTCAGCGTATCCAGACAAAAGCAATCCATACCGCACCTATAAACCGTTATTAATCGCGAGGAACAGTGCAACAGATTGCCTTACAAGGGAGGTTTTTATTTTTAAATGTGTGCTGCAAACTCGCAAATCTGTCATGATTTCACAGCAAACAATTGTAAAAAATAATGCTTTTTGCACCTGGCTGGATCCCAGTGGAACCCCAGCAGCAGGACTAGGTGTCACGGTATTCCTACCCTGCCCCTTTTTCTTTATACTCATGGGGTTTTGTTTGGGAGTTGGCTGTGGCCGAATCCCAAGATGGCTGCCAACACTTCCTAGTTGAAGGGTTGCCAGCCAATCAGATCTCTGCACAAGATCGCCAATCTTCACGAAGGCTTCATGTTTCTAGATATACAAATTTGGATTTCCTTAAATATCTCAGAAACTGCTGAACTGATTTACACCAAATAACAAAAGGGGCTCTTTCTGGACCAAGAGCTACCTTTGTACCAGATTTGGTGTAATTCCATCCAGCGGATCGGGCTGTAGTCCTGTCTAAAAATCCCTATAGGAATTAACATGGGAAACTCACTTTTTTATCCCCCTTTTTCTCGACCCCCGCTTGTCGAATCACCCCGAAACTTTCCATACATCGACTGTCACACTTTTTGGGGAAAATTTCATGAAGATTCGTCAACCAGCGCCAAAGGTATAGGCAAGTCAAAAAAAGCTATATGTATATATTAGAAAATCTATACTTACCTTTTGCTCTATTGTTTTAGTTACTTTTTGTCAACATTTACATCTCAGGATATTCTGTGTTCACTATGCAGGGTGCACAACCACATGAGGAGCGTCCAGTCTGCACAACACAGCCATAACTCTTTGAACAGCATGTATCTCCTGGCCACTTTCCAAGAGGAGAGGTTTCTACTCCTAACTCCTCCATTTTAGGTCTGCAAATCCAACCTCTATTCACCCAATACTGAGCTGAGGCACAAGGATTCAGCTAAGGTCCAAAAAAGAGATAAATGGGTAGACTGTGCTGATCAGTAGCCTTTATCCACATTTATGGAAAGCATAGTCCCCCATCAGCCAGATTAAAGTATCCTATGGTGAAAATATCCACCTAGCTAGTCTAGTGTTCCTTAGATTGGAGGGTTTCCTTGTTTTTTCACAAACCATAGTCGTTGTTAGGGGAGTTAAACATGAATTCCTGAAATTCTAGGTCTACAGAGACAACTTGAGTTAGATCAAATACAGATATTAACTGACACAAGAGAGTGCAGTTCATTTGAGCCCTTCTGTGGGCGGAAACAACACTTATTAACTCTAGGTTAAACAGACAAATCACTTTTTGAGAGGCTTTGTATACGTTTGATCTCATTTATTCATGAAATCTGAGGTAAGAATGTTTGCTGATAGATTTCCAGGTTGCTAAGGACAGGTTACTTGGATTGCAAATCACTGCTTTGTGTTACTATGCCGCAGTGAGCCATTCCATGGGTGGAGCTTGGGAGGTTCCCACACATCCACCCATGGATTTTTGCATATTTCCAGATTTCCCATTACTGGTAGACCTGGGACTGCATCGAAATGATACGCTTCCTCAGGTTAGACGTAACAAGGAGAAATATCTTCATTTCACCTAGCTTTTTCCACATTCTATGTGTGCATAGAAATAGAAAAGTTACTCAGAGGATTGGTTTTGTGCAGAAAGGTGTCCCTTCCTGTACAAAACCAAACCTACCTGGAACGCCGGCAGCCTTGCACCACAGAGCTAGGGTGTCTGCATTGGCGCTAGGCAGCACATTGTGCTCCAGCACAAGGAAAGGACAGGAATACGCCATATGATGTTAAATACTGCACATTACTACCCTTTCAAGCAGCACAGCACAGTGGCTTGCTGCGCTGTGCTGCGTGGAATATTGATATATCTGCCCCTTACTGTTCTTTCTCCTACCCTTATTTCTCCTTTGCTTTTATCTGTTCCATGTATACCCTATCGGCCCCCTTTCTTAGCTTTTTGGGGATCAACAAACTGTAGTCCGTCGTTTTTTTCATCTTGTGGCTAATGCTTTCTTATTATTCAGGGTTTCATGTCTTTTTGTTGAACTGTGCTGCTTTATATGATTGAAAAACTTTAAGTAAAGAATGGTTTAAATGAAGACCTGAGAGTTTGTGAATTAGAGGTGAATGAAAAGGCATCAGTAAAGCTGCCACGAGCTAGTATATTGAAAATCCTGCGCATATCTTTTATACCAGGGCACAAGTCCTAAAAAAAGAAGTGGGGGGACACTGACGTCACGTCAGGAAGTGACATGAAGAAAGGTGGCTCAAGAAGAAAGTCTCATGCAAGAGAAGGAGAAAGACCCTCCACAGACTAGGAATGTAACTACCAAGAAGGACAAGAAGAAGAACCTCAGTTAGACAATTTGGTTATTAACATCTCAAATGTTAATCTCACTGGACCACAAATCAAAACTCTTCAAAAAGGGACATAATTTGTGCCTACAGAACACACTAATCATTTGGAAGTAAACATCAGTTTCTTCAAGCTCATGAGAAAGTTAAGACTTCGTCATTTCTTTACCAACATAATTGTGGAGCACCAAGATCAGAAGGAAGACCCTCTCAAAGGTCTTACCACTACAAGTACTTATATGGTTCCCACCAGTCATAAGACTTTAGACTTGTTTGAACAATTGGTGAAACAGGATTTAAACAAAATTAACTACCGAAAACAATCAAAAACTAAAAACCTCACACAAAAAGAACATGCTATTCTTAAAGCAATAGCCAACAATCCCACGATCATTTGTCAGAGAGCGGACAAAGGTGGAGCTCTAGTTATTATGAACAGAGATTACTATAACTCGCAAGCCTTATTACACCTACAGGATGAAAACACATACATGGAACTCAATTCCAATCCAACCAAAGAAATCCAAGCTGTACTCCAAACCATCATACAAGAGGCCATGTCAAGAGGATGTGTGAATGACAAAATGAAGAAGTATCTCATGACTGACCACCCTAAAGCACCCAAATTCTACCTCACTCCAAAAATCCATAAAGATTGAATTAAGCCTCCCTGCTGCCCTATAGTCTCCACTTGTGGGAGTATTCATGAACCTGTGGGTAAACTGATTGATAAATATCTTCAACCCTTGGTCACCACGATGGGCTCTTTCGTTAGAGACACCACAGATTTCTTGACAAAATTGGATAATCTAAACCTTGAAGCCGATGAGAAGATCATCATGTGTACCATAGATGTCCAAGCCCTCTATACCTCTATACCCCATCTCATGGGGACAGAAGCAGTGGGAGAAGCATTGCTTCAGATGGAATATGAAGAACCGATGAAAGTGTTCCTGTTGGAGCTACTAAACTTCACACTGATGCATAGTTATTTTAAGTGGGAGGATCATTGGTATCTCCAAAAATCAGGTACATCCATGGGGAATCCGGCAGAACCTTCGTATGCTAATATCTTCATGCACCAATACGAGAACACACACATTCTACAAAAAGCTCAATGGAAACAAGGCTTATGTTTATACCTCAGATATATCAAAGATATATTTATATTGTGGAATGGTACGAGGGAAAATTTGTTTCTCAACATCCAACAACTAAATGAGATAGACCAGTGATAACAATTCACTTATGAAACTCATGACAGCCAAATCAATTATCTGGATGTAACGATCAAGAAAATAGACAACAAAATAGAAACCACGCTGTACACAAAGAAAACCGACCGCAACAACCTATTAGCATATCAGAGTTTCCACCCATCTCCACTCAAACAGCCTTTACCGTACTCCCAACTTTTACGAGTAAAAAGAATTGTCTCAGACCCGGAGGAATCAAAGACGCAATCACAAATCATGTTACAACGATTTAGAAAAAGAGGATATCCAGAGACGGTGTTGAAATTTGCACTAGAAAGAGCCCAACTCAAAGAAAGAAGAACATTACTCTCAGCATCTAAAATGAGAAAGGAAGCCAAAATAACCTGTGTGAGTAAATTTTCTACGGTGAGCCCATTGTTCAAAAATACCATCAAGAAACACTGGCGATTATTACAGACTGAACCAGATTTCAATAATATCTTTGCCGAAGAACCATTATTCGCATTTACCAGAGCAAGAAACTTAGGAGAAATCATCAAATGCCCTACTATGACAGAGTCCAACACCAAATTCAAAGGTACAATCCCTTGCAGAAACTGCAGTAACTGCAACAACATAATGGAAGGCAATACCATCACGCATCCTAGGAGAGGAGGTAAAATTAAGTTACATGTTAATGCTACTTGTGACACAAAAAACATTATATACATGATGAAGTGTCCTTGCGGAAAAGCCTATGTTGGACAAACGGAACGCAAATTCAAAATAAGGCTCACCGAGCATAAAAGCAACATTAGAACCAAAGTCCTAAAATCAGCAGTGGCCACTCACTTTATTGAATATAATCACCAAGTGAACCAAATCAAGGCTTGCATACTGGAAGTTGTTGAGAGAAATGAAGAAAGAGACAATAAAAAAGCTCTTTTAAAACGTGAAAATCATTGGATATACCATTTACAGACTTTGAGCCCGAATGGTATTAATGAACGGACAGAATTCAGTTGTTATTTATGAACAACATGAATCAGTGTTTTACATTTCGTTTTGTGCTGTGCTAAATAACCGATGTTAATATTAATTTTTTTTTAGAAAATCACAGTCCAGGGTTTTTTACCTCAATTTGATTGTATTTTTTCTCAATTTGATTGCATTTTCATGAATGATCAAGGTTACCCTCTATCACGTTAAGGTGCTCCTGGATAGATATTATGTTGCATACCATAGCCGCTTTATTGAATCAGTGCGTTAGAACATTCTCAGCTTCAGCGTACGGTCACTTTAAAGAACACGCGCGTAATAGACGTATTAAACACACCCCCTACGCGTCACACGTGAACTTCCCCGAACCGAGGGTGGAACATAACACAGCGCCATAAGACGCCACGAGAGATTCTTTATCGGTAAGAATTCCACACCGCAGCAGATTCGGAGCGTAGCAATTTAGACATACAAGCGCGTAAATCCTCATGATGTTTTAATCACACATTTGGGCACGAACTACAATAGTGATACCAATAGCTAATTAATCTCCCGATACTTTGACTGTTCAGTCATTAAGCATCACAAAGCGAGATATGCGTTGGCGTACCATACACGGCATTAGCTTTCAATCTCACCAATGTGATACACCACATGGAGGGTGTTTATACGAACAAGTACCCTGATTAGTGCATACATTTAAACATGGCAGCTTTTCGTTCGTTCATACATTTAAAGCTGGCAGCTTTTCGTTTGTTTATTCATTGTATTTTTTTTGCTAACTAAGATAGAAGCTGATATATTCTTGTGTACTGTATAAAGGAGTGACAGACACATTCTCTGTTTCACAGACTTCCCTGATGAAGGCCACATGGCCGAAATGCATTGGAAGGAATGTTTTTTGACATACGAAAAAGAAGAGAGTATGATATATATGGTCCATGAAGGAAAATAATGAGTGTGATCATGTAATTATATTGAACAATTTCCATGAGTATGAATAAAATACTTTTGAAGATAAGAAGTACAAAAAAACTTTATTGAAAAACTTTATTGAACAACTGCAGCTGTTTTTTTCAGCACCAATTCACCAGTGCCCTAGGAGACACTTGCACATTCCGTGTCAATGCTGTCCAAATTCATTGTAATATCCTCCTGAGCGGGGAGTAATCCCAAGGAGCACGGTACACGCCTTTAATTTACATATAAACTTTGCAGTGCACAGCCATCACCCACAGAAAGGTGGCTTGCACCATCAGACTCATAGCCTCCCCTCGCTCACCCCTTAGATGCGATAGCATCAGAGAAGCCAGCGCGTGAGAAGCGTTCTGAATGGGCTCCGATCTCGCCCCAGAGAGGACAAAGAGTGAATGTGTGGCTCCAATTATCGAGCTCCCAGTAAAATAGTGGGGGGACTCCGTCCACCCGCGTGGTACCCCGACTCGAGCCCTGTTTTATACAACATTCAATCGAACAGAAGAGAGATGAGCCATATGGGTCGGGAAGTGTCGAATACATGAACTATCTCCAAGGCTATATCTGGTATCCTTCTGAGGTTCTCAGTTGAGAAAAAGATTTTGCAGGAAGGCATCGGAACCACGACTTGATCAGGCTTATTTCCAAGAGGAGGCCGAGCTAACAGAAGCTTTTTCCAACCATCATTTAGAGGATCAGGAAGGCAGGATTTAAAACAAGTCTTTGCTACCGGCTTGGAAATTATATTTGCCAATAGGGTAATTGCCAAGTCTCCTTTAGAAGCTATGCCTGCTTTGAGCAACTCACACAGTAACAGCATATTTTTGTCAGAATAAGGCTAAGAAAACCTGCTTGGCTATGTGTTAAATAGATGGCGTTGCTGTTTATGCAAATTATTCCTCGGAAAATACTTTGAGATTGTCGTACGTATCAGAACATAAACTTGAAATTCAGATTCATCGCATTCACATTTTTGTTTACGTTTACTGTTTGTGTATGACCTGGATACATTTATGAAAAATACTGACATGATATCTTGACATTGAGCAGGTGCTTGCTCGGGTGCAGAGGGTCATTTGCATAAACGAATTACCAAGAGGTGATCTCTTATTTTTCTCACATAACGCAGATCCTTGGAAATAATGGTCTTGGCCATGTGTCAGAATGCAGCGCTCAGCAAGATAGATAGAGATCGAGTATAATTTAATTGGAAAAATATATTTATGTGAAATTTGCATTACAATTTCTTTAAAAGCGATATTTTTGTATTTACTTTACAGCACAGTATAACCAACATTTTGTCGAAGCGCAAACAGTTGAAATAGATCTATCTTACACTGATCAATGTCCTTCTATAAGGACTGAGACAACGATTGAACTCTGGAATAGATATTCTTCATGAATCATAACTGAAGAATGTGGGGAGTAGAAACAAAAAAAAAAGGGAGAAGAGTATCGAGAACAATGAGGTGGGAAATATTGGAGGGTATTTTGTTTCTGTTTCTATTTTTGACAAGATGATATGCGATTCTGCCACAATATCAAATTAATAAATGTTTCTAATGTGCATCTTACAGTAACTTTGTGGTCTGGGAATAAGAGACAGATGGTTTGCAGAGAAGTGACAGCAGTTTAAAAGCCTAGTCACTTACCAAAAGGGACATGCATGCACGCACTGGCATAGAGGTTTGTATTTCCCTGCATGTTAAAGTAGTTAAGGAATTTTGCCTTCCAGAGGCATATGAAGATGAAATGTTGAGTATTTCTTGACTTCTACGTTACTCAGCAGTAGAACGTATGCAAAGTTATATTGGGCACCCAGGTGTAGGAACGTATTCACAAAAATGTCTTCAAGGACCTTTTTAACTCAGTCAGATGATAATTTATGGGTGGTGTAATAGGGGTTAATTTGTGCCGGTTGGACCTTCCACTACTTATTACTGGTCCAGTACGCTTTCAGTTCCTCTTTAACAGGCAGGAGTGTGGGGCAGTTGATATATTTCCTCCTAATGACATCCTCAGCTGAGGCATACCAATATTAGGGCTGCACCCTACGGGGCAGATTTACAAGAACTGCGGCACTTTCAAAGCACAGGAATGCGACATATTTACAGTAACATGTAGCATTCCCGGGCTCTCCCCTGCACAGGCGCAAAAACAGCTGTCATTTGCCAGTGCAGGCACCTTTGCACAGGGGCGGCTGGTGACATTTGAAAGTGGTGGGCGTAAACTAATTTGCATATTGCACCGCAGCGAGCGAGCGAGCCCGAACCACCTTGCATCCATCCATACATCATTCATGCATCCACCCATCCATCCACCCACCCATCCTGCATCCATACATCATTCATTCATGCATCCACCCATCCATCCTGCATCCATCATTCATTCATGCATCCACCCACCCATCCATCCTGCATCCATCCTGCATCCATCATTCATTCATGCATCCACCCATCCACCCATTCATCCACCAATTCTGCATCCATCCTGCATCCATCATTCATTCATGCATCCACACATCCATCCATTCACCCATCCATCCTGCATCCATCATTCATTCATGCATCCACCCATCCATCCATCCACCCATCCATCCACCAATTCTGCATCCATCCGGCATCCATCGTTTATTTATGCATCCACCCATCCATCCACCCATCCATCCTGCATCCATCCTGCATCCATCATTCATTCATGCATCCACCCATCCATCCATCCACCCATCCATCCTGCATCCACCATTCATTCATGCATCCACCCATCCATCCACCCATCCATCCATCCACCCATCCATCCTGCATCCATCATTCATTCATGCACCCATCCATCCATCCATCCATCCACCCATCCATCCTGCATCCATACTGCACCCATCATGCACTCATGCATCCATCCATCCATCTACCCATCCATCATCCATCCTGCATTCATCCATCCATCCATCTTGCATCCATCATTCATTCATGCATCCACCCATCCATCCACCCACCCATCCATCCTGCATCCATCATTCATTCATGAATCCATCCATCCATCCAGCCATCCATCCTGCATCCATCATTCATTCATGCATCCACCCATCATTCATCCTGCATCCATTCATGCATCCACCCATCCACCCACCCATCATCCATCCTGCATCCATCCATCATTCATGTATTTTTATGACCATATAACTTGCACACAGCTTGTCAGTGTTCAATACCAGTCTCGAACCTTGTACTCCAGCACCAATAATACATGATTAATATTAACTGTTTTTAAAACATGTATTATTCGACACCAATTTCACACCTTCGTCGGAACATCATTTTTATTTGTTTTTTTAAATATCTATTTATTTAACACAAAAGTAAGTCATGTATACATTTTTATGGCTCGATAAGAGGCTCGAACCTGGTTTCCCAGCACCAAAGTCGGCCGCGCTAACCGTCAGACCACATCCTCTCCCCTTTGGTGTGGCCCTGCAGTTTTGATGGTACATATTCACACCCAAGTCATGTATACATTTGTACAACTTCACACCAAAATCGGAACATACATATTAAGCCCAAAGCCATGTATACATTTCTACAACTGAACTACACACCAAAATGGGAATCCCCGATTTCTCCGATGCGAGCTCAGTTTTGTAATGCGTTGATAGTCACTAAAGAGGGCAGCGTCTGATGCTGCTTGGGAGGCAGAAGCGAACCCCCTCCCCCCCTACCCCCCCACCCCACACACACACACACACACACACACACACTCTCAATACATCCTGCTATGCACATGCTGCCCCATAAGCAGATGTGGTACCTAGGCACACGCGAAGCAACCAAGTACCTCGTTGTCAAAGACTTAACAGACACAGGCATGAATCACTTGCCCCCAACCAGTAGTAGACAAATGGCTTGCCCTCCAGCTTACAATTCAGCACTGCCGCAATTGTTAACTTATGGACATCGAGTGAGCAGTCAGCAGACAGTGGTCACGCTTGAAATGGAAAGTGCACATGGAATAGGCCCACACAAGAGGAAGGAGCACCATAGTGCACATTCATTATTTATGTGGCGGTGATGGGGTTCGGCGGGGCCGTATCCTAGCACTCTGAATTCTGATCATACCTGAGTTGAGTGTGAACGCCAGGTCTCCCTGGCCGAGCGGTTCCTTCGGGACTTGTCGTATTCCTGGGTCCGGTCAGGTCAGAGGTCAAGTCTTCAATCAAACCCCATACAAACAGAGGCCGCAGTACGAGGGAGGGAGAGAGAGCTCTGCCCCCCCTCGCCCCCCCAGACAGGGGGTTATGTACCTGGGCTATGTATTGACCAGCCAATCCTGGCGCTGTATGCAGCGCCAGGATTGGCTTGGGGGGCACCATGACTTCTCGCCCAGTCGCCCTGTGTAACCCCGGGGGCTGCGGCCCGCCCCCTGGTCCTCTCTCTAAGGGGGAATTCACAGGAAAACGATCTGCGCATGCGCACGCATGCTTGTGCCCAAAAATACACTTGCGCAGCTGCAGCAGGCCCATCCTCCCTCCCCCCCCCCCCGCGCGCACTCCGGGAAAGTCGGGTGTCTCCCGGTTTCCCGGCCGGCAGATAGCGCGATTTTTTTTAAATATTTGTATTGGGCTTTTAGTGACGACGCGGTAGGTCCATGGGGCTTAGTGGGGCTACGCCCCTACGCCCCAATGGACACACCGCACCTGCCTTTGCACCATGGTGCAAGGAAGGCTGCTTCATGGGGAGATTGTTTTAGTGCAGGAAGGGGGACCTTGCTGCACAAAATCAATCACTACAGGCATTTTCTTCTTTCTATGTGTGCTGTAGAATGCACCAAGCATTGAAGGAGAAAAAAAATCGAGGGTAAATCAAAATATTTCTCCTTGTTGCTCGTCCCTGAGCCACCCCTAAGGTGGCTTAGCATTTTGACACACTTCCAGGTTTACGATTCCTTGTAAATCTGAAAAGGTATCTGGTCCAATGGTTGTTGCGTGGGAACACCCGCAGCAACATCCATGGAACGCCCCTTCACACTAAGTGTTGCATGTAAAGTGGCCATATTTACAAGGACAGGAAATGTCACGCGGGGTTGCTTTGTAAGGACAGGAAATGTCACGCAGGGTTGCTTTGCCTGTCCTTGTAAATATGGAGCAGTAAAATGCGCCACCGGTACGACACAAAAAGTGACTCACCGGTGGTGCAAGGCGCTTGTAATTCTTCCCCTACATGTTTTAATTGTAACAACATTTTTTTACGTAATCAATTTAGAGGTACTCAATTTCCAGCCAATTTACACATGAAAGGCTGAGCCAGCAATCCTGGGTTCCGATCTCGTGTCCTGGTTTCCAGCATAATTCTAACTTATGCAACTGATATAGCTCTGTTAACTTTTTAATCAAAAAGGTGGAGTGAGGAAGAAGTCAGAGTCCATTCAGCTTCCAGGCTTATATCAAAAATCAATTGGGGGAGAAAGGACCACTTGTAACTACGTAACTAGGGTTTCTTATGGTGCTGGTTCACTCTCATAAAAAACCTTCATAAACGCATGTAGATGGGATAGCGGTATATCTTGATTCTCCGCTATTTTACATGGTGCTTTCTTCAGGACCGATTAAAAAGATTTACTTCTGGGGGCAGAGTAAGCACAAGCGGGAAATCCCTACATACCGAATACCAGGATATTTTCTCCGTTTCCCCGAGGATGTATATAACTCCATAAAAGAAGGTACTATTGACCTCAGTCCATCAGCTACCTCGTTTCTCGTATGAAATATCAACAGTAGAAACCATTTTGGAAGGTATATGAACTTTCTTGTTGAGTAGTTTAGAATTCATTATTGATTTTATATTGAATATACTTTACATCCACTGTTCTTTTATTTAGGAAATTAGCTTATCCAGTAGTCCCTAGAGTGGAGACATATTCTTGAGTGGACGGGTTTGTTTCTTATTCCTCTATTATCCATCGCCAGAGGCACTCTTATCGGTCATCTACAGGTACTTACATTTGGATATAATACATATACTGTAGTAAAAGATAACCATTCTATATAAATCTCCCTGTTACCACATTACATGTAACCATCCAGTTATGCTGCTAACCTTAGAACCATGAGTTGGTGACCACTTTATTCTACCCAACCAACCAAGCTGCCCTGTTGTCCAGGGATAATACCAATATGAGGTTATTAACACCATAGATCCAACCTTAAGAAATTACTCTCTTCTTTTATTATAAAACTATACAGAATCATCTAGTAGATTGATAAGACAATTGGTTGTCACATTTTTAAAAAAAAATCCTCGACCAATCGGTAGGTAGAACTACAGTACTATAAACCCATGAGAAGGTGAAGACTCGTAAAGAATGTAATAATATGTAAATAATGTATATAATGTATAGAGAGTGAGATAAATATTTGCACTGTTAATATGTATAGAAATGTAGTAGTAATAAGTTGTGGTAGAGCTAGAATTGAATCTGACGGTGCTAGAGAAGTTCCCATTAGAAACAGTATAAAGATTAAGCGGGTAAAATTACAATTATTGTAATCTGCTAGACGTTGAATTCTGAATCTTAAAAAACATGAATAACTGATTGAATTTAAATTTTCTTCCTATAGTAACCACTTATGTGACAAAAATACAGAATTCCTGAGGAAGGCACACGCCGAAACGCGCTGAATAGAATTTTGGTTCTGTATATGAACATTGATTAGTGAATTGTATTATACACTTTTTTGATTTTTGTATACACTGAAGATTCATTTATGTACAGAATAATGATTGTATGAAGAACTATTTATTGTGAATTTGTTACTGGAAAAAATGAAAAAAAGTTTTGAAAAAAATACTCCAAAAAAATAAGAATGCAACAATAATAAAATGAAAATATATATCATGATAACTCAGAGTAGTATTTAGTCAGTTTGTACAACGTCTAATATGATGTTTAGAAACATGCACTGAACCTGGTGCTAAATCTCCTTCTTCCTAAAACATAGTCTCCTTGCTAGGGTTTATCCTTTTAGGCAGGGGCCCCTTTCTTCCACAGATACTATTGACCTTAGTCCACATATAGAGTGGATCACAGAACCACCTCTAGTTGCTGCACAAATTGTGTAAGTAAATCTTTTTAATCAGTCCTGAAGAAAGCCCCATAGACCCGGCTGGGCACAGTGGGGCTGAAACATGTCGGCCTAAGTTTTACAAGCGCGGTGTAGAGGATTCAGTAATAAAATCCACAACTACACACACACATTGTAACATTTTTTGAATCACCTTATTCTTTTTAATAAAAATATGGTTTTTTGAGATTATTCAAAGAATTTTAATTACTATTTTTGAGCACTAGACATGCTCTCTGGACACTACTACAAACCCATGGTTACCTCCGGGTGCAGTTTTTGCATACAAGAAAACAAAAACCCTATGATGATGCACTAACACAACGTAACATAGCGAGGAATCAAGATATACCGCTATCCCATCTACGTGCGTTTATGAGGGTTTTTATGAGAGTTCACCAGCACCATAAGAAACCCTGGCTACATAGTTACAAGTGGTCCATTCTCCCCCAATTGATATTTGATAGCTCTGTTAACACCAGAACCTCAAAGTGCTTTGGCTGAAGTAGGGAAAGAAGCCAAATGGTTCGATCTCAGGTGTTGGACTTGGCCCTTTGTGGCTAAAGTTCCTTAAATGTTTTGCCTTCCTCCTGGACCTCCTTTTTCTGACATTATGTTGCAGACTTAGATGCTTTGGGCACTTTACCACTGCTGATCAGTATCAAAGTGCAAGAGTTCCCTGTATAAAGTGTTATGGTAATTGGGTGTCCATAATTGGTATGTTTGCTTTTACTAGTAAAGTGCACTATGTGTGCCAGGGCTGGTAATGCAAATGCTACTAGTGGGCCTGCAGCACTAATTGTGCCACCTACACAAGTAGCCCTGAAAAGAGATCTCAGGCCTGCCACTGCAGTGCCTGTGCGCAGTTTGTTAACTGCCTTGTTGTCCTGAAAAATGCACCCACTTGCCAGGTCTTACCTTCCCTTTTTATGCACATCAGACACCCCTATATTAGGCCCAATGTACCCCCCTGGGCAGGGTGCAGTATATGTAAAAAGTAGGACATGTACTGAGGTGTGTACCATGTCCTGACAGTGAAATAGCCAAATTAGTTTTTCACTGTTGCAAGGCCATCTTGCCCATAGGACAGAATGGGGAATGCTATGTCACATGTTTCCAGCATAACTTTCGTATGGCTTAAGATGGAGAGGTGAAGTTTAGTGTGCCTGAACTCACAATTTAATAACACATCTTTTTGTGAAGGTGGTTTTTGCATTGTGCGTTTAGAAACCGCCCTTTCAGAAGTGGCTGGTTTCTTTGTTCTAACAATTCTGTGTGTTTCTGCCTGGTTGTGGATTGACTGTCTGGAGTAGCCCCTGGAGGTGAAGAGGCCTCGGCAGCTGCCATAAAAGAATGGCCCCATCTCCTACTGATGATTGAGGAACCAGACCCCCACTAATCAAAGGAAGAAGGTGTGACTGGCAGGGAGACACCCAGAACTGGATTGGACAGGGGTCAGTGCCCCCCTGAGCACTAAGACTTCAAAGACTTTAGGGGTATAACTATGAGAGCTGAAACCCCTGAACGTTGGACTAATCAAGACTGAAAAGGATTGAAACTACTTCGTATTCAAGAGGAACCCCTGCCAAGGAAGAACAGCTGAAGAGACTGAAAGAAGGACTGCCCTTGCTGTGTGGTCTGGGACTGTCCTGCAGTTTGTTGATTTACCTGAGGAGAGGATACGGGACTTTTCTATGTGCTGTGTCCCCCTGCTTGAGAGGACTTTGCTGTGTGCTGTGTCCTGAAATAATTTGTCTCCAAGGGCCCAAGGAGAGCTGGTCCCCTGTTGTGGAAACTCAGGAACATAAAACTTTCCAAGTGTGTCTCAGCAACGCTGTGTGCGTGTGCTCTTTGTATGCCTGAGACTGCAGTGTTGTCCGTGGTGCTGTTTACTAGGTGCCCCGTGACCGCATTGCCCCCACATCGTGAAACATCGTCCACGCTGCTGCATAGCTGTTTGCAGCCTAAGCCGTTATCATAACTGAGGCAGTGTGGAAAGATCGCCACCACCAGCCCGAGCCGCAACGTGCTAAAGGATTTCTTGAAGCTAGGGAAGCTACAAGGTGAAAGGGATCGTGATCATTGTTCATCGAAAGGAATCTGCCCAAGATCGCCAACGAAGGAGAAGGCAGCGCGGTAACCCGTCCGGCTACAGTGTCGCCTAGCAACAGAGCTTCAACGTGATCGGGATCGCCCAGCAGGACATCCGATGAGCGGAGGAAGGGAGCAAGGCAGAGCACCCCCCAGGTAAGGCTTGGACTCCGGTCGGGAGCCGCAAAGGTGTGTGTCCTGGGGAGGCATGCAGGAGGAGTTCAGAAGTGCTCCGAGCTCCCTCCTGCGGCTCCGCGTTAGACGCGCTGAGTCCCCGAGCGGCCCGTACCTGCCCAGTAGTACTGGGTCGCCCTTTTAAGCATCTGACCGCTGTCTCTGTTGTTGGGACCTAGCAGTGCCCGAGTTGACAGCGCAGATTACCTACCGCATTATTCTTGCATTACGAACTGCCTGATTTGTGCATTACTTATCACACTATTCTTGCATCACAAACTTCCTGATTCTTACATTAAGGACTGTCTTAGTACTACATTACAAACTGCATTACGAACTGCATAATATTGCATTAGGACTGCTTTGGAGATCGTGAATTGCTCATTATTACCGCAAGAACCTACAGGTGAATGCTGGCCTAATAACCGGCAAAGCGAAATATTGCGAATACGCATATTTTGGATTTTTATCGTTTGGTCTCATAATATTCCTTTTTATAAAGATACTGCTATTTTTATGGAACCAGTGTGGTGTCCATTTGTGGTGTTATCACTTTGGTACTGGGAGTGTGGTTGCAAATACTTTACACATTGCCTTGGAGCTAAGCCAGGCTGCTCGTGCCAAGCTACCAGGGCGTGAGCAGGGGTTATCTAAGAGTGTGTCCCTCCTAACCCTGACTAGAAGCAAGGATCCCTATTTGGACTAAGGTATTTACCTCAGCCAACTAGAGACCCCCAGTTTTAACATCAGGTTACTATTTGAATAAAGGGAAACCCCAGATTGTTTGTAGTAGTAATATTGCAATGATAGACAGCCAAAGAGTAGAGAGTGTGACTTATATTTAGGAATTAAGATCACTGCTAATGAAGAGATAATAACCGAAATAAGCAGTACTCAAGTTTTGGGAAACATCTCTGCAAGATCTAAGAAGAATCAATAGTATACACCTAACTAGTAGGTAAATTTATTGTGACAAACATTGTTCTATTGCCAAAGGTCTTATATTTATTTGTAGCTGTACCACTAGAGCTGGAATTGCTGTGGCTCAAACAATTGGATGTATTCTGCACTAATTTCCTATAGCAGTATAAAAGAGCTTGGTGGGCTCTGAAAAATATGGTGATCCCCAGAGACAGAGGGAGAGGGGGTGGGCAGTCCCTAACTTTAACTATTATTATTAAGTATTATTATTGGGCAACACTGATGCAGTAAGGGGGATTCTCATCATGTGGAATTTTAGTTTACGAACTGAACATCATCTGCGCCAGCTTGTCACCCATGTACAACGTGCACGACAACCATTTTAGGTATCATGGTCTCCCTGTCCACGATCGGTTGCCAGCGCGCCCCTCTGACCCAGCAAGCATCCTCCACGCACCCTGGCTCCCCCTCCCTCCCTCTCATGAGCATGACCCTTCTGCATGACCCTGTCCTTGGGAGTCACGCCTGCGCCTGACCAACATCTCCTCTCCTCCCATGAATGCCCCTCTGTTGGTAAACCTTCCCTCCGCGCTCGTTTGTCCACGCGGCATGAATACCACTCCTTTGATGACCCCTTCCCCCGTGTCCAGCTGTCCACACAGGTCCGAGGCCATCGCCTAAGCCGGGAGATATCTTTTACTGCCCCTTATTGTATGAAGTCACTCTTCTTCAAAGGACCCTCTATTGATCAAGACCTCCCCACCCCCCGGGATATGATCAGGCGCATACATCCAAAGAATCGGCAGAACACTCAGCTGCGCGATGACCCCTTCCTCTAATCAGCAGGTTGAGGATCTCTATTGTAGAGGCATGTGGGGTGGGATTGACACGAGGATTACGGGGATGTCTTTTTTCCTTGTCGTTTACAATGTTCTGATTGTAATAAAGAAAGGTCACATGCCATAAACCAGTGTATAAGAGGCCAGGCCTCCGAGAAGCTGTTAGAGCACCTCGAGACGATACCTTGTTGTCCGATCTGATGTGTTCTGCTCCGTCGGAATAAAACTTCTGTTTCCTGCCTTCTGGTCTCCGGCGCCTGCCTCATTGCTTGGTAATTTGAATGGTACAAGGGCGGTTAGCGCCGGGCACATCTTGAAAAAGGTCTTAGCCCTACCTTTTTCCACAATTGGCGTCCCAAAGCGTGGGGCCCATCAGCGACACGTGGATCCAGTGGGAGAGGTCCCGACGACAGAGTGAACGACTGCAACGATCGGGAGAGCTCGTGTCCGATAGACCCTCGTCTGACAGCCGATCATCCGACCTTCACTAGTTCCGAACAGACCTCTCTCGAGTGATCTACGGTCCTGACTGGGAACCATCAGGAGTGCCACGAACATCACGAAGGAGAGAGGACGATCGGGCGCTGGATTCAGAAGACAGGAAACCGTCCATGCGGTCCGGGTAAGGTCGTGTAGACACGACGAACTGAGAAAAAATTGTTTGGTTTGGATAATACTAGTATTACGCTTTGTTGAAACCCTCTGGAGATTCACCGTCTGCAAACGGAGAAAATAACAGGCTCTCTCTTTGCAAGCAGTGAAGGATAGGTAACGCAGACTTTTGTCCCCATTGTAATCCGTCGTGCCTATCTTCCTCCCCCACTGTTGTCCCGAACTGTCGTTCGTGGATTATTGTCTGGAGATTCTTTGTCTGCAAACAGGGAAGAACAAGGTCTCTCTTTGCAGGTAGAGAAAGGGTGGGTAACGCAAACTTTTCGTACCCACTTATTCTCCCCACTGATTGTTTGATTGACCGAACACTGATTGTTCGGTATTGGTTCGTTTGAGGTATTCACCGCCGGCAAACAACGGAGAATAGAAATATTCTATCTAGTCTTTGCCCGCCGTGATAAGATAGGTAGTGCAGACCTTTGTCCCCGTTGTAACCCGTCATGCCTATCTTCTCCCCACTGATTGGTAGCCTGTACAGCCCGGACCGCTTATTAGAGATGAACCATCCGGCTCCACTGGAGGGCACCCCTAATAAGGACATGTTCACTAAGCATGGACTAGTCGCTATAGCTTATACTAAGCTATGGCATAAATATACAAAGAAGAACCCTGAAAGTCAGTGGCCACTGATAGGTTCCTTCGATGAAAACAAAATAAAAACATTGGAAATAGCGCTCCAGAAAACCAAGACCACGCCCACTATGCTCGATAGTATAGGCATGTGGCGCAAAGAAACGGAACAACGAAAGAAAAGAGAAGAAGCAAAAATAGGGAAAGAATTACGAAAGGCAGCCCGCCTAGCCGCTAAGCAACTAGAAGAAGAAATAAAAGAAAGAAAGGAAGCCGCACAAAACCAAGAATTAGGGTCGACAGGTCAATGTCCTGTTAGGACCCCCTCTGCGCTCTACCCTGAATTGCCCTCCAAACAGCGGGCGAACGATGAGTTACTACTAGGTCCCCCAATCATCTACATGCCCCCTCCATATGCCCCCTGCCAACAAAACTTGCGAGCCCCGAGTGCGAGCGAAAGTGACCTTAGTGCTAGTGCACCGGCCCTCACGGCCTCCGCACCAGCCACATTAACAACATCGTCAGATGACCCTGAGGCTAGCAAACAACCACCAGCCAGACCAAATAGGTTGAGCAAAGATGAGCGGGATGGGATCGACAAAATAGCAAAGACATTAGTAGAACGAAGGGAGAGCGAAGAATACACAATGAGCATATATAATTCACATGCCGACAGCCACAGACGGCATTTCATTTTGCGATTCAGCTACCACATCCTGAACCCATATGAAGATAGGTATCAAAGTAAGGGCCCCGCTAAACTAACAACGCTGTATAGGAAGATTGATGTTGGAGATGGGACTGAATGTGAGGCGACGGAACTCTTCATGCAGATGCTTGAGGTCCTCCGCCACCTCACGGAACAAAAACCAGAAGCCAAGGTTACAGTCCCTGAAGCGACCTCAGTAGAAGTAGCCAATACTATGATGCCCATCAGAGAGGCGGCTCCTTACTGGATCCCGCCACGTGGTCAGGGAACCAGCGATGATATTAATCATGCGGATGCAAAAGGGAGGGTTGTGTACAATTGGGTTTACCAACCATGGAACCGACAAGATATCCTAACCTTTAAGCAAACTCTGCCCGATTTGAGAAAGAACCCGACAGCATTCTATACCGAATTAGGCACAGCCTTGGGTTCGACGATAATGACTTTAGCGGACATTGACTTGTTCTTCGGGTTATGCCAGCCAGCTGACTTGTGGAAGCAAATCCGGAAGGCTGACCACACGGATCTGTTTGGGCATACCTGGGACCAACTCGGTAAACTAGATAGACAGCGAGAACCAGGAAGGAAACCAGTCAAGGACATACTGGAACTCCCAGATAAACTAGTCCAGAAGTTAAAGACACTGATCCCAGAAAGAAAGGTAGACTGGTCGATAGTCACGGCCTGTCGACAGAAACCCCAGGAGGATGTGTCAGAATACTTCTCCCGATTCGAGACAGTGTTCTCCGACTACAGTGGCCAAGACATGACCACCGCAACCGGACAGCACCTGTTTGTACAAAATTATGTAAAGGGCCTAACACAAGAGGTCTCCCAAAAACTGCAGACGAGTGAGAGTAGTTGGGGGGCCTCCAAACCCGCAGCTATCCTTCAGATGGCTCAGTATTACGAACACCAAAAGAATGAGAATGATAGGGCGTCCGAGAAAAAGAAGAAAGATTTAAAAGAAAGGGTAATGATAGCCCAGATACAAGGTATAGCGGTAGGACGGGAACACCCAAGGGGGAACTACCAATCGACCGCCCCCAGAAATCTACCTCCTAAAGATCACTCCCCAACACCACACACTGGACGTAGAGACATTAGCAATGACCAATGTGCCTTCTGCAAAGGATTCGGCCACTGGAAATCCGAGTGTCCGGTTCTGCTAGAGATGAATAGAAATAGGGACCCCAGGGATGTGGCAGGTGGCCAGAGAAACAGAGGACAAGGACGAGGGCACACAAACGACACCAACAATGACAGATCAGGGAGATTGAACACATTTGACCGCCCCCGACCGAACCAATATCAACTGTCCGATGGTGAGAATGCCCCCGATTTTGCATAGGACTGCCAGGGGCAAGGGAGGGATCCAGTCGAGCTCTGTGTTGACCAGCAAGGTCCTTATGTCACCGCTAAGGTCCTGGGTACAGAGTCTCCATTTTTGGTAGACACTGGGGCGACACGTAGTGTGTTATCGAAACGACTGATTCCAAGGGCACCCTTGTCTGGCTCACACATTACCTCGATAGGTTTCGATGGGACGCCCTCCACTAACCCCCTGTCCGTACCTATCACCTTTGACCTAGAAAGCAACACCACTGACACGACATTTCTGCTCTCCTCCAACTCCCCCGACGCCATTATGGGCATTGACTTACTGAAACATTTTCGAGCTACCATTAGGTGCTCCCCAGATGGAATCCGAGTCATCCTGTACGACAATCCAGACATGCCCAGATCCTGCCCCTCACGACGCATGTGCTCCATAACTGACGCTGACCTGTCCTTGCTTGACACCCAGCCTCCGTACCTGTGGGCCAAAAGTGACTCTGATGTGGGACGAATGATGATTGACCCTATTCATATAACTGTAAGACAGGACGCTATGCTCCCGAAACTCCCACAATATCGGATATCCCCAGAGGGCGAGAAGGCACTGGTAGCGATCATTCAGTCTCCTGGTAGATGCAGGAGTGGTTGAAGAAGTGGTTAGCAACGTCTGCAACAGCCCAATCCTACCTATTGTTAAGAAGCAAGGCGAAGGAGATGAGAAAGCATACCGCTTCATCATCGACCTGCGAGAAATTAACAAAGTGGTTGTACCCCAATACCCTGTTGTCTCTGATATCACCACCATTCTGACCCTCATCCCGTCCACTGCCACTACCTTCACTGTTATCGACCTTAAGAATGCGTTTTTCTCTATCCCCATCCATCCAGACAGCCGTTATCTCTTCGGCTTCACTTTAAAATCCCGCTTGTACCGATTCTGTAGAGCTCCCCAGGGGTACACTGAAAGCCCCAGCATTTACAGCCAGGCCCTCAAAAGACAGCTGGATGCCTTCCAGCTACCAGATGGAGTGGTGTTGATCCAATATGTCGATGATATCCTTTTGGCGGCCGACACCACCCCACTTGCAGTCACAGCCACTGTCCAACTCCTACATTTTCTTGCAGAGAATGGCCATAAAGTTTTCAAAAAGAAATTACAGTTCTGCCAGCCACAAGTAACATACCTAGGCCATCTCCTGTCCAAAGAAGGGAGGAAACTCACACCTGACCGAATCCAAACCATTCTAGACACCCCTGTCCCAAAAACGCAAAAGCAAGTCCGCTCTTTGGTTGGCCTAACCTCTTTTTGCAGACAGTGGTTACCTAACTTCAGCCTCATTGTAAAACCCCTACTTGCCCTATTAACCAAAGATGCCTCCTTCCCGCTCCCTTGGACCCCTGAGTGTCAAGCATCCTTTAAGGAATTGCGAGATGCTCTCTGTTCAGCGCCTGTCCTAGGAACCCCGGATTACTCCAAACCCTTCTCCCTCTTCACCCACGAAAGGGAGGGGTGTGCATTGTCTGTCCTAACACAATCGATTGGTCCTAAGCAGCGCCCTTGTGCCTACTTCTCCGCCACTCTTGATCCTGTAGCCAGAGCTTTGCCTGCCTGCCTTCGAGCGGTAGCTGCCGCTGCCGTCTCTATCCGCCAGAGCGAAGGAATCGTACTTTCAAACTCTCTGACCGTGCTAGTACCCCATGCTGTCGACACTCTCCTGAACCAAACCAAGACTCAACACCTGACTAGCGCACGACTGACAGGGTACGAACTGACGCTACTTGCACCCCACATCACACTAAAGAGATGCACGACTTTGAATCCTGCCACATTGTTGCCCTTGCCTGAAAATGACCCCGACGTTCCTCCCATACACGACTGTGTGACCCTCACGGACGAACAAACTAGGAGTAGAGTTGACCTCCGAGATACTGCTTTCACTGATCCCGATGGAGAGCTATGGGTAGACGGCTCATGCATCAAACTCCCAGATGGCACCACTTCAGCCGCCTATGCAGTCACGACAGCCCGAACAGTAGTTGAGACAGCCTGCATCACACAACGATCTGCCCAGGCAGCTGAGCTGATAGCCCTCACACGAGCATGCATCATAGCCACGGGGACCACTACGAACGTATATACAGACAGCCAGTATGCCTTCGGGGTGGTTCACCATTTTGGGCTCCTGTGGAGGGAGAGGGGATTCCTGACGTCCCACGGCACCCCTATCCTCCACGGAGATCTAGTCTCCGCCCTGAGTGAAGCAGTTCTCCTCCCCAAACGATTAGCGGTGATCAAATGTCAGGCACACAAGAGGGTGACAGACTTAGTCGGACAAGGGAATGCATTGGCCGACATCACTGCACGAACCACAGCTGAAAATAGGGCGGTGACACGCATGTATGTGACCAGGTCACAAGCAGAGAAATGGAGTGACGCAAGGGTAATGATCAGAGACATCCAGTCGGCCAGCACCCCTCACGAACTGACTAAGTGGGCAGGGATGGGTTTGAAGGACGATGAGGGCTGCTGGCGAACAAAAGATGCAAACAAATGGTTGCTGCCTGACTCATACCTGATCCCCATACTGACGATGGCTCATTCCCCCGCACACATAGGATCTGCACCCATGATCAAGCTCATTTCCAAGGTCTGGCACAACGACAAAATCCCCGACTCAGCCAGACGCCTAGTCCAACAGTGTCTTATCTGTCTGCAACACAACCCCGGGAAAGGAACTGTGGTACCCCGGGGAGGGTTTGGGATCCCCAATCACCCCTTTGAGGTCCTACAGATGGACTACATCCAACTAGAGAGATGCCAAAGCTTGAAGTATGTACTAGTCATCGTATGTGCCTTCAGCAAATGGGTAGAGGCCTATCCAACCCGTGACAACACTGCCATGACTACTGCCAAAGTACTACTGAAAGAATTCTTCCCTCGCTATGGCCTTTGTAGAATTTTATGGAGCGACAATGGCCCCCACTTCATAGCTGAGGTTATCCAATTAATCTTAAAGGGGTTGGGGGTGAAGCAAAGGTTTCATGCGGTCTTCCACCCCCAATCCGCCGGCCTGGTGGAACGCCATAATGCCACACTGAAGCTGAAATTGTCAAAAATAGTGGCCACCACTGGACTTAAATGGCCGGATGCCCTCCCACTGGCATTGTTATCGATGCGCTCCACTCCCACCAAACACCATTTGACCCCCTATGAGGTTGTATTCGGGCGACCGATGAACCTCTGGACTGTTCCCAAACCATCCTCCATTCATGACGTCCCGGACGTCCTACTATCTGATTATTTGTGCAAATTAACTAAAACGTTGTCTGTCATTCATCAACAGGTGCAGCAGGCCATCCCCGATGCTTCCAGGGGCCCCGGCCACGACATCCAGCCGGGAGATTTCGTGCTAATACGAAATTTCCAGCGGACCAAGAGTCTGGAACCCCGGTGGACGGGCCCCTGGCAAGTGCTGATTACCACACGGACGGCGCTTCGAGTGGAGGGGAAGAGGCACTGGCTGCACGCGCATCACTGCCGGAAGGTCTCTGCAAACCTGGCCACGACAGAAAACGTCAACACCCAAGAAGAGCTCCTGAACAAAGACCGACCGACATTGAACTGTTATCCCGATACTGAGGCACTCGAACTTGCAAAATTCTCTGATCCCACTGTGCCATCCAGAGAAGGGTATTTCCTGCGTCGAAAGGAGGGAGCTTCGGCTAAGTAGGCCACGGACTAAGTTAAACCTCAGAACGGTGACCTCAGCACAACCAAGGGTTGCCGGGAGAGAAGCTAAACGAAGTCTGTGGTTCTGCCCGCTACCGAGCCCCTTGAAGGTGATGGAAGCGCCAGATGAGAAGATGATGGAAGCGCCAGATAAGAAGATGATGGAAGCAACAGGAAATACCCACTATAGAAACCCAAAGACTGACAATTTGCACAAATCAAAGACAATCGCCCTCTTTATTGTCTTCCTCTTCTGCCTCCTCCTCATGACCTCCTTCTGGATTCTGGAGGAAAGCACACCGGCTCATGAGGCATTGCTACCTACTGCACAACCAACACCCCTGAAAGAGCATCACCTAGTCTCTCTGTCGCCTCAGCTGCGAGAAAGGCGCAGGGAATTCTGGAACAATTCTTTCGTGCAACTGTTGCACCAACACAACCTTGCCGCAAATGCTACGAACTGCTGGATCTGCGGGTTGCTCCCGCATGCCGCTGGACACTCCATCCCCTTCATCCCTTCTCCTTTCTCAGTTCACGGCTCCTGCCTCGCCTGGTTGATCCTCATGCAAGAGAGCCACAAGGACAACGCCACCTCCAGCCAGACGGTGTCGCACTTCTACTCTAGTTTCTGGCTGAACAAAACCGGAAAGACTTCTGCTGCCCTGTGTCCTGCGCTCACGGGCGCCACCTTCCTTAAAGACATTCCAGCCAAAGAACGTGTCGAAGTACAGGTGCTCCACAATCCAGCTAGATCCACCTTCTCTCATCTGCAAAAACAAACCACCACCACTCTGACTGTGGCTCTGTCTGTTATCAATGCTACAGGTCTTGTGTGTCTCGAAGGCCAGGGATCACAGCCGGTGGGTCGCAGCTCCTGCCGAATCATTAGAACATTGGGCTCAGCCGACCCCCCTTCCTTTGTTGCTTCTCCAAACATGTACTTTGTGTGTGGCACCAAAGCTTACACCTGGCTCCCGAAAGGTTGGAAGGGTGTCTGTTACATTGCCTTCGTTCTTCCGCCCACGTATGTAGCCCCTGCCAACCATCACCGGCAGAGGCGTGCAGATGACATTGGACAAGCCGACTCCACTGGAGCACAGTTCCTAGATGCAGCAAAGGGACTTGTTCCTCTGTGGGGCCCAATGGCAAACAGCCGTGCTATCCGACACCTGACCCAGGCAGTAGAAACAACGATCAACATCACGGCTGGCATCCTCGCTAACAACACGGCTGAGCTTCAAGCGGTCCGCCTTGTGACACTTCAAAACCGCCGTGTCCTAGACGTGGTCCTAGCCGACCGAGGAGGAGCATGCCGCATCATCGGATCTAGCTGCTGCACCTACGTGCCTGACAACTCGCCTTCAGTCTACAAGGCAATTGAGCACCTCCACAGACTTTCCTCAGAGGTTCACCAAGAACAAGAAGGACGGTCGCTTGGAAGTTGGTTTTGGGACACTTTGAAGGGCTGGGGTTGGAAGTTGTTTTCCTTCGTGCTGATACCTGTTGTGATATTATGTGGGTGTTGCTTAGGTATCCAATGTCTGCCATCTTTGTGCGGCCTTGTTTCTAACTGTATGTGCCCAAAGACTTTGGACTTCCGAACTGAGCATATAAGTCCCCTCTATGAAGTAGAAATACGTGGCATTATGGGGATAAATCCGAACTGACAAGTTGGCGAGACATGTTAAAAGGGAGGACTGTGGAATTTTAGTTTACGAACTGAACATCATCTGCGCCAGCTTGTCACCCATGTACAACGTGCACGACAACCATTTTAGGTATCATGGTCTCCCTGTCCACGATCGGTTGCCAGCGCGCCCCTCTGACCCAGCAAGCATCCTCCGCGCACCCTGGCTCCCCCTCCCTCCCTCTCATGAGCATGACCCTTCTGCATGACCCTGTCCTTGGGAGTCACGCCTGCGCCTGACCAACATCTCCTCTCCTCCCATGAATGCCCCTCTGTTGGTAAACCTTCCCTCCGCGCTCGTTTGTCCACGTGGCATGAATACCACTCCTTTGATGACCCCTTCCCCCGTGTCCAGCTGTCCACACAGGTCCGAGGCCATCGCCTAAGCCGGGAGATATCTTTTACTGCCCCTTATTGTATGAAGTCACTCTTCTTCAAAGGACCCTCTATTGATCAAGACCTCCCCACCCCCCGGGATATGATCAGGCGCATACATCCAAAGAATCGGCAGAACACTCAGCTGCGCGATGACCCCTTCCTCTTATCAGCAGGTTGAGGATCTCTATTGTAGAGGCATGTGGGGTGGGATTGACACGAGGATTACGGGGATGTCTTTTTTCCTTGTCATTTACAATGTTCTGATTGTAATAAAGAAAGGTCACATGCCATAAACCAGTGTATAAGAGGCCAGGCCTCCGAGAAGCTGTTAGAGCACCTCGAGACGATACCTTGTTGTCCGATCTGATGTGTTCTGCTCCGTCGGAATAAAACTTCTGTTTCCTGCCTTCTGGTCTCCGGCGCCTGCCTCATTGCTTGGTAATTTGAATGGTACAAGGGCGGTTAGCGCCGGGCACATCTTGAAAAAGGTCTTAGCCCTACCTTTTTCCACAATCAAAGATAAGGAGGAATCTATTCTATCATGATCAGAACTGCCGTCTATCTATGAATTGACTCTAGGAGAGGATGCCAGTGGTTGTTTTGCAAGGAACATCGAGCATAGTTATAAGAAGGTTAAGTTAAAGACAGTAGGAGGAGCTTTCAAGATCTAGAAGCAGCTTAAGAGCAAAACAGGGGTTACAAGATGTAATAGATATACCCTACTGTCGCCTATTTTATTTAGGTTTTTCATGATGGAGCCTGCAACTCATTGCAGCAACCCGGAGTGATTAGACTGGGCAATCTATTTAGCCATGGCCACTTACACTCATTTAGTGAACTTCAGATGAAGTTTGGTCTTGGAGGGAAAACTTTTTTAAATTTTTGAAGATTAGGGACTTTATATTAAAACTTGGGAGCGGGTTACTTTCTGATGAAAAAATCCTGCTTCTCGAACTTGTGTTACAGGAAAATAGGACTGGGCGAATTTATAAAGTGCTGAGCGAACAGGCATCGGATGATCTCGAGTCTCATGTGGGTAGATGGGAGGAAAGGTTGGGGATCCAGAGGATACATATGCAGAAATCGCTTGAGGTTGATAAGGAAATTCTGGTTACTGCAATCTTGAGAAGTCAGCAGGACAAGACTATTTTTAATCTCTATTATAACCCTAATAAGCTGTGTAGTTGGCTGAAAGACCCAATGATAACTGTCCTCGCTGTGGGAAGTCCCCCTCAGATTGATGTATTAATCAAAGATAATGGGGTAGCTACTGGCATTAAAAGATGGACTTGGGGCATTCTTAAATGCAGCACTCAAAGTAGAAGTTGACTTCATTCCTTCGCTGATGCTGTTTGGCGTTGAACAAGGGTTTCTAGGGGTAAGCAAATGTTTATATTTATTGCTATGGGTGTAACATGTCTTCTTATAGGAGTGGTTTGGCTGAATATGGAACCACCAACAACGCAGCAACAGTTTTTGCATTTTTTAAGCATGTACAATCTGGAGAAAACCCTCTATAACTATAAGGGGAAGAGGGCTATGAAATGGGGGGCCCTGATCTGGGCACCAGTGGTGAAGTGGGTCGAGAATAAATGTGGAAGAGGAGACTGGTTAGACACAGGTGGGCCGGGTCCGAGGTCTGATCAAGTTTAAAGTTTGTCTGTATCTGTACGAACACTACACAATAGATGATTTGAGTGTAGGAGCTAGATGATTAATTTACGGTACTGAACTAATATAGAGTGTCCAAGAATCTACAATAATCATTGATGATTAAACAGATACGATTTTGTATGTAAGTGGATGAATTCTCTGATCCTGATTAAGGTTGAAGCTTTGTCACAACTAAAATGGCCAAAAGCAATAGATGATCCAATTTTAAGATGTATTCCTTAATATTACAGAATTGGAGAATGTTTAAATATTGAATTTATGGTGTTTAAAATATTTCATGAATTGTTGGGGGTCAGAAAATGTGTGTTTCTCCACGTGGATGCATCTTCTTGTCTTGATCACATTTAAAGTCTTGCTACACTGCATTGACGAAATGTAATAGATAATCCAATGTCATGATTTACTTTTTAAATGATAAAGTAATGTGTGTACAGGATTGAAAAATATTTAAAAAAATTATTTTCTTTTTTTTACTGAATTGATTAATAGTCTATGAAAATCTACATTAATTGTTGGTGGTCAAACAAATTGTTTCTCTACTTGGGTGAATTCTCTTGATATTTGCTCATTTAATAAATAAATAAAAGGATATTCAACAAACAACATCAACAATAAAATGGTGGAAGTCGGCCCTGAAATTACAAGAAGAATCTTGGTTGTTTTAAATGTCTACATTAGAAATCCGGAACAAGTGTCTTGTACGGCTTGTCATAGTCATAGAAATTTAAATATGACCTGAGATACTTTTCTAGATATCACTAATCCCTTTTTCATTAGGACCCATTGCCTTATGATATTCTGTAAAACAAATACGTTAGACTCTATTCTTGAAACAAATTTCATAAATCTGAAGACTTTGCTTTACTCTCTCATCTGGGTGCAGATTTATACATTCTTCAAATTCCAGGAGTACTCGTGAAATTATTTAGTAAATTCCCAATTACATACATTAGATCACAGATCTGTATATGTAACTGTACACATTGCACAACTTAGCATGCAATAAGTACAGCTGTATTTTTTTAGTTTTTCTTCTCATACAAAATCTTTTTTTGCCTTCACTTAAACCCCAAAGATTTACCAGTTCTGATGGCTTTCTCTTCCCAGAGGTACGCCCCCCAAAAAATGTGCTCCTACCTTTTATAATACAAAATCCAGGATAGAAGTGTGTGGTGTAGTTTGTGAATGCCCATAAGCACACTAGTTTGTGGGTCTCCCAAGCTTTTCAAGGATTCCCTGCCCTTAAATACTATTACCAGATCAAAGAGTAGATTTACTCAGGTGTAACACCATACAGTGGGAATGTTATCCATTATAAAGTAATATTATCCTTTATAAGCGCGAATTCACCTGTAGTTGATTTCCAAAGTGAATTTGAGCCTGTATGTCAAGCTGTGTGCATGTGTAACTTCAACTAGCAAGAATAAAATACTTTTTGAATAGGCCCATTTATGCAACCTAGTATTGCGAATATTTCTAAAAGTATTTTCATTTTTACATTATTCTAATATTTAGATTGTGATTGCTTTATTTGGCTTTGTGCATTTATGATTGTGGCTCTATGTTTTATGATTTTGATAATACAAATATTAATTTACATTAAATTTAATTGAGGTGACTTACACAAGGGTCATAAAACTTACAAATGTACCTAAACGATCACGTTCGCTGATATCAGGTAGGAAGTATAACAACTAGTACACCATTCTTGACCATTTCGTTATGTGCATTTTTCTTTTTTGCTGAGGTTTACCCCCCAAACCCTGTTACTACAACATCTGTTAACTGTGGCTTGCAAGAACAAGGACAATACTGCTTTTGGAATGCAAAGCTTTATTGAGTTGCTTTAGCAGGTTCAATCACACAGTGGCATGGCAGATCCCCATGCAGTTAGAAAGCAGCAGCAGGTCACTTGAAAGCATCGTCATTTCTCCTTCGCGTCAGCGGCAATTCGAGGAGGAGGTGTGTGTCTTAGTTGGTGGGATGGAAGGTTCCCCTCTTATGCCACTGCATATCACGGATGCGCCTCACAGACTGGATCTGGGGGTGCTGGGCGCCAAAATCAGAACTGTCTTTGTAGTCCCCCTTTTCAAACAGGTACTGGTAACCTCTGTAGCCTGGGTACTGATACCCAACCCACCTGAGAAGAGAAAGATTGACAAATCACAGACGTGCTCATGAAAGTAGTGCTGTAGCTTCATGCAGCATTGTTTGAGATTCTTATTTTGGCTTAAATGAGTTGATACATGAGGTTTATTAATCTATGCACATTCTTGCTTTCTCAGACCAAAGACGAAATTCCATTTTCCAGTTACAAATGGGTTCTATTAGATACAGCTGCTGCTCTATAGCCTTTTGGCTAAATAATGCATTGCTAAGAACATTCCATTTCATTTTAGTTGCATCTTAGAGCTAGCATCTGCAGGTCTAAGTCATAATTTCAGTATAACCAGTGGAATGACTCTTGTGTTTTTTCCACTTGACATATTTAGTCCAAGGTCTAAAACGCACAGATCACAGCTTGAATGCAGTCAAAACCAATTGGTCAAAAGGAAATGAGGATTTAGTGACGCAGTGTTGTGTATGCTTAAATTCTGATCTGATTTCAAAGAAATAATCCTGCTAGTTATAATGTCAGTGCCTACGTCATAAAAAATAAACTGTAAAAATCCTAAAGTACCTAAATAAAGAATGAAAGAAAGTTCCATGAGGACTAATTGAAAAGAGTTTACTAGTTTACTCAAAATAATAAGAGTGCTGTGGCAAACTAAATAGAATGAATACGTTGTTGCCATAGCTCAGTTGCTGTGATCAGCCGCGGCCGGTAGTGGGAGTACCTGCCGGGCGGTGACGTGGGGAGGGACAGGGTGGGGGGTAGTAATGTATGGATTACGGAGTTTAACAGGTAAGTAAACATATAAATAAATAAAACGAATTTTGTAGCGTGAACTGCATCACCAAATGCAAACTCCGTAATCCATACATTACTACCCCCCACCCCATGTCACCCCCCGGCAGGTACTCCCCCTACCGCCGGCGGCTGGCTGTGATTGATAGGGCAGGTGCAATGCACCACACCTCATGCACATACACCATAATGAATATTCAAGAGACAGCACGTGACCTGCGCTAGTTCAACAAAGAAAACAGTGTACCAATTAAAAAAAGGTCTAAAAAATATTCCAGTTACTCAAGGCATAAGGTACGCCTGCACAAGTGAGTATGTTATGGCTTTTAGTCAATGCATGAACATTTCATCTTGTAAAATGGGAATATGCACCCAAAAATAAATTACATTCATAAATAAAGTTGAGATGTCTAATTTAGGAACTCTACTTGTTATTTCTATATTTCAAAACGTACTCGTGTATAGTGGTAGTTAAATTAAAAAAGACCTATAACCTTTTTAAATTCTTCTTCTTTTCCCCATCACAAAAATTGTACATATGTGTCAACTATTCAAACACACAGTTTGTGATTTGCGGATTCATTGGTTTATGTCGCCCTTCATAATTAGAGCTACCGACAGGCCTTAGCCGTTTGCTATCCAGTTAAAAACCTTCTTTTCTCAGACTTCTTAAATCATCTGAGAACCAGAGATTACTGGGTTGTACTGCAATTAAATTTGTAACATCGATTAGTCTGAATAATTCAATAGGACTATTGCTCACAAGTACGGAGTTGATGAAGAATGTGCTTGTTAAATAATTTCCTGCCATGCATGCGGCCGCCTTTAAATTCCTTATCATTTTTTAAAGGATACTCACATTTTGGGAACAGATGTCATTTTGCTAAACTGTGTAATCTCCTGCAGTAGTCTGCGAGGTTTACTGCCTTGCAATAATTATCCATTATCACTTCTGGCAGTCTTAGAGCTTACTTAGAGTGAAACAAAATAGCACATGCCCATGGGCCAGACTAATCCTGAGACCACCGTATCCCCGCAGGCTTGGTCAGGTGTGACGCTGAGTGTGTTTCCACCGATCTCTGCCCCTGACTCTTTAGCTCTAATGGGCAATCTCAAATCGGGTTCGCCCCTCGACCCATGCCCTGCTAAATTTTTAGCGAAAGTTGCGGAGGTGATCAATCCACTGGCAAACCCGCTGTTGAATCTTTCGCTGAGTCAGGGAGTGGTCCCACAAGCCTGGAAGCAGGCGATGGTGATTCCTTTGCTCAAAAAACCAGGCCTAGATCCGAAGGCCCCGGTTAATTATAGGCCCATCTCTCTGCTGCCGGCTCTCACGAAGATTGTGGAAAAACACGTGCAGGGTGTGCTTTCCAATTTTCTTGAGACCAACGAGATCTTGCATGCCACCCAGTCGGGTTTTCGTCCCCATCTAAGCACAGAGACTGCGCTCCTGGAGGTCGCAGAAACCATTAAAGGGGTTCTGGACTCTGGGGGCAAAGCCATGCTGGTGATGTTGGACTTGTCGGCGGCGTTCGACACCGTCCCCCATGATGGCCTTCTCGCAAGACTCTTTGAGATAGGTCTGCGGGGGACGGTGTTCGACTGGTTTTCCTCCTTTCTAGCCGGCCGCCGGCAAACGGTCTGGGCTCCGCCTGATTCCGCCGTGATGCCGCCTCTGGGAGTCGGGGTCCCACAGGGCTCTATCTTGAGCCCGACCCTATTTAACATCGTCATGACCCCGTTGGCGGCGTTGGTGGAGTCGTATGGTGCCCAGATCGTATCCTACGCTGACGACACCCAGCTCCTCTTCTCATGTAAGAGAGGAGGAGACTTTGAGGAGAAGAGTATCCGGGATTGCCTTGAGGCTGTTTTCCAATGGTTCCAACTGAACAGCCTCAAGTGCAATTCCGATAAGTCCGAGGTACTCTTCTTTGGGTGCGACACAGAGCCAGATTGGCAGGCCTGGTGGCCGATTAATATGTTTCCTCCGTCTTGTTCTTCCCAGGTCGCCAAGAATCTGGGGGTCAAGATGGATAATGGGCTAACATTGAAATCCCAGATCCTCTGGGTGTCGGGCACCTGCTTCGGCATCCTTAGGATGTTGCGGAGGTTCCTTCCCCTGCTGTCCGAGGAGCATAGGAAACTGACAGTGCAGGCTCTGATCGGGTCCAGGTTGGATTATTCCAACATTCTTTACCTGGGCCTTCCAGAGTACTTGCTGCAGCGGCTCCAAGTGGTGCAGAACGCCGCTGCGAGAGCAATCTATGGATTAAATAGACGGTCCAGTGTATCGGGCCTGTTGATAACCTTGCATTGGCTTCCTATCCGGAAACGGATCGCCTTCAAGGCTCTGACTCTGGCCTATAAAGCTCTCCATGCGGTGGGAGCAAAGTACCTTCAAAAGAGACTGGTCTTTTATCACCCGACCAGGTCTTTGAGGTCGGAATCCCTGTTCTTGGCAGTTGTTCCGCGTGTGAAGAGAGCGCGCCTTGGAGGCCGCTCTTTTGGACTGCTGGCGCCACAGTTGTGGAACTCTCTGCCGCTTGCTCTGCGGGGAGCCACCAGCCTGCTGGCTTTTAGAAAAGGCCTTAAAACCTGGCTGTTTACCCAGTAGCCGGTTTTTCTTGTATGTATTTGTTTTGGCACTCTGTTCTTTCTTTTATCGGTGTTATGTTATTGTGTTGCAGACTTCCTTATCCAATAAAGCGCCGGGACACTCTTTTTGAGTAGCCGTGCGCTATACAAAAGAATAAATAACATAACATAACATAACATTAGGATTTCCTATTAGATTATTGAAGCATATGTTAAATATATCTTGGGGAATTTTAATTTGCTGTTCTCCTCTTAAGGAGGAGTGAAGTTGCCAAATAAACCCTCTACTAAACATACCCCCAATCAAAGAAAATACATAGTTAATGCTCCGTAGGTATATTACAGGATTGGAATTGTTCAAAGATAATTTTAAGTAGTTTCAAAGACGTTCGTGTTTCTGAAGCATTGATATTTTGTGTTGCATATTCAATCCTCCATGTTTCGTTTATAGACATGTGATTTACCATTTACAATCTATATATGTCGGCAGCTTGACTACTCTGGCACAAGAATTATATAAAATCTTATCAAACAACATTACAGTTATTTTCAAGTACAATATTTAGATGTTTTCACATTCACAGCACCCGATGCCCATATAAAATAAAGACATCATCACTCTACTATTAAGTATGTCAAGTGGGGATTTTGGCATGGCTTACTTACGTGCCACTTTGAACACGTACGGACGACACTTTCTCTTGGTATCCATGGGCATGGAAACTGGGCACATCATCGTCTATGATCTCAATTTTCTTTCCAGTAAAGCTGGGGTTTTCATATAGCACAATCTTATGCTCCTGGCTATCCTGAAAAGGGAAGACCGCATGTGTAAGGAGGTGGTTTGAGCTGCAGCATTAGCCAAGAATACCGAAATTCCCAATTTTGATTCGTGTTGATACTTTGCAACACTGACAATTTATGCTTTTCGTCTGAAGGATAAGGGCCACTACCTCTCCATTTTCTTCTTTGGTTCAAGACCTTCCTCTGAATGAGGTGTGTCCACAATCCAAGGTGATCTTCCATCACCTTGCAACTATATAACATGTTTAGCCCCGCCCCTGTTATTAGAAGATGACCTAAAGATGCAACCGGCCTCGTAAAATGCCTGCTTTTATCTGGCTAGTGAATGAAATGTGTGGGTGGTGTCCATTACCAAAGCCGCTTACGTTTTGTTCTCTATTCAGGGACCACAGCACCTTTGGTTTTCAGTAATTGTCATGGCTCCAGGTTAGATGCCATCCAGGAAATGGAATGGCCATGGATAAGAGTGACGGCGGGTCCCTTGAGTGGCACTTGGACTTTGGATCTGGGGATCTCTTCTCACATCTCAGCAGTACAGAAAAGTTAGGTGCCTGTCATTAGAGGTTTCCTGGCAGTTATATTTAGATAATCTGCTGTCTCAGCATGAGATGCCAACCCAATCCATTTCCTGTTGGAAGTATCTGGAACTCACCGCCTAATGGAAAAAGCTTGAACGTGCTGAGCTAAAGGGCATACAATGTATGTTCTGCTCGTTGGCCCTAAGGGATCATCAGCACTTCCTGACACCTGTTCAGAGTCATAAGGGCCTCCAGGCAGAACTATGTTCCATGTAGTACTGCCTGTATTACACCTTCACAAAAATAGCTTGATACTTACAATTCAGATTTCCAGGAATGATTAATGCAATTATATTAGGTCTTACTTGTTCATCATTTGCTATGTCTCTGCCAACATTATTCAAGCCTTAAAATCCCTCTCCTAGCTTTTCATTATGAAGGAATTCATTTCAAACATCTGCGCTCAATCCTCAAGACACTTAATTGTTGCTTCCCCTACCCCCTCGCATAGAATTCTGGTGTTATACGCAGCCCAGTTATCTAAAGCTGCCTGCACTATACAAAGTCTGTGAGTCATCCCATGGTCTACAATTTTTGCAAGAAAGGTTAATCTGGGACAGTCTGATTCAAACAATGGTGAGAGGCAGGCCCATCTCATGCTCCCTTTGCACAAGGCCTATGCTATATAGTTACCTAAGGGTTTTTCCTACTTCTCACTGATGGCTAAGGGACTGATTTAGATCTAGTCGGATGGGTTACTCCATCATAACGGTGATGGATATCCTGTAGGCCGAAATATAAATCCTATAGGATATAATGCAATTTATATTTCCATGGATGCGATATCCATCACTGTTGTGATAGAGTAACCCGCCCGCCAAATATAATTCATGCCCTAAATTGCCACCTGCTAGGTAGAAATCTTTGTTGATTCTGACTACCTTCCCACTGCCTTCCTTTTCTCACCGGTTAGAGAGGTTTAAATGTAGCATCTTTTAATGAAGATGGGTAGAGTTGGGTTCTCTTATCACTGATTCCCAGTATATGAGAGTTTTCCTGAATCAAGTGCTCCCCGGCACATTTTGGGAGTGTGTGCCAGAAGTGACACCTGGTTTTCACAGGAAGCAGAATGTGCTCTCTTTTTCCTGATTCTTCCATGCCCAAGGAGTTCCTCCTTCACTCCCTGGATGATCTTCTCAAAGTTTCAGACTGAGATCAAGCAAAGCTTTTTTAATAAAACCCTGACATTTAATCTTTATAGATGAATGCAATTTTAAGATCTCTGCAAGTCCCTCTTGATAAAAGTCCAATTCATTTGTAGCTCAAATGCACACCCGATGTAGTAGTGGTCTGAGTGCAGCCAATTTAGCAATTGTAGTGATACCTAAGTCCAGTCGTAGAGGTGCTAGTGGCTTGCCCCTTTATGGACCGGTAAGGGCACTAATGAAATGGTTTTCAGCAACACTCAACGTGCCCATGTTACAGTGACTCTGTAGCTCAGCTCCATACTGAGCTGCACTCCTGGCTTGTGACTTATACAGTTTCATAGCGGGTAGGATTGGAAACCAAGAGGCCCTTTTAGCAAATCTACCATCTGCCATCCGAATTCCTAAATAGTCAAACTCCCATCCCCTTTACAAGGCTTCCTTTCCTATAGTGACAACACCCTTTACCGTTTTCCTAGAGTCAGCCATCTTCTTAGTTTTAGAGATGTTAATTTAGAGGCCATACTCAGGACAAAATAGACTAAAGCTGTTGTTCACATTTTAAGACCCCCTCTTAATTTTAGCCAGTAAAAGAATGCTGTCAGCAAAGAAAAGGGTCGGGATTTTCTGTCCTGCCAGGGTAGGGGAGTCATTGACACAGTTAAACAAATATCTGACAAAAATATTGATGTATAAAGAAACAGGGTAGGCTCAAGGACACAGCACTAAGGTACACCCTGCTCAACAGGAATAGCCTCGGTCAGGTCTCCTCTTGTGCCACGCCAAACCTTGGCACAATTCCCCTCATGGAGAAGCTTGATTATATGCAGCACATTTTAGGAATCCCATCCCTCGCAGAACCTCCCACAGTTTCTTTCTGGTGAACAAATCAAACACTGCATGGAGGTCACAAAGAGCTCTCCCCCTCCTATATCTACAATCTTCTACTTGGCCAAAAAGAAAAGGAAGTCCTGACCGATTGCACTTACTTTGGACCTAAAACCTGCCTGTCGATTCAACAAGATTTGATTTTCATCACGCCAAACCAACACTTATTTACAGTAAACCTTTTGAAGGGTATCTATAAGACTGATTGGATGGTAGTTTGAGGGGTTGCAGGGATTCCCTTTCTTAAAAACCAGAACAATCTCAACACCTTTCCATTAGGTAGGTATAGCTTCCTCAGCTGCAATTCCATTTCTAACTGCATTAAAGTAAGGGACCCAGATGGAAGTGTCTGATTTGAAGGGGTCTGCAGAGACTTTATCCAACCCGGGTGCCTTCCCTTCTTTAAATGGCACTACTGCTCAAGCAGTCTCTGCAAAGGAAAAAATAGGGCTAACTTACCGGTAAGGGGTGGCTCTGAACGGGTTCGCAAGAAGTATCACCATCTTCGAGCTGAGGCTAATGGGGCTTTTCCGCAAATACTGCTTTTCACTTGGACTTTGTGTCCACATTTTTAAATTTCTAACTGGGAGTTGATAATCTCAAGCCAGATGGGGTCCATTGTTCAGTTCAAACACAAGGAGATGATGGACAGAGCGCTGAACCTTTTCAGACACTAACCCCCAGTCACAGATCTAGGTTGAATCCATCAGAATTATTTAGCTGACTACGCTACCTCAGTTCAGACCCAGCTGTATGCAAATCAGTCTTGACCCTGTACCTCACGGATCAGTCCAGCCCAAACTTTTCAAACACTCACCCCCAGTCACAGATCTAGGGTGAATCCATCATCATTCCTTAGCTTTGTTCGCCCTAAGTTGGCAGGGTATGCCCAGACGTGGGTCCTTTGCTCATTTTGTGTACGGATTTGCAATAGGAACCTCTTATTACCAACCTCTCTGTAAACAACAGCATTGCCACCCTGGGTACCTGCCCTCTGTTCAGCACTGTATGCGCTGAACAACTTCATACATGCATACATGCATGCATACATCAGCTCGTTAGCACAGCCTGATCAGCATAGTGTTAGACCAGTGAGTTTAAGGGATGATTGTATTGTTCTGTGGAGCACTGAAACCTAGACAGGAAGGTGCAGATTTACTAACGGTTTGCATTGCTCTTGTATGACGTTAATGGTTGCAATATAACACAATTCCTTAAGTGGGATTTACTAAGCCATGCAAGGCCACCTTGCGTGGCTTTGTGTGGTTTAGTGAATCCAAAGTCACACAAGGCAGCCATATCACTGCTTTGCATTACCCTGCAGCAGGGACGCGTTTCATGGGTGGAGTGTGTGCGTTCCCATGCATCCACCCAGGGATTTTGACACAATCCCAGATTTGCAAAAGTCTGTAAACATGGATTGCACAAAAATAATGCACCTAGGCATAGCAAGGAGAAATACTTTTATACTTCCCCTTTGGTGGAATGCATTCTGCAGCACGTTTACAAAGAGGAAAATGCTTTTCAGGAATGTTTTTGTGCAGGAAGGTTTCCCTTCCTGCGCAAAAACAATACAGCTCTTAATGCAGGAACCCTTGCAGCATGAAGCAAGGAGGGAGCAGAAGTGTGCCATATCTCAGTGGGTATGGGGCATTTCTGCTCTCTCCTATTCACACAGCACAGCAAGCTACCTTGTTGCATGAATTAAAACCTTAGTAAATCTTCCCCGAAGTTTGCAAGTCTGTGTTTTTTATAGACTTGCCCAGAACTAGTTAGGCATTTTATTTAAGCTAAAAAGCATAGCAATCACTTTCCTGTCCTACGAAAATAAGGCATGGGATGAGACAGAGACTAATAAAATGACAGGAAATAGAATCGCTCAAAGGAAGTTGAAGTATGCTGATAATCTCACTAAAATGTGCCTTGGGTTTCAATAGTGATCTTGTTTGTGCAAATGCCACTGGTTTCAGTGAAATGTTTGTGTAGGTGTAGAATGGTTACTTCTGATGTAGAATAGTCTTGACCCCTATATTGTAAGATGATTAGCCTTCAGGGATTTCTGATTTCAACTAATATTGACTACTGTCCAACAATAACATCTTAAGCAGCCTTTCTGGTTGACATCAAAGACACAAATGGTTGAGTAAGCCCTGCTACTTCATTAACCTTTATATTAAAGGTTTTCCATTTAATCTTTGTGAATAGGGCGTCACGAGTTGCATTTACAATACCAAATTCTGAGGCAACAGTCACAAGGTGAGTAAGTCTCCCACGGTAAAAACATGTCCTGCAAAGGTATCTTTGGCCATAAACAGAGGTTTACAGCTGAAAATACAAAGCGCGGTCCTCCAAAATGGCAGAGGAACATCACCCCACTGTGTCAGTCAGCGGAAAAAAAAATAATAATATAAGAGTATTAATATTTTTTTCTCTGAATGAGTGAACCAGGAGTTTTGGCCGGTCGGGCCATTCATGGCAGGGAGGATGGGGGGGTAGAGTGCACTGTAAAGTTTGCATCATAGTTTGGCCAGCCATCTTAGGCCGGCCAAACAGACATGCGCACTTAGGTTTCTCATACCCAGCTGTGCTGGGTTGGAGAAATGCCACAGGCACAAAGGCACTGTCTGAGTGGCAAATAAGGCCGCTCAGCCCAATCCTGGTGCTGCTCTGATGCCATGAGTGGGACCGAAAAAGGCTTGGGTCTACTTACTAACTGGCCTAGACCACTCTAATTTTTAACAACAAAAGGATGGCCAGCTAGATTATTCAAATGTATTCACACCACACCTAGCCAAAAAAATCCTAAGCGGGCACACTTTTCATTTAGTGGTTTTTAATTATAGAAATGATTTTTCAAAAGGCATTTAAATATATCAACCATAAAGAATACTCAAATAGTTTGTATATGGTGTTTATATAAATGTTTTTCATTTACATTGTTTGTGAAATGTTTATTTGTATTATGGGGTTACATGTGAATATCGCTATTTGAGTATTCTTTATGGTTGCATATATTTAAATGCCTTTTGAAAAATCATGAAATAAGTAAAAACCACTAAATGAAAAGTGTGCCCGCTTAGGTTTTTTTTGGCTAGGTGTGGTGTGAATACATTTGAATAATCTAGCTGGCCATCCTCATGCCATGAGAGCAGCATGTGGATTGGGTGGAGAGCCTGTGCTGGTGTTCCAGGGACTGCTGGGACACCATCAGAAGTGTAGAGGAGCACCGACGTGTGGGCGGCAGGACAGGTATGTTTTGAAAAAAATTATATCTCCCTTATTCACCCCAACTCCTCCACTGGAGTTTTGTGGCAGCTGCCACTGGAAAATACCATATTCACGCAGGGATTACTGGCACGTGTAAATCCATTTACTACTGTAGATTTCTCCACCACATGTGAAAAGAATCCTGCAGTAGTAAATCCCACTTACAGGATCGGAAATAAGAATTCTAAGCAATGCTTGCCTTGGAAGTTTGTGATTGTCCACAAACATATATGTTTATGGGAATTCTCAAACTCCTCCCCATCCATGCACTCTGCTTACACCTTCAGATTTGCTGAGGGTGTAGGTGAGGTGCTTTCTCCAAGGAATAAAATATTTTTCCCATGGAGGAAAAAAGTGTATTTGCAACAGGAAACTGTGTTTTCCCTTTGCAGAGTTTTACACTATGTAGTTAGTATTAGGGCTCCGTCGCAAATGGTTAGTTCCAATCTGCCACGACTTGGCTACCAGTAGTCACCTGGAAGCTTTCAGGATTTTAAAAAGCAACACGTCACCGAAAATAGTATTTGCTGTTAGCAAATTTTTACAAGCTATGTGGTACAAGAGTCTAAAAGTTTTAAATGTAATAGATTCCCATGGTTACTAGCTGATTGCTTTACTTGTACTGTAACTTAATTATTCATTTGCACTATGTACGGTCACTTTATGCAATTGTTGCACGGTCTCTAATGCACATCCGAGGCTAACGCTGTAAATGTACAGGTGGATTTTAGCTATTTATTTTGTTTGTTCCCTAAATAACACATATTTTTATATTATCTTGCACTTTAGTAATGTCGCATTTTGTATGGTCAATTTGGTAATTTTCATTACTGGGCGAATACTACAATGTATAACAAACTTTTAGATTTTTTAACCCGTTCGGCGCTTATGACGGAACCGTTCCGTCACGCGCCTCGGGTGAGCTGTGCTAGTGACGGAACGGTTCCGTCACGGCCCACTCGCCGCGCCGACACGGCGCTAATTTCACGCCTGCGCGGCGCGTTCTATTGAGCGGGCGCGTTCGTGACGGAACCGTTCCGTCACTAGCACAGCTCACCCGAGGCGCATGACGGAGCGGTTCCGTCACAAGCGCAGGTGAGCCGCGCGGCCCTCCCAACCCCTAGCACTGCGGCGGAATTGCCACCGCAGTGAAGGGGTTAAATGAATTCCTTTATTGCATTTTTAGCCAGGACATCGTGATTATGCTGTATCTGGAGCATATAGCTTCCCCTTTCTTAGAAAGTGAATGAAATGTACCATTCTCCTTGTCTATTACTTATTAGTGCTCTTGTTTTAATGGTTGCTGGGTATACTTTGATGGATATCTAACCGAATAAAGTTATTACTACTAGTACTACTACTACTAGTGGGGCTCCCGCTCCCAATTTTCTGTCATTTTTTTCAACTATACTAACAGTAAAAAAAAAACTATTATTCACTAATACTAAAATTTTAAAACATTTCCGACCTATGTAGCGAGCGGGAGTCAAGCAGTCTAAGGCAGTGTAGTCTATGTGAAGGCTGTTGCATGAGTATAGAGGCACCTGCGCCAGTAACCAGACAAATTGGCTAGAGTGGCAGTAACAGCCCAGTCCTCATTGACCTACTGAGTCTCAAGCCTCCCCCTCTGATGATGCGCTATAACATCATATTTATAGGTAGCCCAGCGAGCTTTAGGCTGAGGCCTGCAGTGACTATGGCTTTGTGCCCATCTGCCTATCGCCGTAACCTTTTCCCAATGTTTCTGAAGGGGGAAGTGAAAAAGCAGGGTGAGTATTTAAGAACACCTAAGTGAGAAAGAGAGGTTGAGTGTTTAGGAGTATATGAGAAAGAAAATGTGTATGTGTGTGAGAGAATGAGAGAGAGTGAGGTTGGGGAAGTATGAATGAATATTTGATTTAGCGTGACTTACTATGAGCATGAGTGAGAGTGAGTGAGAGTGAGTGAGCATATATGTGAGACACTCAGTGAGCATGTGTGAATGTGTGTGAGCGTATGAGACAATGTGAGTTACTGTGCAAGCATGTGAGTGAGACTGTGAATGAGAATATGTGTGCGTGTGTGTGTATGTGTGTGGGGCTGGGTTGGTGGGTGTGTGTGAGTGTGTGTTATACTTTTGAGACTGCTGCTGGCCCTGTCATACTGGCAATCCTTGTCTGGTGGAGGCACCAATTGGCTGTCACTGGAAGGAAATTCTTGGCATACGGGAGGGCAACCAGGTCATGTGGGAGAGATGAGGAGCCAAATGTTGCTCTTGATATACTGGAGGTAATTGTTTACATATGCGGTACCCAAGCCATATTTCGAAATGTGGTTAACTCCAGAAAAGCGTCAGGCTTCATTGGCTTGGCAGAACGTGAAAGTGATTGATTATTTATTGAGTGCCCTTTCATTGCCTGTGGCTTTAATTACTGTGAAAACTGTGTTTGAAAATGAGCCGTTTGGCCCAAGGTTTTTCAAAAGGTTTCTCTCAACACTTTTAGAAGAAATAGATCATGCGTCATGCTTGTTGCACTCGTTTGCTGAAATTCGAAGGCAATATTGCGCCCCGCCTCTTTCAAAGATCAGCGACCGCCCCTGTAAAGTGTATGGTAGTATTAATTTTCTTACCACTTTGATGGGTCGGAGGGAGGAAATGCTGTCGCTTCTTCGGCTGTTAGTCCAGGAATCCCAGCGGGGGTACTCTCCCTTTTCGAACACAAACTGTTCCCCTTTGCAGTTTGCATGTTCGTATCCGACCCAGCTGTGAGAGAAGAGACAGGATTTCAGTTCACTCATGTCCATGTTCAAAATAACTTAACGACTTTGTTTGTTTCACATAAAGGCCAAACGTGTTCGTGATCAAAAAACTGTTGAACCTTTTTGTGGCATATTAGGACTCATTTGCTTTAAAACACAAACTAGTTCAACGTTAATAATTCTAGAAATGGGAAGTTAATGTGATGCCTCCCTTCTCTATTTTCCAATGGTTTATCACTTAAGGTCGATTTTTCTGATCCTTCAATTCAATTCGGTTTTCTTTTCGTCTCTTCGATTCTAAAGTTCCCATAGGCTGTGCACGGTTTCTTTTTTAACCATGACTTAGATAGGCATCTTCTTCTAGAGGTGAAATGAATATGAACCACATGGGTGTAAATCTAATTCCAAATAAATGTTTCAAATAAAATCACCTTTAGTGGACCTAAATATTGGAATAAATATTCCATTACTGTACAGCAAATCTATTCTTTTCAACCTTTTGGACAAACACCCATGCCCCCTTAAACTAAAGGAAACGAAAATCATGATCCCCAGTGCTACCCACCCATATATTTCATAGATAAAGAAGGCGAGACTTTCACTAAAATCATATTGAATTGAGTCAACACATAGACAGAAAACGCACGTGTGCTGCCCTGGTATGGTGGATTCAGGGAAAGTTTCTTTACCGTTGACCAAGCTTTTATTTGACAATTCCTGATGAACAAATGTGCCATCAGAAAGAAGGCCCTGCTAAGCTGCTTTCTTCTAATTCTCCTAACCGTTCAGGTGGTCCAAAGAGAACATTTCTGGGGAAGGCTAAAGAAATGCGATTTGACTGCTCACCTAGTTCATCTCATTTCAGTGATGTGCCGTTCCTAAACAGTATAAGCCTGTTAATTAAAAAAAAAGGGCTACTACCCAGGCAGTGCTTAATTTAATTGAATCAGTGGTTTCCAGTGTGGGGCAAAAGTACTTATTTTTGGGGACCAGCACGTAATTTTCTGATATTTACTGAGAGGGAAAACACGCTAGATCCGAAGACGGAGGAAATGCCGCTGACCGCATGACCCGCAGGGGAACATGGGCGGGGCAGCGCCTTAGTCCCATCCGGCAAAACTCCAGCCGGCACTGGTGGGGCGCCCCGCCCCGTGTCTACCATCCACAGGCCAGGGGAGGGCCTACATGTGGGAGGGGCGAACCCCCCCCCTATAACTACCGTGGTGGCCAAGGCTCGGCCTCTCTCATCCTCAGTCTGCTCGCGGCTCAAGCGCAAACCTGCAACGTTTTTTTCCCATAAAAAAAAAAAAAAAAAATCAGATCCATACGATTAGGATTCTGCGAATCCCACCATCTTGTAGGATTGTCTGAATTAAGACGCTGCAGGCAAGACGTGATAATGACACATATTACTATCCAATGATAATCGCAATTTGATTTGGTGTTAGGGAGTGCCCCATGTTTCACCCCTGACGAATTTAAGTGCAGTGAGTATGGCCTGATGTAGCAGTTGGTATTTACAAACCCCATAACACATTGGTAATAGGAGCAAACGTGTGTGTGTCATATGTGGGAAGGCGTAATCCATCCACGAAACTCAACTCAGGCACTAAGTGTAAGTCACTAGAGACATGTGGATCCTGCATAATGCAAGGGTATGCAACCAACCCAGTGGGCCATGCATAGGGCCTATTTGCCATGTAACATGAACATTGCGATTCACGAATATTCTGCAGGACATACACACTCCAGAGCGCAGGCCAGGACATCTCTCTTAATGGATAGTAATCCAGTCCGGGTTGGGATAGAGTTTACGAGGCGAAGGCTATAGTAACCTCTTCACCTGTCAATTTGGCTAACAGCATCTTCCTTGTCACATTTAGATGTAGCTCCATTCCCAAGAATAATGCTGGGATGTGCAGCTGTTCCAGTAAATGTGTGCACTCAAGGGGGTAAAGTTTGCACAACTCCAAGGATTACCATAACTGATCTTGTTCCTTGGCACTCACTCCATGCATGGCTTTTAATAAGTTATCGATAAAGGAAAAATACTGTTTCACGTAATCCTGTGACCCTAAAATGCTACTTCGGTAGACGAAAATGCCCACTTCTCTAAATGAACTGGCATGCCTTATCCCATTGTGAGGGTTTATGCTCTAGGACAGCATTAATCTTTGCGTGTTACTACCCCTCCTGTCTTCTCAAAGCAATAAGGCATTGTTTGGAAAATCGGTAACGCTTGAACAGGGGGATTTCTCGAGGTGTAGGGGGATGGCATTGAACAACGATATGTTATTAACATTGGTGCTTCAAAACTTGGAAAGGCCTCTAGCAATGATGCCATGTCCACAACATAAAACTGGAAGGACAATTTGACTGTAAATCCATTGTCATAATTACCACTGATGCTGTGCTCACACAGCAAGAAAACGAGCAAAACAAGGAAGGGTGAACAAATATGATAATCTGAAGTAACCTCCTTTCAAGTTTACAGAGTGAGAAAGAGTTAGTAATCAGGCTTCAGGCGAGCTAAGAAATGACTTCTGGAGAGGAGCCAGAAAGCGAATTTCTGAGTGTTAAATTTCGAACTGGGGTAACCGTAAATACTTATAACCCCTGGAGTTGACAGTACCCTTAGTATTTTGGGGGCAGGCGAAGGGAGTGCAGGTCAAGAGCTGCTCAAAGACCCAAAGGTGATAGGAGGAATGCTAGCAATTCGGCTAACCAGACAACTATGCCACTTTGGATTAGACCCGGGCAGCGTCTTAAAATGAACAAAGAGGTTCTGGGAAATGACCCTGGCTTGCAGGTTTGAGCCATTGCATAGTAACTTTGGAAGCTATTGCAGAGAGGCCTGGGTGTCCTTAGACATGCACTCCTACAAGAAGAACTGAAGGGTAGCATGCAGGAGGCCTTGGTAGCGATGGGCAAGGTTAGGAGCGGGCGAGTTCCTGCTGTCTGAGGGTGGCACTCGCACGGCTAGATCACCAATAGCTGTAGAACATTCCGCAGGATGGTCAACGGACCCATGCAGAAGTTCAGGGGAAGAGAGGCCTGGGTTTCATTAGGCAAGTACCAATACAAGAGACAACAGAAGGGTACGACGACAAAGACAGGGTACACTGGTCTAGATTGGGAGTGGACATATTCCCCCCGGACGTACAAGAGGTACGAAACAGCGACGGGAAGTAGCAAGGTGGGTGGGGGGCTCTGTCATCGACGGAAGCCTCCTCCAGAGCTGTGGCGGAGTTACAGGGCGATCTGGAAGCAGACGGGTACAGTAAGGGTACCTCTGCCTGGCACAGTAAGGGTGCCTGAGCCAAGGACCAGGAGCCGAAGGAGGTTCCGGGAAACCGCGACGGCGCCCCGTTAGTCCTTCAGGCGGTCGGGGGACCTGAACCGACCGGGGGTGTGCCACACCGCTCCGCCCCGACAGGGGGGGCGAGAGTATAACGAAGTTGGTAATGTGCTGCACCGTCAGAGCATCGACTCGCCGTGCAAGATGACTCCTTAGGCATGCGGGACAGCGAGGGGCTGCCTGCTTTGGATCGCCTGTAAGATGACCCACCTTAAAACGTCATACGTGTGTTGTATGAAATAAACCTGCAACAGTTTTTTCCCATAAATATGCCTCCAGAGTTTCATTGGGGAGGAAGTGTGTATATGTTCAAGCGGGCAGGAGTGCATGGCGGTGTGGGCACTATGCCACTGACCGCGTGACCCGCAGGGGAACATGGGCGGGGCAGCGCCTTAGTCCCATCCGGCAAAACTCCAGCCGGCACTGGTGGGGCGCCCCGCCCCATGTCTACCATCCACAGGCCAGGGGAGGGCCTACATGTGGGAGGGGCGAACCCCCCCCTATAACTACCGTGGTGGCCATGGCTCGGCCTCTCTCATCCTCAGTCTGCTCGCGGCTCAAGCGCTGTTCCCACCCTGACCCTGACCAGCAGCTTGAGCAACGGCGCGAAGTAATAGAATGTTGTAATGTATTCTTTGTGTTGCAGGCGGAGTTACAGGGCGATCTAGAAGCAGACGGGTGCAGTAAGGGTACCTCTGCGGCAGAAGGGTACAGTAAGGGTACCTGCCTGGCACAGTAAGGGTGCCTGAGCCAAGTCCCAGGAGCCGAAGGAGGTTCTGGGAAACCGCGACGGCGCCCCGTTAGTCCTTCGGGCGGTCGGGGGGCCTGAACCGACCGGGGGTGTGCCACACCGCTCCGCCCCGACAGGGGGGGCGGGAGTATAACGAAGTTGGTAATGTGCTGCACCGTCAGAGCATCGACTCGCCGTGCAAGATGGCTCCTTAGGCATGCGCGACAGCGAGGGGCTGCCTGCTTTGGATCGCCTGTAAGATGACCCACCTTAAAACGTCATACGTGTGTTGTATGAAATAAACCTGCAACGGTTTTTTCCCATAAATACCCATGCAGAAGTTCAGGGGAAGAGAGGCCTGGGTTTCATTAGGCAAGTACCAATACAAGAGACAACTGAAGGGTACGACGACAAAGACAGGGTACACTGGTCTAGATTGGGAGTGGACATATTCCCCCCGGACGTACAAGAGGTACGAAACAGCGACGGGAAGTAGCTAGGTGGGTGGGGGGCTCTGTCATCGACGGAAGCCTCCTCCAGAGCTGTGGCGGAGTTACAGGGCGATCTGGAAGCAGACGGGTACAGTAAGGGTACCTCTGCTGCAGAAGGGTACAGTAAGGGTACCTCTGCCTGACACAGTGAGGGTGCCTGAGCCAAGGACCAGGAGCCGAAGGAGGTTCCGGGAAACCGCGACGGCGCCCCGTTAGTCCTTCAGGCGGTCGGGGGACCTGAACCGACCGGGGGTGTGCCACACCGCTCCGCCCCGACAGGGGGGGCGGGAGTATAACGAAGTTGGTAATGTGCTGCACCGTCAGAGCATCGACTCGCCGTGCAAGATGGCTCCTTAGGCATGCGGGACAGCGAGGGGCTGCCTGCTTTGGATCGCCTGTAAGATGACCCACCTTAAAACGTCATACGTGTGTTGTATGAAATAAACCTGCAACGGTTTTTTCCCATAAATATGCCTCCAGAGTTTCATTGGGGAGGAATTGTGTATATGTTCAAGCGGGCAGGAGTGCATGGCGGTGTGGGCACTATGCCACTGACCGCGTGACCCGCAGGGGAACATGGGCGGGGCAGCGCCTTAGTCCCATCCGGCAAAACTCCAGCCGGCACTGGTGGGGCGCCCCGCCCCGTGTCTACCATCCACAGGCCAGGGGAGGGCCTACATGTGGGAGGGGCAAACCCCCCCTATAACTACCGTGGTGGCCAATGCTCGGACTCTCTCATCCTCAGTCTGCTCGCGGCTCAAGCGCTGTTCCCACCCTGACCCTGACCAGCAGCTTGAGCAACGGCGCGAAGTAATAGAATGTTGTAATGTATTCTTTGTGTTGCAGGCGGAGTTACAGGGCGATCTGAAAGCAGACGGGTACAGTAAGGGTACCTCTGCGGCAGAAGGGTACAGTAAGGGTACCTGCCTGGCACAGTAAGGGTGCCTGAGCCAAGGACCAGGAGCCGATGGAGGTTCTGGGAAACCGCGACGGCGCCCCGTTAGTCCTTCGGGCGGTCGGGGGCCTGAACCGACCGGGGGTGTGACACACCGCTCCGCCCCGACAGGGGGGGCGGGAGTATAACGAAGTTGGTAATGTGCTGCACCGTCAGAGCATCGACTCGCCGTGCAAGATGGCTCCTTAGGCATGCGGGACAGCAAGGGGCTGCCTGCTTTGGATCGCCTGTAAGATGACCCACCTTAAAACGTCATACGTGTGTTGTATGAAATAAACCTGCAACGGTTTTTCCCCATAAATATGCCTCCAGAGTTTCATTGGGGAGGAATTGTGTATATGTTCAAGCGGGCGGGAGTGCATGGCGGTGTGTGCACTAAGAAGGGTGACAAAAACATCACAAAGGTAGAAAGCAGGGATCTGAATGACTGGGATAAAAGTGCAGGCAATGGTTGGTAGTTCATTATAATACAGTGGATTCAAGAATCAATCAATCCAGATTTATAGAGCGCTGCAATTCACCCATGCGGGTCTCAAGGCATTCTAGTTGCTAACTGCTTTGTGGTGATCTGTTCATTTGAACAGCCTCGTCTTGAATCCTTTCCTGGATTCCCGGAGCGAGGAGGCGGTCCTAACGTGCAGTGGAAGGTCGTTCCAGGCTTTGACCGCCGGGTGTGAGAAGGAGCATTCTCCACTGTTGCCTCTGCGGATCCAGGGGAGGGGGTGGGGGGGAGTCTGTGAGGAAGAGGGAGGAGGATCATAGTTCTTTGGTCAGTTGGTGGAAGGTCAACGGTTTGTTGGTACCCGGCGTGCCAACGTTTAATTGCACCAGCCACAGGCTTCTGAGCAGAACTCCAGAGATCAGCACTCATTCTTTTGCAAATTAAGCACTTTACCCAGGAGATTTTTGATGACCAGGGGAGTCAAGCAAGGATTCCTGCTAATCCTAGTGCTCTTCGGATTGTCTATCAATGATTTCTTGGATATACTGAGGGAAGAAGCACAGGCCTTTCCAAAAGTAAATGCCAATCATATCAAGTAGTACTATATGCTGGTGATTCAGTTTTACTCGAAAGATGTGAAAATGCCCTGCAGCTGCAATTGAATCAAGCAGAACATTTCTTCAAGAACCTTGGATCTATTTTCAATAAAGAAAAAGAAATGACTTTGTATCTGTTGGGGTACAGGTGACATAACTTAGTAAGTTAGAGAAGGAAGGACAAAGAAGGAAGTTTATTGTACTTTAACAAGTATTAGCCAAGCTGAAGGCCAAATGGTAATCTGCATGTCTGCAATTAGTATGTTAGGGCATTAAAGCCAGAATGAATGGTTTTGTCAATGCTTGTTTGTGGCAGTCATTTACCACTTAAATTCTAGTCATGGGTGTATTTAGACTTCAAAAAAAGGGCATGACAACTAAACTTTTAGGCAGGACTTCCCATCCAAAAAATGATATTTTAGATGGCTGCATAGAACATTCAATCCCCCAAAAAAATGAAGTATGACTCTTCCCTAATGGTCTGTACTATGTAATATTGTGGCTAGGACTATCGAGATACACTAATATCATAGACAGAATCTCAAGCGAGAAATCATAGAAAGGTAAGTACAAATACAGGAAGTATAGACTTACTATTCTTATCTCAACATCCATGCACTTTGAATATATATATATATATATATATATATATATATATATATATGTATGTATGTATGTGTATATATATATATATATATGTGGAGGTAGGTAGGTATGGAAAATCCTTAGTTACTTATCTTTTGATATTTTGTCCTTCGATATTGTGTCCATGATGTTTGGGGACATCGATATTCCTACCTCGATATCCGAGGCACACCCGCTAAAGGATGCGCTAAAGACATGGTAACATAGCACTACAGCCTCTTCCTTCAATTGTAGTTAGTGGTGTACTGTCATTTGAATTTCACAGTATGCATTCAATTATATAATTTTCAAGAGACAGTCTATGTTGAGTCATAATACCCAGCCAATGATATTTGGTTCCAGTTGGGATGAGATTTATTCCATAGTAGGTCTTTGCACATCAGCCATAGTAGCCTGCTCAACACAATCTGTCCAAATTTGCAATTCTTCCCTTAGCGTGTAAGCACATTAGGTGAAAAGATACATACGGTCCAGAGTGTACCAAGATGGAGCCAACCTTCTCCATTCCAGCCTCCTTCAAACTGGTACATGGGGCATTAAGTTCGTGACTGCGGCCTTGGAAATTCTCCTGTTCAAAGATGACGATCTAAATATCAAAAGAGAAGTGAGAGTTGGTGATGTATTACAGAGACATATAACTGTGAAATGAGAGAAAGCAGTAAGCTAGCAGAAAATGAAGCTATGGGACAATATATGGATGCACAGCGACATCCATATAATACAAGAAAAAAGGCAGACAAACTGTTGGGTGTGGCTGGGCAGGAAAGATTAGGTGAACAGGTGAATTTGAGAAATAGTGGATAAGTATGGGTTGGTAATATTGATACATTTGTGTGCATATCTGCAGATTATATCTGGTTCTTCTATGACTCACCAAAATCCCCAAAAAACAATGAGTATATTTGAACCTTTGTAGAGGACCTTCTAGTGTTGGAAAAGGGCAATAGGGAAAGATTTGAAGCAGAAAACACACACGATGAGGTTATGGAGGCTTTTTCCAACTTTCAATTGGGGAAGTTCCTAAGACACAATGGTCTCCCATTGGACCTACTTAAGAAGATGCATGGTCATATTGTGCCTTTCCTCACAAACGCCTTCTGTGATGTGCTGCATGAGGAAATAATACCAGAATATATAAGAATGGGGCATTGTGGTTCTTATCTTTAGAAAAAGTAACTTTAAAGCCAGATGCGCATCCTACTGACAAGTTTTCCAATACATTTTGATACTAAAACCCTTACCAAAATGTGTCCAAGCCTCCCGCAAGGGTGGTAGAAGCTCTGATAAGCCCTGATAAATCGAGGTTCATGCCAAATAGAGCCTTTAGAGTGAAATTTGGAAGACTACACAATTGCTTTGATTAGATGGGTGACTGAACCAATTACAATATTGTCAGTGATGCCGAAAGGCTTTGACTCTTTCAAGTGGTTGCTTAATTACCACTGTTGGAAAAATGGACCAGGGTCATAATATCTTGACATGTATCAAACTCCTGTGTAACTCCCTATTGGCCAGTGTTAGGGTGAAGGGAATGTTGTCACATACTTTCCTGCTGCAAAGCGGGACCAACAGTGGTTCCACTCTCTCCAATATTGTTTATCTTAATACTTGATCCATTAGCATCAGGTGTTCCTCGTTTTCTTTTTAAATGCTCACTTTTGGATCCCATATGTTTTTTTCAAATAAGTGAATGCTGTCTTACAGAGTTTCCTGTGGAAAGGCGGTGTGCCCAGGATTGCACTAAACAACATTTACTGTGGTGGGATCGTCCTATGAACCTATGTAATTATTCGCAGGTGGCACTCTTGATAGTGATAAATGACAGAGATTAATAAATGGGCCTTTAAGGTGAAGGATGAAACATGTTTGAGAATTCATTAGTAAATTATGAGACACTAGCAGCCTGTCCCGATGTTGTCCGGGTATGAATTGCTGCCGGCCAGTAGTATATTGTTTTGTAGGATTTTGTTTTGATAGCATTTCTTATCTGTGACAGGCCTGTGAAACGCTCCGATTCACAGTGCACTGCTGATGCACTCAAGAGTGCGCGTTCAGTAGTGTGTGAACTCGAGTTTCCCTACTTTATTTTCCCTTGCAATATTATATAGAGTGAACTCTACAACATGGCATGAGCACAATGTACATTACAGAAGAACACATTCATTTGTGGTAGGCACGGGGAGACAAAGCGATTTGCCTGGAATAACAGGATGTTGAGCTGATGCCGAGATTCGAACGTAGCTCCCCAGCTCTAAAGTTCGCAATTCTAGAACTTGTGGCGGGAGGTGTGTCTAAAAGTGTATGTTGGTGCTAGCCATCAATGAGAGAGACCTGTGCATTTTTCAAATGGGTGGTGAAAAAATATGAGTATGTTGCTGGAGATGTGGACTGCCGTGCCACCAATGTACTTACACCCATTATTCCGCAACTTTCTTTCCGCATACCATCATTCCGCATACTTTCATTAAGAAAGTACTGTGACTCCGCAATGCCATTATAACGCATGGCATTACATTTTATATGCTTTTACCACACATACATTTACAACGAAATTCGTTGTAAATGCATGAATGGTAAAAGCATGTTTTTTTTAATGTTTGGATAAGGTAAGTATGGGTATAGGGGTATATGTTTTGGGGTACGGAGGTATAAGTTTTGAGGTGTTTGGGTATTTTAAGGGTTCAGATATAGCTTTGGGTTCTGGGGTACAAGGGTAGTTTTAGGGTTTAGGGGTAGGTATGGGTTTTGGGGTACAGAGGTATTTTTAGGGTTCAGGGCTAGGTTAGGGTTTTGGGGTAGAGGGGTATTTTTAGGGTTCAGGGGTAGGTTTGGGTTTTGGGGTACAGGGGTATTTTAAGGGATCAAGGCTAGGTTTGAGTTTTGGGGTACAGAGGTATTTTTAGGGTTCAGGGCTAGGTTTGGGTTTTGGGGAACAGGGGTATTTTAGGGTTCAGGGGTAGGTTTGGGTTTTGGGGTACAGTGTTATTGTAGGGTTCAGGGCTAGGTTTAGGTTTTGGGGTACAGGGGTATTTTTAGGGTTCAGGGGTATGTTTGGGTTTTGGGGTACAGGGGTATTTTAAGGGTTCAGGGCTAGGTTTGTGTTTTGGGGTACAGGGGTATTTTAGGGTTCAGGGGTAGGTTTGGGGTTTGGGGTACAGTGGTATTGTTAGGGTTCAGGGCTAGGTTTGGGTTTTGGGGTACAGGGGTATTTTTAGGGTTCAGGGGTAGGTTTGGGTTTTGAGGTACAGGGGTATTTATAGGATTCAGGGCTAGGTTTGGGTTTTGGGGCATAGGGGTATTTTTAGTGTTTAGGGATAGGTTTGGGTTTTGGGGTACAGGGTATATTCATAGGGTTAAGATGGGTTAGTGTTTAAGGGTGTAGGGGTATGTTAAGGAGTAAGAGTGGGTTATGATTATGGGGTGCAGGGGTATTTAAAGGGAGCAGGGTGGGATTAGCACACAATATGAGACATGGCATGAAGGGCGGAACGTACCGCACAACCCCCAGCGTTGGTCACGCCCCCAGCACACGCCCACAGCACAACGCAGACACGCCCACAAGGGACTACTTTGCTGGCATGGTTCTTTTACCTTTTAACTTCTTCAGCGCGAATTTTCGCGCTTGCTGAAGATTCGAAAAACAGATGTGGTCATGACGGAACGGTTCCGTCATCAGCACAGCCAAACTGACGCTGATGATGGAACCGTTCCGTCATAAGCATCGAAGGGGTTAAATGTATATGATGGGCATCTGCATAGCCTATGTCCTTCTGCTGCAACTGCCCTTTCCAACGCTGTATTGGGTGTTGTGATTGGTTCTGTGGTTCCTTAGATTACCCGCCTCAAAGGTTTGGGCTCTCTCTTTATTATATTAATATGGATATGGATGGGTGATATGCACAGTATGCGTGTTTATGAAAGCCTGGAATGTGGCCATGCACCATATTGAATGGAGACAGAGAATAACTGGAGAAGCCCCATTGTGATCTGGGAACTTCATGAAAAACTTCAATGGTTTGCAGGAACTCATGGAATGGATTCAGGGAATAAGACCTGGTGATTATATCTAGATTGATAGATGTGTGGGGTGTATCCCTTTTTAGGTCTCGCCTGAGCCAGCGCATGCGCTCCACTGGCGAGACTTTTAGTCAGTGGGCTTCAAAAAGCCAAACAAAGCTTTGTTTGAGGCATAGAGCGTGTGGTTAAGCGCACAAACGCGCGCACCTTGCTCCACCTCTCCATCTTGCGCTTCAATGCTCCTACCCCTCCCCCACAACAGAGCGTGTCTTTTTGTTGCTTGTTTACGGTAGGAGCTTCAAAATACAAAACTTAATTTATACATGATTGTATGGGGCTGTTTTAATGTTCATTTGCACTGAGCTGTCGCCTGTGACAGCGGCGTCTCTTTTGACATCAGAGTAAAGCGCACTTAGTGAGCATTATGAAAATTCCATGGCATGGGTATTTAATTATCAGCAATTTCTTTCAGACCTTCCCGTAGGAAAAAATCTGCAAGAGTGCAATACCTCTCTGATGGCAATAACACAGGAGTAGAAATATTATAAATGGATGGTAAAAACATGTTTTTTTGTATCTATCTTTAGATTCTCTTTTGCACACATGGGGGATTACAAAAATGTACTGTGGTTTGTGGTACCGTGCAAGAACCAGCTGTTGCAGATGTGGTTTCTCTTCTCTCCCCAAACCTCTCTCGCTTCGCTCTTGCTTCCACGCACTAGCACACTAGGGGTACGGAGATCTTCCCCCACCCCTTTTGTTAATTGCTGCACACTATCCCCAAAGCATTGTGCTTTGGATTCCTGTCTCCTCCTTGCTGAACCGGAGGGGCCGGCGTGAACATTTCCGTAAAACCCTTACTCCAAACACACGTGGTCACAACGTGCTAAACTGCGCTTCTCCCTGTGATCTCGCATTTTACTCCAATTACTTTCATAGAAGCTCACTAGTTTAATGCCTCGGGCCAAGCCTGGCCATGCCCTTCTCACCCTGACGTCTGTCTCTTCCAATACCATGTAGTCTTGCTCTGCCCTCCTTCTCTACCTTTGTGTTTTTCTCTCCCACCACTATGTATGTTTATTTTGCCATCCTTCACTCCTGTGCTGGATGCCACCGCCCACAGCCTGCTTGTTCTTGTCTACTTTGTTAAAATTCCCCTCCCTTATTCAATCCTTCCATCCCCCAAAGCCTTGCATTATATATGTTCAGCCACTCCTCTGCCTGCTGTATCAGTGCAGGAAGCAGCAAACTAGGGACCAGCATAACAACCTCCCAGACAGTCAAGCCGACAGGCTCCCCAGCTGGTTCAGCCCACTGCCTTTAACAGTAAACAAAAGATGATATATTGAGTGGCAGCAGTCGAATAACACCTTTAGGGCTCAGCCGACGGCCCGGAGGAGCAAAAATTGTCCTCTTGGTTTTGCTCCTCCCCCCTTTCCCTCCGTGTGAACAGATTTTGGTTCCTGTCTTATTGCTATTTTATCATGGTGAACGTGACTTTTTTCCTACTTTATCACCATTTTCCACCAGCTGCTGCTTAGCGCGCATGTGTGCACTTCCCCCACCCCTCCCACTTGTTTACTTCTTCAAGGCTCAAGCCAGCCCAGCTGCAAGTGTTGTTTTCTGTCTGTGTGCATGTGTACTTCCCCCACCCCTCCCACTTATTTTTTTAGCTATGTTCTACACTCTCTCACACAGTGACATGGCCAGATCTCCCCCCGCCCCCACACTCTTAACTGCTACAAACAAAGTTCTGTCCCTTGGAAGGAAGTTACTTAAAACATTCCCGAAAACATCAGCAGTGAAGTCACTGGCATAATTTTAGTCAAAATGACAATTCCCTGTGAGGGTAAGGAGAGGGAAGCTACTCAAACAACGTCCTCTTTGGTAGTTTAGGGCAACATACATGTAAGACCACTCCAAGACTACACTCAGGCTTTTGTATGTCCCCAGAAGTAACTACAGAGTGGGAGCCTTCATGCTACCGCCTCGTTGCTCACCTCTGCCCCCCAGATGGCCATCTGCTAATAACTAAATACGGGAACCAATCCACCACCTGACAGCCAGCTGGTGCAGCCAAGTTGGCAGCTGCATAGCATGTAAGTGAAGATTTTCAAAGCATTCCCACTGCATTTGGGACTCTCTAATAACCGGTCAGCAGGAGCATTGGCTCACTTTTTCATACAAGTTGACAATGAGCTGCACAGTGCACCACTGGACACACACTACTTGTACACCATTCTTGTGCCGAAGGGCGTTGCTCATTTGCTACACTTTGCATAACACTTGGATTTTTAGAGCCCCTACACTTCAATGCAGGGCTCTGAGAGTGCTTGTTGGACTGGAGCTGTCAGTTCTCATTCACAAAATGTAGTTGAATTGAGGTTTTCATCCCTCAAATGGGTTATTTGAAAAGTACAGAGATGTCTCCACAGAAAGTAATTCTAAGTCAAAATACATTTCATTCAGTCAGTTGCAGTTTGAACATCATCAGGATACTTTATTGGCAAATAAATGAATGAATAATTAAATGAAAACAATAAATACATCTCCATCAGCTTTACAGGTCTTGGGCAATAATTTTACTGCATATATGATGACATTGGCATAGCCAATAGGTCTCGCCTTTGGGACCTTATAAGTGTTTAGCCATGCAACAGTTGATGTTGTTGCACCGAGGATATTGTGCTGCATAACTAAATACTTATAAGGTTCCAAAAGCGAGACCCATTGGCTATGCCAATGCTTGTTCAAGTTGAGTTTGGAGCATGTGATGTGAAAGACACAATTATTGGTTTACTTTCAGCTACGCTGTACCCTAAATAGATATATCACAACAGGGAGACTTTTCTGGAATATACCCCATGGTAGAGTTATATTCCTTCTGAACAGATGAGGGCCAAGGCAGCATTGTAAAACCGAAGGTATAACGGTAGAAGAAGAAGTGGAGTCCTTGAATGAAGAGGACTGACAGGAAGCCCTTATTTTTACGTGTAAATACATTCCCAATACAATAAATTTCAGCATTTCTGTACTTGCTGCAAAAACAGGAGGCTATAATGTGCCCGAAAGAAGGTGCTATCTGGGAGGGCGTAATATCTTCATGAGTTAGCTTTTCAAGCTGCTATGATATGTTGCACGTTTTGTCTCATGCTCTTGTTACCATATGGTCTTTCCTCCTCACTTACCCCCATCCCTCTGTACACGCAGACTAAGCATGGGCGGAAAATCCGTTTCGCTCGCGGATTTTGCGGATTTTCGGTAAATTCGCAATCCGCGAGATTCGCGAATCTCCCGCAAAATCCGCAAATCCGCGAGCAGCGGATTTTGCTCGCACTGTTCGCGTGAGTTCGCGGCTTCACCAGTACAACTTCGCGCCCCGCGAATAAGCGCTAAATTGCAGAAATACGATCTTAGCAAAACTGAAACTACTTACCAGGTTCAAAAGTTCAGGCTCATCATTAGTAGCCATTTCCTGTAGTGCTTCCTGAGGGGCCCCTCCAGAGTTCAGTTGCCTACTTGCAACTATTATGTGACCCTGCTCTGAACCTCAGAATAGTTACACATATGCCACAAAGGTCCTGAATTACAGCTAAGGGAGACAAGCAGGAGCCAGGCTGGAAGTTCAAATCCATTAATCAGCCCCTAATTCATTATTGTCAGTTGGGGCAGGGCAGGTGTTGTAACTAATTTTGCAACAATGAAAGCACTTAGCAAGTGCAAAAGATCACTAATCAGGAAGCACTAAGGAAGCAGGTGCCAGCTAAAAAAATATTCTGTGACACATTAATCAGCCCCAAATTAATTCAGGTCACTTGAGGTAGGGAAGGTGTGCTTTGCTTTGCCACAATAATGTACACTGACTGGACAACCAGAGGGTGCTGTGATGAAACAGAGGGTGGCATGGGTGGGCCAGAGGGTGGCATGAGTAGTCAGAGAGTGGCAGTGGTGACAGAGAGTGGCAGTGATGAAGAAGAGTGTCCCAAACAGGCTGGACACGTAGAAACAACAAGTTCGCAAAACATGCGACCCGACAGGTAAGTTCGCGTTTGCGAAATTGTACAAAACCCTTGCGAACTGGCAGAAACCCGCGCGAACACAAAAAAAAAATCCGCAAATTCGCGAGAATTCGTGAATTTTGCGAATTGCGAGTTCGCAAATCCGCAAAATTCGCGAACGCGAGATTCGCAAAATTCGCCCATGCTTAACGCAGACGCCACATGAACTTTCTTGAATCGTTGGGGAAATGCTGGGAGATTTTTCAAATTTTGTGTGGAGATATGACAGGAGTGGTAAAAAAAATAGTTTTTACACTCATCCAATTTCAAATCAGAAGGACATCAAGTGGCACATTCTACCACCTATTATGGCTGTGCCCTAAAATACAACAGTACTGGATGGCGTGTAATGAGACAATTTTATGAGACAGTGAGCACTCGATTGGGGATGTCCCATAGACTGACCCTTTTGTCTTTATGGTGAGACCTACAGGTCACTAGATACTGTAAACATGTTATTAACCTTCATTGCTGTTGGCATTGAGAGATATTTTCCAGAAACAAGGCAGTTCCAAGGTACCTTTTTAGGTTGAGCTTGGGCTGTGCATGAGCTGCTGCGAAGCATACCATACTGGAGTATGGCTTTGAAGCCCCGCACACTCTGCACCCATATTTTTAACTGGCTGGGGTAATTGTCCTTTGGAAACGCTGGCTTTCGAGTCGTTATTAGGATTGTTAGTCCCTCTTTGGTACCGCCTTGTCTGCACTTGTTACCTCCCATAATGACTGGACCTTTTACTGGTCTTGTTACATGCTCTGCTTTATAAGACTTGGAGCTCTATTTTATTTTATGCTCTTCCCTTGTTCCACCCGCTTTTATTTTAATTTTTACTAATGGCGGTCCGCTTTAACTATAGCGGCTGCTTTTTAATTTATCTATTTTAGTTGCGCAGCCAGCATTTAGTGGCTGTGCTTATTTATTTATTCATTTGTTTTGTTTACTAGCGCCCATGCTGGGCTTTCACATTCATAGAGGCTGTGCCCCTTTCTCTACACAAACCCCGTCTAAATAAAAGTACGCAGGGACATTGAAGCATGGGCGCATTTATCAAAAAATAACATCTGTTTGTCAACTTGTCAAACAGATGCTTTTTTTTGTTAAAGCCCTCATACCGCGGTTTCACTTTAATGTCGGACACGCCCCTTTCTTTAGACGCCGCGTGTTTAAAGAAAGGAGCGTGGCATTCACGAATGTGAAAGTGCCGCATGGGTGTTAGTAAAAAAACTAATATTTGCAATGAAATAGGTCCCACATTTGCAAGAGTTTAAGCTATTGCACTGCCAACAGCTTAAACTCTTGTTAATGAGAAACCTATTGCATTGCAAATGTTTGTTTGAATCAGTGGTGTAGCAATCTATACTGGTTTATGGAAACTGTGGTGTTTATTAGCAGAATACACCATGGTAAATTTGAGAAGGCATTGGGGAGCATGGAGGCGTGGATTACTGCAACACTATTGCAAAATGAAAGGGCAAGGCATTGTGGGACTGGACGAGGAGGGCTAATTACCCGATTGCAGTGATATGATCAGTGGCGTCACTAGGGGGGTGCGGGAGGTGCGGACCGCACCGGTGTCACCCCATCATGGGGTGACACCAATCTGGTAACGCTGGCTCGCTGTGGGTCCCAGGGCCGCCAATCTTTAGCGCTACCAATGACGGCCCTGGGACAGCCCCCGCGCGCTGTGCTCCGTCCTCTGACGCGGCGGTCGTGCGCCAGCACCACGTCGGACAGAGATTTGGAGAAGAGACAGTTTCGGCAGGCCAGGGGAGTGTGCGTGTGCTGCAAACATTCAGCCATCTCCCTGTAGACGGGACAGATATGACCTAACGTAACGAGCAGAGCTGCCAACTAACCTGTGCTTTCAAATGTCAACCAAAATGTAGAAGTTCTAAGAGCTTGAATAGACTTTTTTGACACGAAACAACGGTAAGAACAGAAAATATCCACATTTCCTGAGTGGTTCGCTCTGCAAACAAAAGGATTCGTTTAGAGAATACTTCTGTGATATTGCTGAAGTATTAAAAACTCTGACGGTTCAAATAATAATACCACTGGAGAACATAATGCTTTAGTGAATGCTAAGAAAGTCCGCATGCACGGCAAGAAGGTGTTAAACATTATTCAAGTGCCGAATTTGCTTTTAAGTCTATTGAAATGATGACGTTAGCCACCTAATAAATAGGATGTGGCAGTGGGTATCAGTCTGCATGAGGGCACTTCGAGCACTTTATCATAATAAAAAGGGCGGCCTTGGTGACGTAGCCCTATTACAGACATATTCTTAGACTCTCCTGTCATATTTCCTCTTGTGCTCAAATGTACAATTGCGTGATTGCTGAACATCAATGAACCGCTAAAGGGACCTTGATGATACGTGGTGTAGTATACCTATTGAATAATAAAGCCAGGCATGGAGATCGATTACCAGCAGTCTGAAAGAATGGCCAGGGATTTCGAATTTCTGTTACTCTCATGACCTTGGTTTTGTTTCCACCATTTTACGTCATTCCTCACCCATAAAGGAAATCTGACCGGTTATTTTGAGCGTTTCACGCATGAGGAACTTCAGCCTGCCCCCATCCCCACGGTAAGGTAAGGCATGGTGTTTATTACTGAATTTGTGCATTGTTGTGTAAGCGCTCGGCTGATTGTCCGGCAGTATTGGAAAGAGTGAGACTTAGGAATACAGGCCTTGGTATTGACTGCAGAACAGGAAGTTCATTTTTGCTGTGACCACTCTTTGGTAGTAGAAAAAGTGATTCATTGGGCACTGCCAGAGCTGTATTGTAGAAAAGCCCCCAGATAAAATGTGAGTGGTTTTATTTCTCCCCTTGAAAGGAGATATTGAAGTAAAGTTAGACTTACTCACAGTGCTTTAACGCTGTAACACAGCGATATTATGTTTGGGGAAACATTTTTTATTTGTAGATAGCAATGTACTTGTGTATGAAGATAGTGTATAGAATTAATATTTAAATTGGAAACATCTTAGAGGTCAGTGTACTTCCTTGTGATGCTTCGCATTATTTAAAAGTATCAATGAAGAAGTGCCTAGGGTAAGAGTGGGTTAAGTATCCTGAGTACCTGTTGCCAGCCATATTTATTATATTTTTTGTGAATGCCAATATGATGCTGTTACTTTCATCGATTGAGTAAATTAACCTTAGTGGACTTGACTTGCCTGGCTAGTGGCATCACTTCAGAAAGTGCTTCCCTTTGATATATCGTCAATCTCATTGATAAGGTTTGAACTGTAACTGCAGGAAAAATAGGGATTCATGTTTTTTTCTATGTGTTTGGTGGGTGGGGAGGGGAGGGAGAGGGGTGTCCCTCCTCAAATTATTAGTGCCCTTGACTGATTAAATTCTCTCGAGTTAACTTGAGCTGAATAGGTTTGGGCATGATTGGAGCAAGTGCTTGCCTAATATGTACTACTACTAATCCCATCACTGAGGGTGCCTTCGTAAATAGTCTAAATTAGGGAGCCTGCTAATTACCCATAATGTCTCATCAGACCGCACAGTGATAAGAATAGCCCAGTCTTCTATAACTCGTGCCCCACCACGCGCAGTTTTCTCACCAATAATTTCATTGCAAATGTTGCCTTGATATTATCAATGATGTCATTGAAGATGTCATGAGTAATGTGGGTCATTAGCAGTGCATAGCGAGGGCATGAGTTATAGTTACCTTAGGGCATGCGTTATAGTTTCTTGAGATTACTAATGCGTTAGTGTGACGCGAGATGTGTGACACTTGGCAGGACTGAATGTGGCACACAAACACAATCAGATCGCATCGCAATCGCATTAGACTCCCAGTCCCCAAGGCCGGCCCAAGACAGTCACAGTGCTATAAAAAGGAAGGAAGCTTTAAAGACGTGTCAAGGAGCGATTTATTTTCAGAGCTGCCTGGTGTTCGCTATCGCTATATGAAGCGTCTGTGTCGGGAGCAGCACCTAGCTATGTATCTAATCTATTATCGTATGTGCTCCATGGTTTCTTCTGCTTAGGGAATCCCCTCGGATAAATCAGATATAGAATGAAAAAAAGATGGTGGGCACAAGGCAGCACTGTGTATTTGGAAGATCTGACGCATGACTGTGTCGGCCTACCTTCTTGGTGGACTCGGAGCAGAGGAGGTCCATGCGGTAAGTCGTGAGGGGGTGACACCATGAGTTACCAGCACCGGGTGACACCAACCCTAGTGACGCCACTGGATATGATCAGGGTCGGAGTGGCCTATAGGGCTTTCAGGCAGGGCCCACATGTTTTGCTGTTGATGGACTTGTTTTATGGTCTACTTTGCTGGCATTTCCTGTTGATTTATCAGATATTAAAACAAACGTTGCCTGCAGCAAGCAGTATGAAGACTTCCATACCTTGAAAAACACTTACACAGTGTGTCTTTACCAGGTCGCAACTGCCCAAATTTGCAAACAGGGACCGCTTTTTTAGCTTTCTAATGTACTAATGGGGACCACTTTTATTTTGGGGCCAGTGCCTATTTTCAATCTCAGACTGACTCTGGATAGGAGAACCTCATTACTGAGTAAGAGTGTATATCTTCTTTCTGAAAGATGAAAATGATAGTTCCAAAGGTTCTCAACCTTGGACATAGGTTTCATTTCATTTGAATTAGTGCGATGTTTTTCTATAGTAGGACTGGCTTGTAAGAATACATTAAAAATGTTTACAAAAAAAAAGAGGCTCTCACGTGGACACAGCAAAGTCACGTGCGGTGGCAAGGTTAGCCAGCCGAAGCTAACATGTCAGCAGTTTTCTTTGAAAACACAGACAGGATTTTATCCAGCTGGTATTTGATGCACAGTGAGAGAAAGTAGGCAGAGTCGGGCATTTTTCATCGATGAAGTCGACTGTCTGTGCTGCCTATTGCATTGCTCGAAAACAATTGTATGCGCTCATCCTGTTCATCAAAGGTGATTTGGGGGTCAACTCAATCGCTCATGTGAAAGCACCGAATTGGCAAACGCGAACAGCTCTCATTGGCAGCAGAACGCCCGTGGTTTTCATATACTGGGGCAGAGCTACTAACCGTTTGCACCGGGTTTGCATCACTTGTGCATAATGTTTATTTGGAATTTACTCTCCAGTGCAAAATGTGTTTTAGGCTGGAAAGTTCCCATAAAGTACTGCAAGGCAGCGCTTTGCTTTGTCTTGCATTACTTTGGGTTAAGGGGGAGTTCCCTGGGTATTACATGGGTATTCCTATGGAACCACCAATGGTTTCTGATTGCAAAGCCCTAGCTAGCAACAATAGTAGACCAGGTTTAGCACCAAAGAATAAAGGGGCATATTACCAACAACTAGCGATATTTATCGCTAGTAGGCTTAGCGGCAATCGTCGGATATTATCGCTGAGCTAACGCGCTATTAGCAACGTTTATCTCAAAAGCGGTAATATTTACGGTGATAACGTATTATCGCTAACAGGGTCTTAGCCATTATATCCACCTCCCATTGGATATTATGGCTCAGAACTGGTCTGAGCAGGCGTTCGTTTTTGGAGATATTCGCGCTTAGAGCGAATATTTCCATCGCTACGCCTGCCTTCCTAATAGGCGATAGCGACGTTAACGACTGCTTTCAGTCACTAACAGGTTGGGTACGCCAACTTTGCATGTCATTCGCGATAAATATCGCTGACATGCAAAGCGGCCCCAAACCGCTCACTATCGCCTACAAGCTGTCGCTAACTGCTGTTAGCGACAGCTTGCTAATAGGGCGATAAAATTATCGCCGCTTAGCGGCCGAAAACGGACGCTAAAGCGGCGATAATCACATATCGCCCGCCTTGGTAATATGCCCCAATGCCTCTTTGAGGCAGGCATAAAAAAGAGAAATGCTTTTATTTCTCCAAACTTATCTAACTTTACATGTGTGCTGTATCATACTGCATTCATGAAACAGGCGTTTATGATACAACGGATTGAATCAAATCATAAAAGCAAATAAATAAACCAATTGAATGGATAAAAAACAATCATGGGTAACAAAATCGATAAAAACATAATAAAAAACAGGGGTAGAAAAATAAAGATATTTCATTCACTTTATGTATATTTTTAAAGAATAAAACACATCAGTAGGGGTACAGAGAAAAGCAATCAGCCACACATATGCCCAGTGTGCAGTTTGTAGTGTTTCACAGCTCCACTACTCTTCTGTAATTTACTTACCATTAGAACAAATTCTACAGCTTATGGATACATTCTTCTGATTGTTTTCTGACAGAAAAGTTAACATGCACACGTTAACATGCACACAGGTTATTCAAACAACATGGACCACATGGCAACATGGTTAAACACCTGATTGTGTTTAATTCTAATGGTTTGATTCAATGTCTACTATATCATAGACACCTAAATATCTGGACTATGTTTTCTCAGTTTAGGAATGAACTCTTTTGGCCATTGACTTCAGCTGATTCTGTTGCCCAAGTTTGCAAGTTTTTTATTGGTTTGCTCTTCCTTTATAGCACAGACTATACAACACACACCCAAGGTATGATCATCTTTAAAGTTTGGCTAGGCATAGTATTTTTACTGGACATGACTCAGACACCTTTGCGCTATGGTGGAAAGGTATGTGAGCCCGTCAGCGCTAAGGAGAGAGTACAGTGGTACTCCTGTAGTATTATTTTACATACTCATACATACCTTTTTGAACTGATCCCAAAACATGTAAACCCAGAATAAAATGAGATTGTTCAAGGAGTATGCATGTGCGGTGAGTAGAAATAGAAAGGATTTTTCACTTTTACTAACAGAGAGTTTAGAAATTTCAGTATGATTCATAAAGACATGAAAGTGTACGTAAAATAGTAGTCCTGTATTACTCTTTTACATACTCTAACAAGCCTTTCTGACTGGGAGCCCAAACAAATGTTTCATGCTCATATTAACAACTGAAAAGTACATGACACAATTTGATAACAGATTGGTTGAAGCGTGGAGAAGTGTGGCTCAATGATTAGAGCTCGATTTACAAAAGGGGGTGGTGATGAACAGAGTGTCTGAATTGAGCAGACCACTCTTACCCAGTCCAAAGATCAGGGCTTGATCCATCACCGTTATTTATCTCACTGCCCCATCCCAGCTCAGAACCTGGCTATATGCAAATCAGTCTGTCCCTGGCCCAGTGCATCATGGGAACAGGGCAGACTAAACTACCAAGCCAATTCTTTACCAGAAAGGAGCCAAGCTACCGGGGACCGGTTTCTGGCATTTCAGCCTCTTCGGCCCGGCTTGCTTGAATCCTGATGGAGCAGTGAGAAAGGGACTCATGTCTGAGTATACCCTGCCACACCTATAGTGGCCAAAATCGATTTACAAAAGGGGGTGGTGATGAACAGAGTGTCTGAGTCCCTTGCTCATTGCACCATCAGGATTCAAGCAAGCCGGGCCGAAGACGGCTGAAATGCCAGAAACCGGTCCCCGGTAGCTTGTTTCCTTCCCAGTATAAGAATTGGCTTGGTAGTTTGGTCTGCCCTGTTCCCATGATGCACTGGGCCAGGGTCAGACTAATTTGCATATAGCCAAGTTCTGAGCTGGGATGGTGCAGTGAGCTAAAAAACGGTGATGGATCAAGCCCTGATCTTTGGACTGGGTAAGAGTGGTCTGCTTAATTCAGACACTCTGTTCATCACCACCCCCTTTTCTGAATCAATGATTAGAGCGGCAGACCCTGATGTAGAGGTCTGGCACGGGACCAGGGTTCAATTCCCGCTTCGGCGGGTCTTGGGCTCAATTTCTTTGGACTTGGTAATTCTCGACACGGTGCCTATATTAATCATGGGTCCCACTCTGCAACTCTGGGCAATAGCTTGCTTAATCTCCACAACGACCCCAACAGCGCTAGGATGCCTGGCTGCACCTTGGGGGTGCCCAGGAGTGGGCACCTCACAGGGAAAAAACGAGGAAGGGTTTCACAGCGGTATGCATACAAGTGCCGGGGAGACCCCATGTGGGGTGATTCGGGCGCTATACAAGTACTACAACATTTACATTGCACGCAGGGACGTAGCTTGTCAGTAAGATTGGGGGGGTGAGGTTCAGATTTCCTAACGATCACACCGGCATATAATATTAATATACATAATATGACAAGCAGTGTTCATGAGAGTGGCTAAAGGGGAAGATGAATGATAATTGATACAGGTACAAAGTGAGAGAAAACACAATATTTTGTCAAATAACCACATTTTTTAAATACTTTTAGGGGAGAGAATGTGTGTGCATTTTTATCTGTGTGTATGAAATATCTCTGGTGAAATACGACAGACACCTCACTATAACCGAATGAAAGCATCTAGACCTAACTATTTACCAGAAAATTCATTTACTAGGGGGTTTAACACCACAAACAGCCCCCCCCCCGAATCTAAGCCCCGATTGCTTTGTTGAAAAGGGGCTGAAAAGAAGAATGATAGACCTATACCTACACGATGTTCATGCTCAGCCAAAAAATGTTGTGTATCAGCGATGGGGTTAACCCAGGTAACATTTTGGATCCAGATGAAAGTTTTGCAGCAAGTAGAGACATACATTGAAATTAGGGCACTCTGGGGAAACACTATGCTAAAAAAGTAAAATACAATACATTTTTCCTGTATATTTATTTATGACAGATTTGAGTTCTTTCGAATGTTCTCTGTTTTGCGAGCAGCTTGAAGCTTTATAAGTGGAAGTAACATCGCAGGAGGACACACTGGGCAAGCTGCATATCTATGTGCTCACACTGTTAATTGAGGAAAACAGTAAGGTCAATTGGATTCCTGAGGAAAGTAAACCCCATTTTGCAAAATAGTCATCCACTATTAGAAATTCATATTTGCCATCGCTTTTTTCAATGACCTATACATCATAAAACCATGATTTCTTACCATATATTAATTTATTATGCTACATTAGATCCCTCAGCAGTTCTATAAACAGGGTTTGACTGGGAACCCAAAGCAGCCCTGGCAAATTTGACGGACCTTCCCCCCAGGGGAGGAGGGGTGAGAGGGGTAGTCCCAAGTGTGAAGCACTGCTGTTTTTTTTACTGGGGACAGATATTGCAGCTCTGCTGCAAAACTGCCCCCCCCGTATCAAAAACGGCACCCCCAGCTGCAAAAACCTCCTGGGAAAATGCCCGATGCCTGCTACTGCCAGCCCTATCTATAAACACCAAGAAACATTGAAGATTTCCCAACACCTAAAATAAATTTGTTCCTGCTGAAGGTCTCTTCTTGGGATATTTTCCAAAGTAATATACAGTGAAATACAGGTTGTTCTTGAGTGGTTCATAACTCACAACCTCATTTGCTGTGTACCACCATACCTGGCAAGTAAAACTCCAAGGTAGGAATATGTGTTGCATCATATTTACAATATATTTTACCACTCAGTAAAAACTACTACAGGATTGGAAAGATAGGTGCAAAAACTTTTCTGACTATTATTGATCCCAGGTAAAGTGCAAAACCTGAGCTAGCATTCGCAATATACAATCAACTCACAACGGGACAAAGTGCACGAAACAAATGCAAAAACCATAGAGATGTCTTTTTCTTTACAAGAACAAACATTTGAAAAATTGTATTTCTTACTATGGGAGACACACTTAACACTAACTCTCAAGTATCCCTAAAAGTGTATGTAGATCATGTAAGAAAACCCTAAAGGGACAGTTTAGTTAACTGAACACAGTAATCAGTTACTTTCTTCTAATTAAGTTTCAAAGTAGTTGGTATTAATAGTGGAAATTTTCATAGTTAAAAATAAACAATCACTTTTAGGCGCTTTTTCAAAGTGCTCTAAACTTCAAAAACAGAAATATTTAAGACTGCATCTGTGGCCCATGAAACTGAAAAAATGTGGGCTTTCGCAGTGCTACATAATTAATAACCTAAGCTAAAATCTACAAGAATGTGAAGTTCCTGAAATGTTGCAAAGTGCTGAATAATTGCTAATGACTATTTTTGTCTAAAAAACTAATATGGCCTGTCTTATTGTTAATTACAAATATTGTGCAATATCTTATGTGATTGTTATATATGTTGAATATAAGCTCCTGAAAGGATGCCTAGATGATGATTTAAGTACTTAACACACATTGGTGCCTTCTCTGCACCACTATAAAACCAGACAAAATGAAGAAAGTCTAAAAACTAATATGGCATGTCTTATTGTTAATTACAAATATTGTGCAATATCTGATGTGATTGTTATATATGTTGAATATAAGCTCCTGAAAGGATGCCTAGATGATGATTTAAGTACTTAACACACATTGCCTTCTCTGCACCACTATAAAACCAGAAAAAATGAAGAAAATAGAAATGAACAAAAAGTATACTAACCTTAGAGGCCGGTTGCTGTTGCTTGGAGGCTGGGGCTTGATGGTCAGATGCCATTGCTAAATAGGTTGGTCTTCTTCAAGAATTAAAAATACAACGGAGGTCTTGTTATTTCTGTGCCAATACAGGTTACATGTTTCATTTATTCAGTAAAGTAGGATGTTATAACTGTATAGAAAGAAAGTAACTGACTAACATGCAGGACAAATCTAGAATCTAGAAAGTGTACACGGAAGGGTTCACTAGAAAAGTGGGCATGAACAGGTGTGATTTAAATATTAAAATATGGATGTGAGAGGCTGGATGGTATATGATGCCCACTTATGTGAGTGGACACCCTGCACCAGTCCAGAGAACTCTTATGGTGATTTAAGAGGTCTTAGACAACCTTAGAAAGCTCTTGAAGTGATAGCTGTGGAGAGCAACCTTCAGGCTAAGTCCAGAAGGAGTGTAAAGCAGCTTATTTTACCAGAATGCAATCTTAGATGTATAGATTAAGTGAAAAAGAACAACACGAGGTATTTATAAAAATATGTATTTATTATATAATACTCTCTAACACATACAAATATCTCCAACCTGGATATATGCACAATAGCACAAAATACACAGTGGACCCCAGGGGGGGACCAAACCATATACTAAGAAAGTGGAATAAGAACCACGACTGGGATCAAGACAAGGTTGAGAGGACGTAGAAGTGCTGGAGACCCAAGGAACCACCCAAGGTCAGAGACTAGGAGCCCCACGGAGATCGTGTGTAGTGTGGGAACACAACTGTGTTCTCCGCACAAATCAACCTGTAAGTCCTGGTTGGAATTAAGATTAACCCGTTCGATGCTGATGACGAGCTCAGCTCATCAGCAGCCACGGGGGCGTGTGCGGATGACGAGCTGAGCTTGTCATCTTACGCGGCTTTTAGAAAAAAGCTGCGTAGGGGAAAAATAACTGCCGCAGCGATGCGATTAAGGACCCTTCCCAGTGGATACTGAAGAAACCCAGTGGCAGACAGAAGGTTGGAGAGCCACCCCACCCATGGATACCCTAGTACCCACACTACCTGAAGCAAACAAGCTGAGTGCATAGGTGTGAACTAGTGTCAGAAACCGCAGTCGTACCCAATGGAGGACTTTAGGAAAGTGCCACCTGTGGAGAAGGAGAAATGTCGGGTGGAATATCAAGGTGGATTCTAGTTGAGAAGTACCTTCACACAGAAGGGACAAAGTCACTCTGGAGTGACCAGGAGATCTGGAAGACGAATGCCCACCGATGTCAGGTCTTGCAGGAGAGTTAGCGGTGACCTTGACTCTGTAGATGAGAGTACCAGGCGATGCTGAGGTAGACAAGGAGCCATGCATGAGCTGTCCTATTTTGATGTCGAGAGTTGAGGGGTCGGTGTCCATCGGAGCACCAACAAGCCTTGGCAACTGCAAACAACATAGAAGTTCAAGAAGGTGCAATGTCAGGACCAGCATGGTCCAAAGGACTCACCGCAAGCAGGGGAGTCAGGGCAGACTCCAAGCTATCAGGAGAGCCCACAATAAACAATGGTGACCCTCAAAAGGACCCACAGGCCAGAGGCACTGGAGTCATAAGAGGACCTCAAGCAGCTCACCAAAAGATGCTAGTCATGGTGCAAACAATGCGATGTGGACAAAGACTTTGGTTACTGCAGATGCTTGTTGTGGGGGCTACTTGTAGCACAAAGATTTTGGTGGACGGATGCCAATAAGCCTTTGTAAAGGCAAGTCGATGCAGTGCACAGGGGTATGGTTGCGGGCGGCTCCCAGGAGGGATACTGGCGTCAAACTTGATGAGAGTGCAGGGCAGGCTTGAGAGCTGTGGAGAACCACCACCTATGTTGCTGTACCTTACAGAATCTGTAGGAGCTCAGGATTAGCAGACTGGTCACCTTAGTTGTGGTGCCTGCAGATGCAGGGAAGTGACTCCTTTACTTCAAGAGAGATTGCTTCAGGTATCTTGATGCCCACAGGTCTTGGAAGGTTCCTGTATGGTGCACAGGCACAGACGATGCAGCAGACTGAAATGGGAATGAAGTTGAGTCCCAAAAAAATCAAGCAAAGTCCAGAGTGCCAAGATGGTAAAAGTTGAAGTGGTGTCTGAATTGAATCATGTCCCACGACAAACCTAGGAACCTACACTCAGATAAGCCCTTAAGTACCCTAAGGAAAGGGTTAGGACAATTGAGGGGACCCTCCCAGGGCAGGGTTTGGACAGGGTTTGTTACTTTCATGTCCTTTGCCCAGTTTCGTGCCAGAGTGGGAGCCAACGGCTCCCAGAGCTGATTTGAACTGGACTATGCAAGGGGACACCAAATGTGCCCATCATGCAGACTGAGTGGCGCTAGCAAGCACACCCACCCGGTTCCAATACACAAAATCCTGTCTGAGAGGTGGTCACACCTCCCTGTGACAGGATACCTACTGTTCTGCCTTACCCTGCTCAAGCTTGGCTCAGCAGCAGGAGGGCAGAATCGTGTCTCTGGTCAGCAGCAGTCATGTTCTGCTGTCTGGGTCTAGAGGACTGGCACCGGGAGCACTGAGAGCCTAACGGAGGCCTGTTCCAGTGCTTGGAATCATACCTCCCACACCGTTTACGGTGTGGGATATGATACCAAACATGATAGGATTCGTTTCAGCCAATTTTGAGATGGTCATCGCATGATTATGCGGTGCCCCTCTATATCGTATATGACTGTTTCACTTACCACCCGGGAGAATGGGCTCCGTAGGCTGTAGGGATGTCCTGCTCATGCAGGGGCACCCTCACACTTAGAACCAAGCACCCTGCCTTCAATATTGATAAGGCATGCTATAGGGCTGACTTCTAGGTATTAAGTGCTGCAACCTTATATTTTTTGCAAGTGGTGCTAGCACCATCTTACACAGGATGCAATTGTAGGCCTGTTGTTGCATTTTGAAGGGTCTCACATGGGTGGCATCATACATGCTTCAGCCCATGGGGGACCTCTGGGGTACCTATGCCCTGGGTACCTTAGTACCATATACTAGGGACTGATAAGAGTACCTCAGTATCCAATCTGGGATGTACCTAAGTACAGACCACAACAATTTAAGGGAGAAAGCAGAGAGACTGGGGTCCTTATTTTTTTTTATCACAATTTTATTGAGACTGAGGTCCTGATTAGCAGGATACCAGTCGGACTAGTCAAAAACAGCTTAGCACCAGGCAAAAAGTGGGAGTAACCATGCAGAAGGATCCTACCTTCCTGCAATGTATCATTGAAATTACCTGTGCGTTACTTCACCGTGTCTTAGGACGCTGTAATGTATACTGCAAATGCACCAAAGGCTGGTGTGCTAATGAGCATTCATGAATGTGTGCTTGTCAACTTTGCAAAATGCTGCTCTCAGTTGCATCTGGTGAAGTGGTTTTATGTCAGATTATTGATAATAAAAGTGCCATCTGAGATAAATGTAGCGGCCTAAATATCTTCTACAAAACCATGGTTCCACGGAGTGCAGATTTTTTTATTATTAACGCCAATGGGGCAATATTATTGCTAATGATATTTTGCCCACAATCTTCTAGTACCATACAATCGAAGAACAGAGCACTACTTGAACCCCCTGAGCAATATATTAGCCCTTAAGTGTCTTGATCACTTTGAAGCCAGTTGTTTCAGACATGTCAGGCGGTTCTACTGCTGCGATGAGTGTGGTCCTGAAACTGGATTTTAAATTAATAATACATTATTTATGTACATTTGTATATATATATATATTTATATATATGAAACAAACAACCACCTCCCACAGAAGCTCTATGGAAGAAGGCACGGACTCGAGGTGGTTCCAGATTCGGCATCTTTTTATTTAATCAGGTCGCCCTCAATCCCAAGCACAAGGAGAGACGCGTTTCAGCCTTCAAGAGGCCTTTGTCAATCGCATATATATATATATATATATATATATGTTCACTGGAAAAACCATAGGTTTCAGGGGTGTTATAGTTAGCTGGACATTTCACTCATACAAAACCATTGAAATTCCTCCGTTATAGTCAGTTGTACTAACTATAACTCACGCTCCCGCAATCCCCTGCTGATGATGTCATATATTACATCATTCATGACATGGTCAGTGACATCACTAATGACATCACTGATGACATCTCAAATGAGATCACTGATGACATCCCTGATGACATCATCCACATGACAATCTGATACACCTGATCATACACTAGTATAACCTTTCATCATTAACTAAAAAATATAGAGTACCATCTTTAAAACAATGCCACACAAATACAAGTTTCTAAAACCCACTCACTGCTTTGTAGATCTACACACACATCTAAACACTTACGTATACATTTACTTATACAAGCTGACAAAGATCAATAGAACACTATTAAATATACTTATACACCTATATTGACATTGCCCACCAGCACACATTTTCTTGACTTATATAGTCATCCTACTCACTTATGCAAATAATTCATCATACTCACATTTACTCAGCTACACACTTAAGAAAACACTACTTTATTTATTCATATAAATAGAAAGTCATACTTAGTATGTTATAAAATCATTATTACAAGTATACAGTCTTCCATGCAGTCACTTATACAATCACTGAGTCTTATATATACTTATTTAAATACAAGAACTGTCACATACACTGCCTTTTATATTTCTACTTTGTTGGACATGTATCATTGAGAAATATATTTACTCACTATCTCACCCATAAAGAGATTCAAGCACCCAAACAATTGTTTTCACATGCAGTCTTAACCTCATATACCTACTAAATTAACTATTTAAACATCTTTGAACAGTCACACACCTCCCACCCAACCACACACGCTATCAACATTCCCATACAAATACTCAAGTAACTAATTAAAAACTAATATAACGTTTCACATAGGTAATAACCAACTTATACAGTAGTTTACACAACAAGAGACAGAGTGATACAGATATTCACACAGTTTAATCACAATCCCATATATTTAGTGAGACACTTTAAGTTAGTCACTTACAGAGTCAATCACAGTGCTACTAAATCCTCCATCCAGACACTTACACATCCACTCAGTCTTCAATGTAGATTGCTATATATATAAATATGATACTTACTTACATATCGAACCAAATCACATTTACTGGATGATGTCATCAGTGATGTCATTTGAGATGTCATCAGTGATGTCACTGACCATGTCATGAATGATGTAATATGTGACATCATCAGCAGTGGATTGCTGGCGCGCGAGTTATAGTTAGTACAACTAACTATAACGGAGGAATTTCAATGGCTTTGTATGAGTGAAATGTCCAGCTAGCTATAACACCCCTGAAACCTATGGTTTTTTCTGTGAATTTCTAAGGTTTTTAAAATGCTAATTCCTAACTATAACATACCTGAAACCTATGGTTTTTTCAGTGAATCAAAGGTTTTTAAATGCTAATTTATAATCATAATGTTCATTAAGCATATCTGGTTTCTTCTGTCTTTTTTAATTATCATCCCATTCTCAACCTAGTAAAAACTGCACATATCACCACTCTTCTATTGATTCATTCCACCAACAAAATTGCCATAAACCAGAACCACAACTAACACTAATGTTATACAAAGTAGGCATTCCCGTTGAAAAAAAAAAAACACCACTTCCCCATATTTTCAACAACCAGCTAAATCCACAGTACTTCCTAAAACAGGCAATAGCCCCTCTTAGCAGTACCAAATTAACATCAACATTTAACTGGTGTAAGAAGGTCAACTATCTACTGCATGAATTAAATCCTATTCACACCCATATATAAAGACAAATATGTGGTAGAGGTACTAATCATGCAGCTCCGACATCCATCAAAGCCACAACACCCAGCGTCACCACCACCAGAACCTTCCCCTCTGGACCACTCCCCCCTACTCCCTGAGAGGCAGCGCAAACAGGACAACTGACCTTCCCAAAACACCATATCTCCTCAACTGCACAATAGCTGAATGTTCAGAGATGTGGCAACCAACTATGTGTAAGGGAGGCAACTCGCATATCAACAATAATTCACACAAATCCAAGTGTACCGGTGATATGCTGTAACCAACTCACTATACAAACAACAAAACTTTCCATATGGCGATATAGTATTGATATGTGTGGTGTACTGCACACTGGACGCAACCATATTATTTCATACACTTGGGAATATCTTGGTCATGTAGCTGTGTTGTCCCCCCCTTGAAGCGGAAGCGGAGTGGGCTGGTCCAATGTACGCAACTCCAGCGTAAGAGTATAAATATATAGGCCATGCCATGGGCGTGGTTCGCTCGTGCGAAGCCAAAAGAGCCTGCCAGAGCGACGGCCCTAACCCTGCCACGTGGCTGACGCCATGACTGAGGGGCCTCCTCGACACAGGCCCCCTGTGAACCCAGCGCACAGCACCACAGACTTATGCCTGTATCGACTACTGCCTTCGATCTACACTGCGGACAGCAGAGTTCACAACTTGAATTCAGATTTGGATCTATACTATGGACAGCATTGAATTTAGCCTTGATTTACCTAATGCAGAGACAATTGTGCTCTATGTCCTCAGATTTTGTTAAAGGACGTGACAAAAAGCATTCCTCGATGTCTGTGCTGACTACTGCATTCAATCTACACTGAGGACAGCAGGGCGCACGATTCAGGTAGAATGGTGATTGCACATGACACATTCCAGTAGGCAAAAGACATTGTACCAGTGCGGCCCGCCCGGACCACGCATCATCGCAGGGTGCACACACGCTGAGTTCTTCAGGTACCACTAACTCACTGCACCAAAAGTCATCACCACGTGGCCTTATTAAGGCACAATTCTTCAGACAGAAGACATTGCTCCCAGTGCGGCCGGTCCGGACCACGCATCATCGCAGGGTGCGCACACGCTGAGCGCCAGAGGTACCACTAACTCAGTGCACCATAAATCATCGCCACGTGGCCTTATTAAGGCAGAATTCACTAGGCAAAAAACATTGCTCCCAGTGTGGTCTGCCCAGGCCCATCGCAGGTTCCACACAAGCTAGTTGCTTCAGGTACCACTAACTCAGTGCACCACTTATAATCTCTGGCTGCACACACGCTGAATTGCAAATACTGCGCAGCTCTACTCAACGCCATGTGGCCATGGGCCCTTGCTAAACGCTGCCTCCTGCCTACACTGCGGTCATCAGGGCTCACAATTAAATTGACTCTTCATTCATTAATTGCAGAGTGCAAAACGAAACTTAGTGTAACGTCCCTCAAACCTACACAATATCCTTTTAGTATCCTTGCTTCAAGAACTTGTTTTATATCAGTTATAGGTTTAGAACAATAACCAAATTCATCTTGCAAGTCCAAACGAACACTGGATGGCAGTTTACACTGCGGACAGCACAGCTCACGATTTGAACTATAATGTCCCTGAAACCTACATATTTCGACAATGTATTCCATACATGTTTCATCTTTTGTTTGAATCGCGATTACAGATGATGCTGTCCAGTAAGGGTGGGCTTAGGGCTTCGCTCCGTCCACGGAGTGTGCGTAGTGTTGTCTACTTCGCGATTCGCAAAGTAGGCGAAGTAGGCAACACTACGCACACACCATGGCGGAGCGAAGTAGCCTGCTACCCGTCTCCCTGCCGCCCTCTTCTAAATGCCCTGGCAACGATTTAAAACAATGGTAAATGAATTAAAATGACTTACCTCACATGCAGCGTCCCGGGGCTCCCTCTTCCCAGTTTCTCGCCACGTCTTCCTGACAAACGTGCATGCGCGGGCGCCTTTGCATGAGTGGCCAAGACTGATTTGCACATGGCCATGTCTGAACTGGGGTGGCTTGGTGAGGAAAATAACGATGGATTAAACCTAGATCTGTGTCTGGGGGTGAATGTTTTGCCATCACTTCCCCCTGGGCTATATAACCTGCTCAACTCCTGTAAAGGTCTGGGCCTTCACCAGTTGGTTTCGCAGGTCACTCACAGGGCCCGACATCTTCTATCTTATTTTCTCCACCCCCCTCCTCCTGCATATTGGGGACATTTTGCCAATCGACTGGACGGATCACTCAATGATAACATTTTTCGCGGAATCACAGCCCCCTCAGAGTCTGGTCTCTCGCCCTCTGACTGAATATACCAGCAGAGACTGGAGGGCTCTGACGCGCTTGAAGAGCTGGGGCCCTGTGTTCGAGGTCAAGGATTGCTTCTCGTCTGATCTGACAGTCACAGATAACTACGCCTTATTGTGCTATAATAATACATCTACATTGGATTCCTGTGCTCCTCTGCAAACCAACAGGGTTAAGAGCAGAAACTCTGCCCCTTGGTTTAACACCACACTGAGCAAGCTCAAACTCACATGTAAACAGGCAGAAAGGAGATGGAGTCGAGGCTATAAGGAGACTGACAGGCTGCTATGGAAAGAGAAAATTGGGGAGTATAAGATTGAGATTAAAAGGGCAAAGGCTGATCACTTCTCCTCGGTAATCTTTAACGCCTCTAACAGCTCTAGAAGCATATTCAACATTCTGGACAGTCTTATCAACCCCAACTGTTCCAAGAATGTAATTACACCCTCGCCAAAACTCTGCGAGAACCTGGCCGGGTTCTTTCAGAATAAGATGCAGCTGATCATTGACGATCTTATGAGTGGTCAGCTAGCTGCAGGGATTCCTGGCCTGGCCACAGATTGCACTATCATGCACGAGGTGGACGCCTCAGAGGATGCTGTCAGTGGCCTCTGTGACGAAGCCCCTGAACCACTCCGTGGGTTTACACCCCTTACTGTGGAGGAGTTCGACAGCTTGGCTCAGGGCATCTCCTCTGGATCTCCCCTTCACCCAGTACCACATAAGATCTGGAAAGAGCACAATGAAGATCTGTTCCCCACCCTACAGCTGATTGTGAACCAGTCACTTATCAGTGGGGCGGTTCCTCCTCAGTGGAAGCAAGCTTTAATCTCCCCCTTGCTGAAGAAGCCCTCCCTTGATCCCGAATGCTCTAAAAACTACAGACCTATCTCTTTGTTACCATTCCCGGCCAAAATTGTAGAGCGGGCTGTTAGTATGACTCTCTCTTCCTATCTTGAACATCACAATTTGTTGGGAGATGCTCAGTTTGGCTTTCAGCCAGCTCATGGGACCGAGACAGCCCTGTTTACCGTCATGGACGAGCTTCAGAGGCGGGCGGACAGGGGACAGGCAGCTGCATTGATTCTGCGTGACCTGTCTGCTGCCTTTGATACGGTCAACCATGGGATTCTGTTGAGATGGCTGAGTGAGTGTGGGGTTAGGGGCTCCGCCTTGAGGTGGTTCCCCTCCTTCTTACAGGGCAGACATCAGGCGGTATCCCCCCCTTTCAATCTGCCTTTTCCAAGGTGCTGCATGGGGTGCCTCAGGGCTCAGCTATCATCCCTATTCTTTTCAATGTGTACCTAAAACCTCTGATTGCTGTTATCAAGGCATATAATATCGATATTGTAAATTATGCAGACGATACTCAGTTGATCTTGTCATTTGAGGGACAGGAGTCAACTACAGTGGAAGCTTTTCACAATTGTTTGCAGGACACGGCCTGCTGGCTGCAGGATAACTCGTTACAATTCAACGCAGGAAAGACTGAGGTGATCTTCTGTGCGGCTAACAGGATTTCTCCTCGCCTTCCTAGCAACTTTTGGCCTTCGAGTACTGTGTCCTCAATTCAGCCGGCTACCAGAGTCCGCAACCTGGGCATTATATTTGAAGACAAGCTTACTCTGGAAAGTCAGGTTAAAAAGACTACGACCTCCTTCTTTGCGATCATCAGATCTCTCAGAAAAATCTCCCCACTACTTCCCTCTCAGGTGCGTGCACAGGTGGCCAGATGCACAATTCTCAGTAGGCTCGACTACTGCAATGCTCTCCTACTGGACTCCCCTAACTTCCTGCTGAACAGATTGCAAAGAATACAGTCGACAGCGGCCAAACTGGTGTTAGGCTTGCCTAGAAGCTCCTCAGCATCTGCAGCCTTAGCTGAACTTCACTGGCTCCCCTTGAGACAGAGAGTTAACTTTAAGTCTCTCTGCCTTGTTTTTAAAGCCCTTCATGTGATAGGACCTGTGCGTATGCACAAAAAATTCCACTGGTACACCCCGACAAGAACACTGCACTCCTCTTCGGCTAGACTAGTCATGGTTCCAAGGTTTCGTAAGGTCAGATCGGGGGGCAGAGCATTTGTGGTGGCAGCTGCAAAACTGTGGAATAGGCTCACTTTGGAAATTACGCAACCCAGAGAGATTCTTCCCTTTAGAAAAAGCGTAAAAACCTGGCTATTTCCCAGGACGTAGTAGCCTCTCCAGGTTCTTGCACCCGCTCCCCACTTGAGTTACCTTTCCAGCGCCAGGATGCCTGCTAGGTGATAGCGCGCTTTATAAATTGAATAAATAAATAAATAATTGTGCAACATTCCGTCCATCATCTTGTGTGTTTTGCTGTTCACCCTATGTGGGAAGGGTATGCCCAGATGTGGGTCCCGTGCTCACTATGCCACTGGAGTCAAGCTATCCTGGTTGAAGAATGCTGATAGCCAGAAACCAGCCCTAGGATGCTTGATTCTGGTCCAGGGAAGACATGGCTCGGCAGTTCGGTCTGGACTGTTCCCATGAGGCACAGGGTCAAGACTGATTTGCATATGGCCATGTCTGAACTGGGGTGGCTTGGTGAGCAAAATAACGATGGATTAAACCCAGATCTGTGACTGGAGGTGAATGTTTTGCCATTGTGCAACATTCCGTCCATCATCTTGTGTGTTTTGCTGTTCACATTGACCTGGCAGTTGTGTTGGGTGAAGGCCTGCCATCGAGGCCTCATCTGTGGTGCTAGCGCAGTCATTACAACCAGTGTAAAGTAACAGCGCGAACTGTGTGTATCCATGACATAGGTCTACAATAGGACCCCCCACACAGAAAGCATTTGCGTCTCAAAGCCAAGCTATTTTGTACTGGCCCTCAAACTTATCGGTACAACAGAGGCATATAAGCATGAATGGAAACTACAAACACCAGACCTGCTAACTCACACAGAACAGTGTGAAGCACAGTGTCAGTTGGGGTGGGCGGACCAAGCAGAGTTTCTCTCTGCAAAATTCCACAGAGTTCAAGAAAAACTCTGTCAGATTCAGAGGAACTCTGCTACTGGGCGATAAATGTGAAGCTCGAGCTGCAACTTAGTGCCAGTAGTGCAGGCAGCGGTAAAAATCAGCTTGAACAGCACCATGCTATGCGCAAGAGCATGTGGTCATTCAAGTTGATTTTGCTGCTGCTCGAGTAGAAAATCTCCGCGAGCTGCAGCAAATCTACTCACACTGCAGCCCTCTGACAACGAAGGCTCATGAGCACCTGCATTAGAAAATCACGCTAGGGGACGCCAAATCTCACTCGCATATTCTGGAGCCTAACAGGAGAAAAATTCTGTCATGTGACGATTGGCGGAATTTGTCCAGAACTCTGCTTTAAAGAGTAACGCAGAGTGGCCATAATTCTGCCAATTCCACTAACTGAATATTTTACACACCCCTGGTATCAACCTCCTCACATATCTATGGGATAAAATTAGACTATTACATATGAACAGTAAGGTGATCTGGAAACCACTGCACATGGTAGGTTTCCAACTTGTGCGTGCATGCCGGCTCTGTAACAGTGGAATCCATTTAGACATTTAAAACTACTTTAAAACAAGGTAAGCAGCTCCAGTGCACTACAGTTTTGCAGTGGGGGAGGGGTCAGTAGGGATTAGGCTAGGTGAGATTTGTCAGGCAGGGCCAGGTGTCCACCCCCGCTCCAAAGCACCAGTCTCTCATTCCATGTACAATTTGGCAGTTCTGGAAAATGATTGTGAATTTCCTTAACATAGGGAACATTGTTTTAAATATTACTAAATAATCTACCAAAGTAGAAAACGATCAATCAGCACAATATGGCAAATCTGAACTAAGTCATTGATTTCATATACAATATATATATATATATATATTGTGTTAGGGGAGGAGCGGACTCGAGCGATTTATTTCAAAGGCAGCAGACATTTGCACACGCTGTTTTCTACTTCAGGTATTGGGCGCTGAGGAAGGATAGAATCCGAAATGCATTCGCCGCTGCCTGAGCTGTGCATTGGTGAATAAAGTCCTTTCCAACCGGTCTCCTCTTGGCTCCTGCTTCTTCTTTTAGGGAAGTGTTTTGCATCATATATATATATATATATATGTATATATATATATATATATATATATATACATATATATATATATATATATATATATTCACTGAAAAAAACATAGGTTTCAGGGGCGTTATAGTTAGTTGGACATTTCACTTGTGCAAAACCATTGAAATTCCCCCCTTTATAGTTAGTTCAGCTAACTATAACATGCACGCCTGCAATGCACTGCTGATGACGTCACATATTACATCACTCATGACATGGTCAGTGACTTCACTCATGACATCACTGATGACATCTCAAATGACATCACTGATGGCTGCCAACACTTCCTGGTTTGGAGTGTTGACAGTCAATTAGCATAAAGCTTGTGATCAGGAGGGTGCGTGGAGGGTGGGCGGATCCTCCGCGGCCACAGATATCACTATCTTTATTCCTTAATTTCTCAAAAACTACTTTACGGATTTACATCATTTTTAAAAAGGTCGCTTTCTGAGCCAAGCAGTGCCTTTTTGCCAAGTTTTGTGTAATTCCATTCAGCAGTTTTTGATATAATAGTGTCTAAAATTCCCTATGGGAAAATTATTTTTTCACCACTATTTTTTTATTTTCTCAGGAACTACAGAACGGATTTACACCATTTAAAAAAAAGGCGCTTTCTGAACCAAGGGCTACCTTTTTGCAAAATTTGGTGTAATTCCGTTCAACAGTTCGGGCTGTAGCCATGTCTAAAATTTCCTATTGGAAATAACATGGGGGAAACGCGTTTTGAGACCCCCCTTTTTTATCGGCCTCCGCTTGACAAATCACCCCCAAATATAGGATAGGAGTGGAAAGGGGCGACCATTCGGTCCCCCCGAACGTATGGTGGAGTACCTCGATCCCCCCGGGAAGCCATCTTGGGCGGGAGGCGAGTCTCGGCTTGTATGCCCGAAGCGGCGTAGCCGGGGCGCGCCTTTTTCCCGCCCTAGAGTGGGCTGGCCTAGACACCGACGCGGCCGGCCACGCCCTCAGAGGCAGGCGGGGGCGGGTTCACGCCCACCCTGAAGACGGATAAAAGGAGCGGAAGCCAAGAAAGCATCCTCTTGTTCCTGTGCTCTGAAGCTGCACCTCCCCGCTGCACGTGAGCTCGAGACGGAACGAAGAGCCAATTTTGAGCGTTGTAATCTCTCTTTTGTCTTACAGATATCCCGTCTGAGAATGCCCAAGAAAGTCGGAAAGCGGGTCGGTACCGAGGAGATGCTCCGCATACTCATGAAGGAGATAGCCGATCTGAAGAAAAAGGTTGAGGCTAAGGACGGGGAGGGAGGACCGAAACGGCCTTTACAGGGAACAATCACCGGTGGAAAAAGCAAGAGGCCCAGAAGGGGAACACTTGGGGGAGAGACCCCGGTTCCCGAAACCCTACGAGAGGAGCCAACCCCGGTGCCGAAAGAGGGGAATCCAATCCCTGTGGTGGTCACCCCCGTGAACAGGGAGGATATGCCCCCCGAGTTAGCGGCACAATTGGCAGCGTGGTTGGGAAACGACAGCGAGGGCGCCACGGCTGACGACGCCCGGGCAGTAATGAGGCAACTGCGGGAATCTAGGGTGGCTGCGAAGGCGCCATCTTCTGTTCCCCCACAGGTTCCGGCGGCTGGAAGTACAGCAGGCCCAAGTTCGGCGACAAGCGTGGGGTCTACTTCAGGTAAGCGGCCATTGCCGATTGCGGGGGAGGGGTCTGTACCTTCTCGAAAGGAGAAGATTGCCCAGCACGTCCCACAAGAAATCAAGGAATTGATTTGGGCGGATAAATATGTAAACATGTTTTCATTGCTTACCGACCATTACGAGATCGAGCATGTGAAGAGTCAAAAGGAGCTCATGCATCCGAGTGTTTGGCGCGCAAAAATGGCCGCCTTTAAGGTCGACAAGACCATTGGTACTTGGGGCAGAGCGTGGGGCATTTTTACTTCCATTATGGGTGAGCGCAGGCCTGAGTTGTTGACCGAGTTACCCATTTACCAGTCGCGTATTATGGAGTATTCTGTGGCATATGGGGGCAATCAGTGGTTCTGCTATGATAATCTGTTTAGAAAAGCTAAAGAACACAACCCATTGTTGTCTTGGGATTGTTACGACTCCGTGTCTTGGCAAAAAATGGCGAGTACAGGGATGTTGAAGGTGCCATTGGTAGGGAGTAACGGGGGGGGAATCCTCCCGCCAAAACTCTGGAACACCCTTTCGGACGGGTGCAGGTAACGAGTACCACTCGAAGCCGAGTGGCAACACAGGTAAAGGGGGATCTGTTGGAATTTTAACAGAGGCAAATGTACCAGGCCCCAGGGGTCATGCAAATTCAGACATGAGTGTGGGGGGTGCGGGCAGCCATCCCATCCTGAGTCCATGTGCAGAGCCAAAACAGGTGATAACGGTGGTAAGGGAGGCGCCAAACAGGTCTAATATAGTCCGAGGGGCGCCTTTACCGACCCCGATTGATACCATGGCAATGATTCCTTGGCTCAGCGAATACCCGGATCATGCTTCCGCTGGGGTGTTACGGAACGGGTTTTCATATGGTTTCCGCATCCCAGTGGGGGATTTTCAGGGGGTACCAAACTGTAAGAATCAAATGTCGGTCTTACAGCACACGGCGGTGGTGCAGGTAAAGATTGGGAAAGAGGTGACTCGAGGTCGTGTCGCCGGTCCATTCGATTTGCCACCGGTTGCTAACTTTGTGTGTTCTCCTCTAGGGGTGGTCTCCAAGAAGGACCCGGGTGAGTTTCGGCTGATACATAATTTGTCAGCCCCACGTGGTCTTTCCGTGAATGACGCGATAGACCCGGAAGTATGTTCGGTGCGGTACGCATCTTTCGATGAGGCCGTTGCCATGTTGAATCGCCTGGGGCCCGGGACGCTGATGGCCAAATCGGACATCGAGTCAGCGTTCCGGTTGCTCCCGGTACACCCAGACGATCAGCGTCTACTTGGTTTTCAGTTTCAGGGTCGCTAATACATGGATAGATGTATGCCAATGGGATGCTCGATTTCATGTGCCTATTTCGAGAAGTTCAGTTGTTTTCTGCAGTGGGTATTCACGAGGAAGACAGGTTTTCAACATGTTATGCACTATCTCGATGACTTTCTGTTTTTGGGGGCAGCCGGGGATTCTGAGTGTGGACAGGCTTTACATGAATTTTGTGTCCTAATGAATCAATTCGGTGTGCCTTTGGCGCCAGGTAAGACTGTGGGTCCCTCGACCTTGATCGAGTTTCTGGGGATCGAGCTCGACTCGGTGGAAGGTTGTTTTCGATTACCCAAGGAAAAAGTGTTAAAATTCAGGTTATCCCTTGAGACATGTATTCGTGCAACGAAAGTAAACCTGCATCAGTTGCAACAGGTGGTGGGTCAGTTGAATTTTGCCCTGAGAGTAGTGCCGATGGCGCGCCCTTTTTCCCGCTCGATTGCACAATCCATGGTCGGCTTGAAGGAAGGACATCATCGCACGAGACTCTCGGCAGAGGTTCGCCAGGACATGCGCATTTGGATTGCATTCCTGGCGGATTTCAATGGTCGGATTGTCTGGAACAAACCAGCGGTGTCTTCCGAGGAGTTGGGGCTTTGGACAGACTCGGCGGGGAGTATGGGTTTTGGCGCCATATTGGGTACACAATGGTCGGCTCAAAAATGGCCGTCATGGTGGCATGAGTGCGGGTTGACGAGTAACATTGCTTTTCTCGAACTGTTCCCTATTCTGGTGGCTTTGAAAACATGGCCAGAAGGGTTTAGGGATCACTCTGTGGTGTTCTGGTCTGATAACATGACCGTGGTTGAGTGTATCAATAGTCAGGCAGCACGATGCAAATTGATTCTGAGACTGCTCAAGGAAATTGTGTTGTTGTGCATGCAACTGAATGTACTGTTTAGGGCGCGACACGTGCCGGGGGTGATGAACCAAGCGGCTGATGCGCTTTCTCGTTTCCGTATGCAGGCCTTCTGGGGTTTTCTGCCCACAGCGGACCCGGTGGCGGCACCCTTTCCCGAAGCTCTCTGGTCTCTCGGTGCCCCGAACTACAAGACCTCGTGGGAGAGAGTTTAGCACCCAGGACGAGGAAGGCATATGAAGGGGCGTTCCGTTGCTATTGGGCCTTTTTGGGTACTGCCGGGGGGGTACTTTGGGGTCAGGAAGAGTTTGTAGTGAGATTCCTGCTCTCTTTACGTCAGGCAGGCAAGTCAGTAGCTACGGCCCAGAGGCATCGGGCCGCCATTTCCTTTATGGCAAGGGCTCATGGGATCCAGGACCCGACAGCGTCTTTCGTTGTGCAGAAAGCGCTACGTGGGTGGCAACGCCTTGAGGGTCGCAGAGTAGACGATAGGCACCCGATAGGTCTGGATAGGTTGGCCCTGTTATTGTCCGTGCTACCGGTAACATGTTCATCCCAGTACGAAGCAGTGTTGTTCCGAGCCGCATTTGCATTAGCATTCCATGGGGCTATGCGGGTAAGCGAATTAGTGGCAAAGAACAAGCAGGATACGATGGGGGGACTGTGCCGGGAACACATTCAGGTCAGGGAGGAGACAATGACGGTCTCGTTTGTCAGGTCCAAATCCGATCAGGGTGCAATCGGGGACTGCGTAATCATCCAGAGGATCCCCGGGTCTTCCATGTGCCCTGTTGTGTGCGTAGAAGAATATTTAGCGCAGAGGGTGGCAGCATGGGGGGGACCTTGTTAAGACACGCTGACGCCACCCCACTGACGAGGTTTCAGTTTCAGCGGGTGCTTGCGATGTCGATTTCGGCCGCGGGCTTGAACCCCGGCGACTTTGGGACCCATTCCTTTCGGATAGGGGCTGCTACGGAGGCTACAGCCAGGGGTCTGAATGTTGAACAAGTAAAACGTGTGGGGCGTTGGTCCTCGAACTGTTATAAGAGGTGTGTGCGGTTGCACATGTTGTGAAGCTGTAATGATGTACTCACGCTTCTTGTTTTTGTTTGATTTTCAGTTGCGCAAGCCTACGAGGCGGGGCGGACTGTGCAGTCGACCCGACACCGGGGGGCCAGCGGTCAGACATTACCGGCTGTGAAAAAGGAGGTGTGGGTCGTGGGCCACTCATACGTGAGGCGTGCCGCGGACGTATTCAAAGCAGGTGACACAATTCACGTGGCTGGGGAATACGGGTACAGTGTGTCCTTCTACGGAAAGGGCGGGCTCTGTATTGACCAGTTTCGATCATTTTTCGAGGGTTTGTTAGGGCGGACGAGGTCACCGCCGTCTGTAGTCATAGTACACCTTGGGGGCAATGATTTGGTGACCACTGGTAGACGACTTCTTCTTGAGGCGATGCTTTCCACGGTAAGTTGGTTGGCGAGAAGAGTTCCAGGGTGCACAATTGCATGGTCCCATATGATCCCACGAAAAGTGTGGCGGGGGGCTATTTCTGTTTCTGCTCTGAATCATTCAGTAAGGAAAATTAATAATAAAGTGAGTAGATTGTTCCGTTCAAGTACACTGCATTCTATTTCGCATGGTTGTATTAAAGGGGACAGTATGTATTTGGGGGATGGTGTTCATTTGTCCCGGATGGGGAACGAGTTACTCATAGGAGACCTGATAGCCTGGCTAAAGACTTTATGACATGACCTTTAGGCAGGAGTGTTGTGGGGGGTCCGGATAGCCGGTCAACTATCCGGCCTGTGGCGGTAAGGTCATGATCGGTGAGCAGTAATTCGAAGATCCCTATGAGGGGGCGTCACCCATTACGGATGGGAGCGCGCGGGGGAGGTGGCCAATTGGCCCCTCAACGGGGAGGCGGTCCTGTCTAAGGAGAGGCCGCCGGAAGGAAAGGAAAGGTGGTCAAGGCCCCTTCCTGGATAGGAGGGGCTACGGCCCCTCCTGGGGAATTTCCCGGGGCCAGGACATCTGCGACGGCAGATGGGTAAGTTGTGTGGGGTGCGGGAGGGGGTTTACGCTACCTTTTAGACACCTCACACGAGTCCTCGAACGACCGTTAAATGGCGTCGAGTTTATTGGGGCCCCCGTCAAGTACAAAGGGAAATTGGTAGATGCACTTGAGGTACGCCTCTGTGCGGTCACTCCTCTCACAAGTGAGGGGTGTATTTCTGGTTTAGGGATCTGACACCGGTTACGACCTTGCCGTTGGCCCTTAACGTTAGGATGTACAATTTCAAGTCAAATGTTTTGTAGGATGTTAGTTCGGCTAGGAGAACCTTTGTATTAGAGATCTGTTAAGGTTAGCCAAACATCGTAATGTGGAAATGAAATTGTACATAATATGAAACTGTTATTTTAATGTTTTAATTTTGTTTCATATTTTAAATAAATACGGCCGGGAAGGGTGACTCCCTTCCCGCCTTCCAAAAGTTCAAGAACGGTTTCCGGTTTCCCAATTCTTGGGGATTGTGTTGAGAGGGGGTGGCCGGTATCTCAGCCATATGGAAAGGGGCGACCATTCGGTCCCCCCGAACGTATGGTGGAGTACCTCGATCCCCCCGGGAAGCCATCTTGGGCGGGAGGCGAGTCTCGGCTGGTATGCCCGAAGCGGCGTAGCCGGGGCGCGCCTTTTTCCCGCCCTAGAGTGGGCTGGCCTAGACACCGACGCGGCCGGCCACGCCCTCAGAGGCAGGCGGGGGCGGGTTCACGCCCACCCTGAAGACGGATAAAAGGAGCGGAAGCCAAGAAAGCATCCTCTTGTTCCTGTGCTCTGAAGCTGCACCTCCCCGCTGCACGTGAGCTCGAGGCGGAACGAAGAGCCAATTTTGACCCACCCACCAGCCCCTGAGGACAGCGATTCGTTGTGAATACAGTTGATATAGTATCTTTTTGTTCTCTCTGTTTTCTTACAGGTTGTGATGATATCGTGAAATTTCTTAAGATGCAATAAAGATTGGTTATTTTCAGTATATTTTGCAAATAAAGTTTTGGAGCAAGGATTGAGCAGTATTCACACTTGGTAATAAGTGATGTTTGCTTTGTAATCTCAGTAACTTAGTTAGACTTGTCGTATTTATTTTGGTCGGGCGGTAAGGTCATGATCGGTGAGCAGTAATTCGAAGATCCCTATGAGGGGGCGTCACCCATTACGGATGGGAGCGCGCGGGGGAGGTGGCCAATTGGCCCCTCAACGGGGAGGCGGTCCTGTCTAAGGAGAGGCCGCCGGAAGGAAAGGAAAGGTGGTCAAGGCCCCTTCCTGGATAGGAGGGGCTACGGCCCCTCCTGGGGAATTTCCCGGGGCCAGGACATCTGCGACGGCAGATGGGTAAGTTGTGTGGGGTGCGGGAGGGGGTTTACGCTACCTTTTAGACACCTCACACGAGTCCTCGAACGACCGTTAAATGGCGTCGAGTTTATTGGGGCCCCCGTCAAGTACAAAGGGAAATTGGTAGATGCACTTGAGGTACGCCTCTGTGCGGTCACTCCTCTCACAAGTGAGGGGGGTATTTCTGGTTTAGGGATCTGACACCGGTTACGACCTTGCCGTTGGCCCTTAACGTTAGGATGTACAATTTCAAGTCAAATGTTTTGTAGGATGTTAGTTCGGCTAGGAGAACCTTTGTATTAGAGATCTGTTAAGGTTAGCCAAACATCGTAATGTGGAAATGAAATTGTACATAATATGAAACTGTTATTTTAATGTTTTAATTTTGTTTCATATTTTAAATAAATACGGCCGGGAAGGGTGACTCCCTTCCCGCCTTCCAAAAGTTCAAGAACGGTTTCCGGTTTCCCAATTCTTGGGGATTGTGTTGAGAGGGGGTGGCGGGTATCTCAGCCATACGGACCAGAGCGGGCGGTACATTTTGAAAATTTCACAACAATTTGTCAACCGGCACCAAAGTTATTGCAAATAGAATGTTGCGGATTTCCTATGGAAAATAGGTCCTAACTATAACTACTTACTGGCGACCGCCAGTAGGTAATATATAATCAATTGACGTAACTCATTATTGTTTAATGTGGGTAGCCAAAGATACCAGTGCCTACCGCTAGCTTTCCATTTGGTAACCCAGGCACTGCCCTTTCACGTGCCAGAAAGATGGTGTCAGAAACAGAAGTAACCAGGTTCAAAGATACCAACTCTTCACCTTCCTATGTGTTCCAGCACTAGATAGGATGCCGTGGAGGTGTTAATGGTGTACCGGATAAATGCTCAACCCTGTGATGTGGTCAAAGAATGTGGGATGTGACTTCCCCTACCACAGGTATCTTGGTGAATTGGCTTCCATGACTTAACAACAAAAATATTTAACACAAAGAGATGGATATTTACAAGAAAATGCTGGAGCGCGCTATTATGCCAAATTTGGCAACACCGCGATCCAACATTTTCAAACTGCAGGGATGCACCATATTTTAAAAAAGTAGGGCGCACCCCTGCATTTCCCCTTGCGCGGGTGCTAAAAAAGCCTAATTGCGCCAGTGCAGGCACCCTGCCACCATGTGGAAAGGGTCCCTTGGGTGAAGTGGTGATTGTTTATGTGCAGGAAGGAACACCTTCCTGGGCGCACACAATCAATAGAAAGAGCCAAAAATAGGGAGAAATTAATATTTTCTCCTTGTATCACCATTCTTAGACCAGGCATTACTTGGCCTTTGTTTTTGCCGCTGCCCCAGCCTTGTAAATCTTTGGCAGCATCCAAATGCAATGGGTGTTGCAGTGGAACGCCCACAGCAACACCCATTGCCTGCCCATTTCCACAGCAGACTGCGGCAGAAAGGGGCATATTTACAAGGTGGCACTAAGCCACGTTAAGTGGCTTAGAGCCAATAAATTCCCATTTAAACTTAAAAAAGTGGCTTAGAGCCACCTTGTAAAAATGGGGAATGGCACGACCCCACTGGACCATCAGAAAAAGTGACGCTAGGGTGCGTTAGGGGCTTGTATTCAATTTAATTACGTTTATTGTTTCATTAATTAAAATTATACAATTTATACTTATAAAAAACACACATAATAACAGATATCTATATTAAAAATTGTACCTTAAACCATAAAAACACGATATTCATTTTACAGATGAGGGAATCATCATATAAAATACTGAACTAATCATCACTATATATCTCTGATAAAAATTATTTACTCAAACTTCCCTTTTACCAATACCTGTAACTGAATAAGTGCAATTGCATTGTGCAATTTCGTTGTTGTGAGATTTGTATCCTATTTGAGAGGCTGCGTTTCTCGTTAGCTCGCGTTCTGCACTAGTTGCTTTTGCACATTGATTAGGCTGTACTTTTGTGTTCTGTTCTTTTTTTAGTAAAACAATATTGGTTTTAAACAATTTTAAATACCGCCATTTTAAGACTTTTGTGATCTGTGTGAACTTGACTGTTGGGGCTTATGAGGGTACACCACTCCCTGCTCTTTTCTTGCCGATTAGGAGAGACGCCATTCTGGGAGAGTGCGCTCTCTAGTCGTTCAGCACATATTAGCATAAAAATGCACGCTGCGCAGAAGGCATCCTGGAGGGGGCTGTGGCCTGTTATGCTGCCCGTTCCATGGTTTTCTCTGGTGATCGAAGTTGTTATAGTAGTGAGCAGTTTTATAGCCTTCAAACACAGCCGTGTCTGCACATTAGTAGGTGGGATGAGTTCGATTGTATCAGTCCTGTCTGTTCAATGTGTGGTTATAAATTGAATAATGGGGGCTATGATAGCACTCCTCCTACTTAGTGACCAGCAGAGGCTTGCAGGAGCCTCGAATTCAGGCGGCTCGAATTAACACACACTCACTCAAGAAACCTCACGAGGATGTTTTCGATCTTCTGGTTGAAAAACCAGTTGATCTTTTGTTTCTTACTGAAACGTGGTTAGATGATCTTTCAAACCCTACAGTAAGGTTAGCTATTACGAATGGGGACAAGATCTCTAGGCTTGACCGGTCATCAGGGAGTCGTTATCCATAGGGACAAATGGGTCTTTCAATGGTGTAAGGCCGCAGAGGGGGGTGATTGTGAAGCTCTTGATTTTAGCATTAAAATCTCAGATCATTCTACACTGGGCGGCTCCCTGATTTATAGACCTCTAGGCCCAGCGGGTGCCTTTCGTAAGGAACTGGGAGATCTTATCACGCTGGAGCTCTCCACTACTCCAACTTCATTGTTCTTGGCCGATCTGAACATTCACCTTGACCAGGGCTCCCCGAGAGAGGCTTCAGAGCTTTTAGATATACTCAATTTCGTCAGCTCACACAATAGGTTAACTCATCGACACAATTAGGGGGTTAAACTCTTGGCCCCATTTGGCTATACAGTGCACGCAATGAAATTCATTTTATTTATTCGTTTGTGTACTTACCTCTGTGCAGCCGTATTCCGGAGTTTACTACCCCCACCCTGACCCTCCCCCACCCCACATCAGCACCCAGCATTACTCCTACCACGGGCCCCAACTGGTTAATTACAGGAGTCCAAACTTTTTTGCCATTACTATGAATTTTACAAAAGCAGAGTTCAGAAATGTGTCTGTTGAGTTAAGACATCTTAAAAGTGCTTGTCTGCAGGACTGCATTCCACGAATGTTAAAAAGACTCTTAAATGTCCTCCTTCTTTCTTCCTTCACGTCTGGGCATGTGCAAAGTAATTAATTATGCTTTCTTCTTCTTTTTTGCATAATCAGCAGGGCATCGTTTCTATTGTGCGCAGCCACGGCATTGCATTGTGTGATTCTGGGTGAAGGACAAATTGGTAAAAATGTTTTTCGTTTTCTGGAACAAGGAATTTCTAAATAGGTTTGTGGTTTGGCTGTTTTATACTCGTTCATGATCATCCACGCGAGCGTTCTGTTCGGGAGGTATTCTTTATCTTTCATCAACGATAATCGTTTTATATTCTTATTAGTAGACTTTGATGTAATAGGTCCATCCCAAATTGCTTGCGCTGAGTCTCATCTAAAGCGGTTTGTAAATACTTCCAGACCTGTGATTTTTGATTTATTTGTATTTCTTGCCTTAGCAGTTGGCACATTGGGTTCATGATACCTGTATGTATTCTTTTCAACACCTTTATGAATTGGCCTTTCCTAGCAATGAGCTGGTTAGGTAACCCAAATTCAAGCCTGATTTGGGCTGGTGAAACCTTTCATGGAAGTTGGAAAAGTAACTTAAAAGTTTTAGTGAGAGCATTGTTTATGGTTGTTGAGTCCTTTCCACACTGTGCTTCTCTGCCATATGCTATACTCTGCAATAGTTTTGCAGTTGGGGCCTTGTAAATATGCCCCCAGAGTAGTTTATCAAGATATACATTACATACGTAATCTAACTAACCAAAATAGCATGCTTCGGTGGAGTGATGGCTGTATTTTGCTAATCGCTTATTCTTCTTCACTGGGTGGTTTGAAACTGATGCTGCACATATACAAAATGCTCGAACAGCCTTTTTTATAAACATTATTCACAATTTGAGTTTAATGCAACATTAGCAGTGTCAGTGCAGAGACTATGGTTTATTATATCAATAAAAGGAATAGATTGCCTGTACTTTAGTAAAGCTCTTTTTAGGCATGTAGGCGCAATGTCAATCAAATATGTATATACTAATTGAAAGCAATGGTGCAGTGAGTGTTAGGGAGCTATATCAACATATACCGTTACATAGCCAAAACTATATCACAGTCAGGTTATCACTTCCGGCCCTTGCAAGCCTGCTCTGAAACTGCATTCTTGCCCTGTCAAATAATGTTTAGCTCTGTGCTAGACCACTCAGCTGCCTAGGTTTCCCAAGTCAGGAAAACAGAATAGAGCTGCACAAGCCATATGTGACATAAAAAGCACTCCGTCCAGGCCTCACCATCTATGAATGGGACATCTGGAAGTTTTGAGACCAGAGGAGAGTTCCCCGGTATGTCAGGAGCTCCAATCCAGATCCGAAGCAGCTGATCACACTTTAACAGCAGTGGGTTTCTGTCTCTGGGCTTGTTATTACTGACATGCATCTACCGCATGCCAGTGACACAGAGCTAAATGCCTACATCATACCCAAAGATCTGACTGCTGTATTTTTTGCTACTAACTTAATATGCTGTTTCCGGTTCCGGCTAGAGACAGTCAGCGTCACCAAAGCAAGGAGTTTGATACTCAATACTGTGCATGCCTGTTTTGAGTCCTGTATTCTCACAAGTTTAGGTAATATTTTGCCACCGGAAATTCACCACTGCTAACTTCCTGCCCTGGAATTTTCCAGTAGACTGTCCTTTACTGTACACATCCATTGTGCTGCTGTCTCTGACTGTGTGTCCCTCTTCCATGCCCCAAACACTGTGGAGGGCTGATCTTTTGGGCTAAACATAGGCGTGCCAGCTTTCAGCATCCCTCCATGCCTCCATCCAGCTGCGTCAGTCCTCTCCCGGCCTGCGTCCTTCACATGTGCTCCCCATGCACATCCATCCCAGCGGCCTCTGTCTAAGAAGTGGGCGAGCCACGGAAAGCTCGAGCCGGATGCCTGACTCTGGCTCAGCTCGAGGTCCTCTTGGACCCTAGAGCCCAAAGCGAGCCGAACTTTCATGTGCCTTCTGCCTGCCCCCTCTAACAATCAAAGACAAAACAGTGTTTTTGTCCGCAAATATTTGAATTCACTGATACTGCTTTTTGCTTCATTATCAAATAGGCTGGACCCAAACCCTTGCCTCGGCTCTTGGTCGGCTCTCCCTGTTAATGTGTTAGCTCCCCGACCTCTACTCTTCTATGTGCACACCTCTGCTGGGCTGTTTGCATTGCAGGAAGTGAATGGTACTAAAACCATCTAGCAACGCTTTATTTCACGCTGTGACCATAGTGTAGCACGAGCTTTCCTTAGTTGTTGGCCTTGTTTCTGCGCACATAGTAATGTAATAGTTTCTGTAATAGTTTGTAATATGTAATCGTTTATAAACATATAATAGATTCTGACCTGGGCTTCTGTTTACGGTTAGAAAAACAGTAGCATAGCACTGTAAATGTAAATGTAAATTGATACTTGTATAGCGCACTACTCACCCGCAAGGGTCTCAAGGCGCTTGTACGTATACCGCTGTGGAACCCACCCTGGCTTTCCCTGTGAGGCGTCCACTCTTGGGCACCCCCAAGGTGGAGGCCAGGCATCCTTAGCGTCCCCCCTCCCACTGCTGCTAGCCATTAGCCACGGGTCCTCCAGCATACAAGGTTGGCCCCTGTGAGACTGTGGCCCCTCGCTAAGGACCTGGCTGCTCAGCGTCAGGCTAGCAGCTTGTCCTTCTGTACATCGTCTTACTCATGATACCCGCAGAAAACTCACAGCGACCAATCTTACCGAGCTAACAATGCAAGGGTCGACCCACATACATCCCTAAAGTATTATTCTTCAACAGATGAATTCTTTACTAACTTCCAGATTATAGTAATAAAGGAATGCAATCTGTATTACAATTACAATATCTTGGTTTCACATATAGTTTGCTGTCACAGCCATGCAGACTGCATTTCTGTTAAGAATAAGAGCTCTGTTTCACTTTAGTTAATGTACTCTTTTTATCATCCTTGAAATTATGAAAGAGTGACTCAGCCCTCTAGGGTTTCATAAACACATCTGCAGCAACTATGTTAAAAACAACTGAGCTAAATTTCCACCTGTATGCTGGTTTGTTGAAATCTAACACCATTAAATGGAGTATCTTTTTATTTTGGCTAATCATCTATATTTCAAGCGCCATTTTAAAACAGTTTGCATACACCTAGGTCAACCCTTCATTCTAAGCAGCAATATTATCACAAACATCTGCCCCTCCGCTTTATACAAATACAATATTTCAAGGAACTCTATGATATGTCACCTTTCTTGTTTAAATTGTGTAGACTGTGGCAAGTTCTAGGGTGTGCTGTTTCACTACCTTTTATCTCATCTTTATTGAGATATGAACCAATCCAACCCACCACTTAACTGGAGAGGAGATGCTTGATTAAATGCTGGCATTCCCATATTTTTAGACCTAATATGCATATTACAAAGAAGGTACAATATTGTTAAGCCAACTTTATTAAAGGCAAAATGCAAGATAATACAATATATTATATGCAACCTAGGAAACGTATTATGACTATTTTTTTAAATTTAGTTAGGAATTTTACATAGTGCCACTCTTACTGAAGGGGGCGTCAGTGTGCTTTAAGGTTAAGACACCAGAACGCGAATAACAATGAAGGTATTGCAACATTTAACGCCGCAGTCGTATTATTTGTCAGTGTTTCAGTGGTATGCTATTTATAAAGATGCTGTCAAAATAATTGTAACACAGAAAAACGTGGTGAGATTGGGCCACAAACCCTTTCACATTCCTGACGTATATAAGACACCTTAGCTGGAAGCACAAATAGGACACTTGTCGTAGTGTATAGCCTAAACATCGGACTCAGAAGTCGCAAAAAAATTAAAACGAGAGTTTAAAATGAAAGAAAAGAAACTGAGGCGTCTCTTACCAGTTGCACCAGTACCCGCTTGTCCCAGTGAATGGCCCAAGGGAGAACTAGTGAATTTATACAGACCTGGAGCAGAGCGTTGCCAAATCTATTTACAAGATGCTTCCAGCATGATGCAGCGCGACAATGCTGGATTACAGCGCCCTGGACGCGCCGTTCAGCTGATGCGCCGAGTGCATTGTTTGACTAAACACCAAGTGGTCGAATTATTTCATTAGCTGTCACATTTAGCGTCCGCCGCCTTTGTGAGGTCTGTGGGCCCGGAGATTTGGAGTTTGCATACATCAGCCCTCTGGCTGCCAAGACCCGGGACAGCTCTGTCACACAATGCCGCACCCAGCACTGCTGCCTTGTTTCACAGCCAAAACCATGCATCAGTCAGGCAGCCACATCTAAGTCACTGAGTGACATCAAAAATGAGTTGAACAATTTACAATATTTGAGCCCGAGGTTCTTTTTGCAAGAGCGTTAAGAAGAAGTGGTATAGTTTGAAATATGGCAGGGCAACCCTATATGTATGCCCTAAGCATAAAGTAAAACTAAAAGAAAAAGAGGAGTTCGGAGGGGGGTGGAAAGGGGTCACTGTTACGTCTCCGATGCTTTTAAGACATTAACGTTTCTACCAATACATTTGGAAGTTCAGAAAGGGTCTTCCTCAGGGTAAAGCTGGCTTGCGTTTGTGTGACCAGATAGCATTCAGTCTGGTGCAGCTAAAGGTCATCAGCAATTGCAGGCAGAGAGGGCTGACAATTTGTTTTGGTAAAGGAAGAGCAGGTCTGCACAATCCAATAAATTAATCACAATGTTAGCTTCTACTTTTAGTGTGTATAGTATCCTACTGTAAGTTCTACAAAGGCATAAATGTCTCTGTAGGGTAAACCCTGTCATTAAAAGAGGTAATATAGGGCCTCAAATATTCTTTCCTTTATAATTACAAATATGTTTAAAAAAATGTTGCAGTTGGAGTAGGTTAATGTTGCAGTTACAGTTGATAACCTGAAGGGAAACTGGATTTGTACACTAGAGAAAAGGTTGTTATATGGCACTGTAGATTCTTTGATTGATATGAATAACATAATGGTACCTTTTTTCATATGCCAATAAATTGTGCAGATGAGGTCCTTTTATGGGAACTTTTTAACCTATAACCCATTTTCTGTCTAAAGCAAGCATTGGAAAAGCCTATAGGCCGGGCTTGCATTTTCAGTTATAAGCCCGACCTCTTGGCTTTGTCAAATGTGCCAAGAGTGCTGATTTTGAATTTTAATTGTGGCCTGGCAGCAGGAACAGAGAGGTTTCTGGGTGTGCAGAAACCTATCACCCCAGTGGCACACCATGATTGTTTCGAATGACAGTCTTCCTCTAATTCAGTGGTACTCAAACTAAGGCCCGGGTGCAGCTTGAGGCCCTCCTGACCGGCTGAACAACAGCTCTGCCCTGCTGTAATTTCTTGAGAGAGCACTATCATTCAGAACGATATTAAATACATGATTGAGTGTTTATTTACACCTACATGAAGAAAAATAATCCTTTCGTAATTGTTTTTTTCTGGAAGACAAATTTCTCCGCTTTACATCCAAACAAATAAATTGCTAGGGATGACAAATGTGAAAAAAGGCTTTGTCAATTCTGAATGCTTCTAGTCTATATATTTAACAAATATCAGCCAAAGCTGCAATGCACCTGTCATCAAGGTAATAATGTTACTAATATTGTCAAATGATGTATCACCCACATATCAGCTTTAAATATATTTTGGAAATGCAACTACTTTTCTGTTTATGAGTTCTGAAAATAAAATGTTTCCATCTTGAATACATGCTTTTCAATTTTGATGTAAACCATGCAAAAACTTCTAGTTTAGTAGGCTGGGCAGCACAGAGGAGAGCTACTTACAGGTAGCTGGAGAGCTACAACAAGCACACAAGCACACAAGCTATTCATTTTAATAATATGTAGAAAGCTGTACAGGTCCAAATAAGCCCAACGTGTTTCTCCTCCATAAGAGGCTTGATCACGAGTAAAAGCTCTGCTTCCTCCTTGGGTTTTACACTGCAGCTTGGTTTTCTCGCAGAGTGCAATTACAAGCAGGTGTGTCCTTTATTTGCTTTCAACGAAGAGCAGCAGCATGTGAAAACTTTATTGTTCACTACCTGCCAAATATCTTTCAATGGGGACTGTCTGTAACTGCAAGTTCATATTGAAACTGTCTTTTTGAGGGAATGAGGGTGCTGTAAATGAAAGCAGATAATAAAATCAAGCCTCTTATGGAGGAGAAACGCGTTGGGCTTATTTGGACCTGTACAGCTTTCTACATATTATTAAAAGCACCTTTTTGAACCGGCAGCTGGGTGTCAGTGTTCCCTACTTGAAAAGGCAAGTTTGGAGTTGTTGGAATTTTTAAACGAGGGAGCCCCGGTATCATTGCACTGACCCGCCCTGCAGAGTCTGTGGCTCATTCACTGGCGCAACGTTTGTGGCATTGAATATCCATGAGCCCGGCTCACCAAGCATTCTGGAAGATTAAAAACGGAGATTTGCCGAAAGAAAATCGAAAAGGAATTCTGGTAAGGGAGGCAAGATGTCGTGTTTCACTTGCTGGCTGAGGGAATGAGGGTGCTGTAAATGAAAGCAGATAATAAAAAGACAGTTTCAATATGAACTTGCAGTTACCACCGCCAGTAGGTAATATATATATATATATATATATATATATATATTCACTGAAAAAACCATAGGTTATAGACCATATATAGTTAGGGATTAGCATTTACAAAACCTTATTTTATTTGCACAAAACCATTGAAATTCCATATATAGTTAGTTGCACTAACTATATATCGCGGACCCGCAATCCACTGCTAATGATGTCACATATTACATCATTCATGACATGGTCAGTGACATCACTGATGACATCACTGATGACATCTCAAATGACATCACTGATGACATCACTGATGACAACACCCAGTGACTGTATGTTTCTGTAAAGTTAAAATATGTCTTACATATTGAAGAATGAGAAGATGTATAAGTGTCTGGATGAAGGATTTAGTAGGTGTATGACTGACTGTATGAGAGAATGATTAAATGTGTCTCACTGAGTGCATGGGTTAGTGATTAAAGTGTCTTAATTTGGCAATCATTATATATGTTGTTCTGTAAAGTGCTGCATGTTTAAATCAGTAGCTATATCAGTAACTATATGGGTTATTGAATGGTTGCCCAAGTATTTGTATGGGAGACTGAGTATGTGTGTGGGTGGCTGGGAGGTGTATAACTCTGTGCATAGATGTGTGAGCAGTTGATTCCCTAGGTGTATGGTTTCAAAAGTGCATGTAGAAACAGCTGTATGGACAGTTGACTGTGTGCATGAGTGTATTGGTGAGTGAATGGATATCTCAGTGCTACATGTAAAAGTAAGTACATATGTAAAACACAGTCCATGTGAGAGTTGACATATATAAATACCTGAACATAAGAGCCAGTGAATGTGAGAGTGGCTGTATGAATCATTGTGAACTTGTATCACGGATTGTATAAGAGAGTAAATATGTGTTAGTATGTGTTTGAATAAGTAAGGTGTGTATAACTGTATAGTTGAGGAAATGGAGATGTGATTGATTCTTTGCATGACTGACTAGGTGTGTGAGTAACTCCATGGATGTGTGACAGTCTGTGAGTGCCTGTTTACACTGAGTGTATCTAAGGTTATATTAGAGTCTGAAGATGTATTATCACATAAATGATGTCATCAGTGATGTAATCAGTAATGTCAAATGAGATGTCAGTGATGTCATCAGTGATGTCATTTGAGATGTCATCAGTGATGTCATCAGTGATGTCATTTGAGATGTCATCAGTGATGTCACTGACCATGTCATGAATGATGTAATATGTGACATCATTAGCAGTGGATTGCGGGTCCGCGATATATAGTTAGTGCAACTAACTATATATGGAATTTCAATGGTTTTGTGCAAATAAAATAAGGTTTTGTAAATGCTAATCCCTAACTATATATGGTCTATAACCTATGGTTTTTTCAGTGAATTTTCAAGGTTTTGTAAATGCAAATTCCTAACTATATATGGTCTATAACCTATGATTTTTTCTGTGAATTTCATTGGTTTTTTAAAAGCTAATATCTATAGCTGTAAAATATATTCTTTATTACGTGACGTATTACGTAGCCCGCGAGACGCCTCATGATGCATCGCATAACCGTGACGTATCTTCTCTGCAGCGCAAACCAAACCCAAAACGTAAGCGCGCCAGAGCACGCTTAAAGATATATATATATTTTTTTAACCTTAATTAGACAAAATCCACACGTGTACATATCACAAACGTTCAAAAAACACAATATGTCGGACTCCCGTTACGCTGCCGGTTAGCTGCCCGGTTAACGTACCGGGAAGCACCTTTACCGCGAAAAATTGCATTTTTTTTTCTTTTGCCCCGCAGGGAACTTTAATAGCCCCCTCATCAATCCTAGGGGTTCAGGAGGGGTCTGCCTTACCCCTTTCATTCATTTACACCTTTTTTTTTCCACCTCTTGTCTCTCGAACCCACAGAGAGACAAGATGGCGGCCGCTCCAGACTGTTTACAATGTTAACAGCCAATCAGCTTCTCCTCAGACTCCCGTTACACTGCCGGTTAGCTTCCCGGTTAGCTGCCCGGTTCGCGTACCAAGACGCGTCTCTACGGCGAAAAAATCGGATTTTTTTTTTTTTTGGGCCCCGCGTGGCTCTATAATATCCCCCTCATCAATCCTAGGGGGTCAGAAGGGGTCTACCTCGCCCCCTTTCCTTCATTTCCCCCTTTGTTTTGGCCTCCTCTTGTCTCTCGATCCTACCGAGAGACAAGATGGCGGCCGCTCCTGACTGTTTACAATGTTGACAGCCAATCAGCTACTCCTCAGACTCCCGTTACACTGCCGGTTAGCTTCCCGGTTAGCTGCCCGGTTCGCGTACCAAGACGCGTCTCTACGGCGAAAAAATCGGAAATTGTTTGGTTTTTTTTGGGCCCCGTGTGGCACTATAATATCCCCCTCATCAATCCTAGGGGGTCAGAAGGGGTCTACCTCGCCCCCTTTCCTTCATTTCCCCCTTTGTTTTGGCCTCCTCTTGTCTCTCGATCCTACCGAGAGACAAGACGGCGGCCGCTCCGGACTGTTTAGAATGTTGACAGACACCGGAGAGCCAATCAGCTTCGCATCGCAAAGTTCCGTTACGCGAAAAGTACGCGAACCGGAGCGCTGCCCGGAGCGCTGTTACAGATATATATCTTATTTTGAACGTTAATTTCTCAAAATCCACTGAAGCACATATAGTGAGACCTAGCAAAGGCACATCGGGCTAACAGTCCCTACAATTTTGCCAAGTTTCGTGCAAATCCATTCAGCCGTTCGAGCTAAAAGTGAGGCCAACCGCCCTATGGAAAAATGAATGGGAAAAACGCGTTTTGGGACCCCCCTTTTTTCTCGGCCCCCCTTGACGACCCCCCCCCCCAAATTTTCAGGGGCTGCTCAGAAACAAAATGTGCCATTTTCCTGAAAATTTCAGCCAATTCCGTCCACAAACGCCAAAGTTATTAGACATAGAATTTTCAAAAGTTCCATAGAGAAAAAATCCTAACTATATATACCTACTGGCTATCGCCAGTAGGTAATATATATATATATATATATATATATATATATATATATATATATATATATATATATATATATATATATATATATATATATATATATATATATATATATATATATATATATATATATATATATATATATATATATATATGTATATATATATATCTCACACACTGTTTTGCCGTGCTCGAGCCTCCTCCGGCAGGATCGCCACCCCTTAATATCAACACACTCCTGGTCGACAACAATGCTAGTAGATTTCAGCAAATAAACCAGAACCGGGCCCAAATGTTGCTCGTAGTGCAGAGTTTATTGGCACACGGAAAAAACAACCCTACGCGTTTCGAAGCTTGCGCCTCTTGCTCACGGGTGCATTTGTTTGAGTGGCCATTCTTTTTAAAGTGATAAATCCATGTTTACTTTCGTGCACGTGACAAAGGAAATAAACGAGTTACTTTGTAGCACAGAATCAACAATGTTAACAAATACCAGGTTTTACGCTAGTGCGTATGGCCGGGATGCCTGTCACCCCCTCCCAACACAATCCCCAAGGATGGGAAGACGGACGCAGTTCTGAACTTTTGGAAGGCGGGAGTTACCCTCCCGGCCGTATTTATTAAAATATGAAACAAAATTAAAACATTAAAATAACAGTTTCATATCATGTACAATTTTCATTTATTACATTTCGATGAAGACATGTTCATTGGCTAACCTTAACAAATCTCTAGTACAAAGGTTTTCCTAGCCGAGTCTAACATCCTGCAAATGCATACTTTCTAAATTAAAATTGTACATCCTAGCATTACGGGCCAACGGCAAGGTCGCAACCGGTGTCAGATCCCTACTACCAGAACTCTCCCCCTCACGGTGTGAGGGCGGGCGCGCAGAGGACTGTACCTCTGTGCCAACTCCAATTTCCCTTGTCTTGCGGGGGCCCCCTATTTTAACTCAACGCCATCTTAAAGGTCGTCCGAGGACTCGTGTGAGGTGTCTGTAAGAAGGTAGCGTGGAAACCCCCCTCCCACCCCACACTGTCTATCACATCCGCCGTCACGGATATCCGGGCCCCGGGAAATTTGTAGGAGGGGCATCTAGCCGCCTCCTCCCCTGGAAGGGGCCTATGACCGTCTTCCCTTAGGCGACCCATACTTAGTGGGTGCCGCCTCCCCGTGTGAGGGGCCAATTGCCGCCTCCCCCCGGGTGCTCCCATCCATAGTGGGTGGCGCCCCCCCTCTAGGGACCTTGAAATTACTGCTCACCGATCATGACCTTACTGCCCGACCAAAAAATAAATACGACATTTGTTTACCTACTAAGGGAGAAAATTATACTGTACATTGCAATATTTGTCTCTACTACATCATTAAACTTAGACCGTTATCATCCGCTAAACCAAGGTAAGAAGATGTTATCAAGCAAATCACTTTATTGTAGTACTAACATTGTCATGTTATTAACCGCTACACAAGGGAAAAAGATGTTATCAAAGCAAATCACTTTATTGCAGTACTAACGTTGCCATAAGGGGCTGGTGGGTGGGTCAAAATTGCTCCTTGTTCCGTCGAGGGCTCACGTGCAACGAGTGGGTGCAGCTTCCAAGCACAGGAACAAGAGGATGCTTCTTCGGATTCCTGCTCTCTTTATTCCTCTTCGGGAGGGCGTGTACCCTCCTCCGGTACGCCTACTGGGCGTGGCCGACGGTGTATGTGTCTAGGACAACCCCTCCTGGGCGGGAAAAGGCGCGCCCCGGCTACGCCACTTCGGGCATAACAGCCGTGACACGCCCCCCGCCCAAAATGGTTTCCTGGGGGGATCCGGGCCCCCTACCATACGTTCGGGGGGACCGAGTGGTCGCCCCTTTCCATATGGCCGGGATGCCTGTCACCCCCTCCCAACACAATCCCCAAGGATGGGAAGACGGACGCAGTTCTGAACTTTTGGAAGGGGGGAGGGAGTTACCCTCCCGGCCGTATTTATTAAAATATGAAACAAAATTAAAACATTAAAATAACAGTTTCATATCATGTACAATTTTCATTTATTACATTTCGATGAAGACATGTTCATTGGCTAACCTTAACAAATCTCTAGTACCAAGTTTTTCCCTAGCCGAGTCTAACATCCTGCAAATGCATACTTTCTAAATTAAAATTGTACATCCTAGCATTATGGGCCAACGGCAAGGTCGCAACCGGTGTCAGATCCCTACTACCAGAACTCTCCCCCTCACGGTGTGAGGGCGGGCGCGCAGAGGACTGTACCTCTGTGCCAACTCCAATTTCCCTTGTCTTGCGGGGGCCCCCTATTTTAACTCGACGCCATCTTAAAGGTCGTCTGAGGACTCGTGTGAGGTGTCTGTAAGAAGGTAGCGTGGACCCCCCTCCCACCCCACACTGTCTATCACATCCGCCGTCGCGGATATCCGGGCCCCGGAAAATTCGTAGGAGGGGCATCTAGCCGCATCCTCCCCTTGAAGGGGCCTATGACCTTCTTCCCTTAGGCGACCCATACTTAGTGGGTGTCGCCTCCCCGTGTGAGGGGCCAATGGCCAACTCCCCCCGGGCGCTCCCATCCATAGTGGGTGGCGCCCCCCCTCTAGGGACCTTGAAATTACTGCTCACCGATCATGACCTTACCACCACAGGCCGGATAGTTGACCGGCTATCCGGCCCCCCCACAAACTCCTACTAAAGGTCATGCTTTTACAAACCCCTTAACCATGCTATGAAGTCTCCTATGAGTAAGACATTCCCCTCCCGGGACAAATGGACCCCATCATCGAGATACATGTGATCCCCCCGAATACATCCATGCGGAATACAGTGCAACTGCGCCGAGCGAAACAACCTACCAAGTTTGTTATTGACCTTTTTCACTGAATGGTTCAGTGCTGAGACAGAGAGGCCCCCCCGCCACACCTTCCTGGGAATCATGTGGGACCATGCTATCGTGCACCCCGGGATCCTTCTCGCCAGCCAGCTAACAGTAGATAGAACTCGCTCGAGTAGTACTCGCCGACCGAGTGTCACCAAGTCATTGCCCCCCAGGTGTACTATGATTACAGACGGCGGTGACCTCTGCCGCCCTAACAGTTCCTCGACAAAACATTGAAACTGGTCAATACAGAGCCCGCCCCTTCCGTGGAAGGTCACCCTTTACCCGTATTCCCCAGCTGCGTGAGTCACGTCACCTGCTTTGAATACGTCCCCAGCCCGCCTCACGTATGAGTGGCCCACGACCCACACCACTCTTTCCTCAGCCGGTGATCTCTGACCGCTGGTCCCCAGGTGCCGGGTCGACTGCACAGTCCGCCCCGCATAGCATGCTCGCGAAACTGTAAACCAAACAGAAGACAAGAAGCGTGAGTGCATGAAATTGACTTCACAACATGTGCAACCGCACAAACCTTTTATAACAGTTCGAGGACCATCGTCCCAGTTGTTTCACCTTCTCAACACTCTGACCCCTGGCTGTAGCCTCTGTAGCAGCCCCTATCCTAAAGGAATGGGTCCCGAAATCGCCCGGGTCCAAGCCCGCCGCTGCGATTGCCATTGTTAGCACCCTCTGAAACTGAAACCTCGTCAGTAGGGTGGCGTCGATGTGTCTCAGCAGGTTTCCCCCCATGTATCCGCCCTTCGCGCCAAATATTCCTCAACGCACTTCACCGGGCACATGGGGGACCCTCGCATAAGCTGGACAACAATACTGTCTCCCATAGCACTCTGGTCGGTCTTGGACCTGGTTATTGTGACCACCATGGAATCACCCTTAATCAGAATGTGATCCCGACACAGACCTCCCTCCACATCATTCTTATTTCTTGCAACCAGCTCGCTCACCCGCATAGCCCCATGGAACGCTAATGCAAAAGCGGCCCGGAACAGCACTGCCTCGAACTGGGAGGAACATGTCGTGGGGAGTATCGACATCAGCAGGGACAACCTTTCTAACCCAATTGGGCGCCTCTCGTCTACTCTACGACCCTCAAGGCGTTGCCAACCACGAAGGGCTTTCTTTACCAAAAAGGACGATGTCGGGTCCTTGATGCCATGCGCCTGCGCCATGAATGAAATGGCGGCCCGGTGCCTATTGGCCGTTGCCGCTGATCGGCCTTCACTGTGCAGTGCTACTAGAAACTTCAGGACATAATCCTCCTGACCCCAATTGTCCCCCCCTGCCGGACCCAAAAATGCACAATAGGAACGAAACGCTCCTTCGTATGCCTTCCTTGTCCTGGGGGCTAAGCTTGCTGCCACAAGGTCTTGTAATCCGGGGCACCGAGTAGCCAGAGTGCTTCGGGAAATGGTGCCGCCGCTAGGTCCGCGGAAGGTAGATAACCCCTGAAAGCCTGCATGTGTGAACGAGAGAGTGCATCAGCCGCCTGGTTCAGTACACCTGGCACATGCTTCGCCCTGAATTGTACGTTCAGTCTCATGCAAAGTAGTACAATTTCCTTCAGTAATCTCAATATCCACTTGCAGTGTGCTGCCTGATTATTTATACATTCAACTACAGTCATATTATCGGACCAAAACACCACAGAGCGATCTCTGAACTCATCCGGCCATACCTTCAGAGCCACAAAAATGGGGAACAACTCGAGAAACCCAATGTTACCTGTGAGACCACTGGTGTGCCACCACGTCGGCCATGCTTGCGCCGACCATCGATTATCAAAGATGGCGCCAAATCCCACGCTCCCCGCCGAGTCGGTCCACAAACCCAGCTCGTCCGAGGACGCTGGCGGCTTGTTCCACACCACTCGACCGTTGAAATCCGCCAGAAATGCCAACCATATGCGCATGTCCTGGCGAACCTCTGCAGACAGTCTCGTGCGGTGGTGTCCTTCCTTGAGACCAACCATGGCTTGTGCAATAGAGCAGGAAAAGGGGGCGGGCCATTGGTATCACTCTTAGGGCAAAGTTAAGCTGGCCCACTGCTTGTTGTAACTGATGGAGAGTAACTTTCTCTTTGCTAATGCACAGTTCCAGGGAAGCCCTGAACTTCGCTACTTTCCCCACTGGCAAACGGAAACATCCCTCAACAGAATCGAGCTCAATTCCGAGAAACTCGAGTGAAGTAGATGGTCCAACCGTCTTACCTGGTGCCAATGGCACCCCGAACCCCTTCATGAGAGTGCAAAATTCCTGTAACGCCTGCGCACATTTTGTGTCGCCGGCTGCCCCCAAGAACAAAAAAATCATCTAGGTAATGCATAACCTGGGTATGGCCAGTGGCTTTGGTGAACGCCCATTCCAGAAAACAACTGAATTTCTCAAAATAAGCACAAGAGATGGAGCAACCCATTGGCATACATCTATCCATGTAGTAATGGCCCTGGAACACAAAGCCTAACAGATGCTGATCCCGTGGGTGTACCGGGAGCAACCGGAACGCTGACTCGATATCTGACTTCGCCATCAGCGCTCCGGGCCCCAGGCGATTCAACATGGCGATGGCATCATCGAAGGATGCGTACCGCACCGAACAAACTCCCGGGTCAATCGCATCGTTCACCGAAAGACCCCTCGGAGCTGACAAGTTATGGATCAGCCTAAATTCCCCCGGGTCCTTCTTGGGAACTACTCCCAACGGGGAACAGATGAAATTAGTTACTGGCGGGCGCCTATATGGGCCAGCAACCCGGCCAAGGGCAACCTCTTTTGCAATCTTCCTCTCAACTACCGCTGGATTATGCTGAGCCGACAGTTGGTTTCTACAAAGTGGTTCCCCACGAAAATCCCCCGCTGGGATGTGGAAACCATATAAGAAGCCGTTCCTCAACACCCCAGCGGAGACATGATCAGGGTATTCGTTTAGCCAGGGGATCATTGCCATGATATCTACGGGGGTAGGTAGCGGTACACAATGGTCCCCCTCAGACCTGTTTGGCCCCTCCTCTACCCCCCGTATCACCATTCTTGGCTCTGCACGAACTCTCGGGGTGTGAAGAATTTCCGCAACCTGCACACACATGTCTGAACTTACATGTCCCTTGTGGCCTTGTGCAATTGCCCCTGTTAAAATTCCAACAGACACCTTTCTTACCCCCATTCCCACCATTCCTTGGTTGGTGGTCGCCAGCGGGGCCCGCTCGAAAGGGCGCCGCAGGCTGATGGCGGGAAGGCCCCGACCCATTCCCGCCAAGCGAGGACGACTTCGTCGCGCCCGGCAGGAGCTGCTTCTGCCAAGAGATCAAGTCGAGACAATCCCACGTCAGAGATGAATCGTACTCCTTGGCCTTCCGAAACTTCATATCGTAACCCATCCACTCATTGCCCTCATACGTTTCATAAAAATCCATTATTCGTGCCTGATAGCAGGACAATTCGGGCAAAACCTCGGGCTTACGTTCCCCGATAATTGCAGAAAACATTGCAAAGGCCTTGGCCCAATTTGAGATTGTCTCATCAACCCTGAATCCCGTCATTTTGGCTCGCCATACACTCGGGTGCCACAAATCCTTCTGTGTCTTAACATACTCCATCTCGCGATGGTCAGTCAGCAGAGAAAACATATTCACATACTTATCAGCCCATATCAATTCTTTCGTGGCCAACGGTATATGTTGGACCACCTTCTCCCGTCTTGAGGGCAAAGACCCCTCCCTTGCCATTGACAATGCCTGCTTACCCGGCTCCATTGCTGTTCCCGCTGTTTTTTCGACACCAGCTGCCGGTCCTTCCGAGGTCACCTGTGGGGGGACAAGAGGGAGATTCGCCTTCGCGGCATCTCGCGACTGCCGCAACTGCTGCATTAGTAACTTGGCCTCTTCGGCCGTGTCTCCCAGTGCCGTAGCACCCCCTGTTTTTCTGCCAAGCCATGCGGCCAACTGGGCGGCTAATTCGGGAGGCATGTCCTCCTCGCTGGCGGGCGTAACAACAACCGGAATCGGTTGACCCACGTCTGGGATCGGTACCGGGGCCTCGACTGGAATGACCGGGCTTGCCGGGGGTAACTCGGGAACCGGTACCTCCTCCCCTGCCGTCCTATTCCTGACCCTTTTACCCCTCCCCGCGGGGACAACTCCCGGCAATGCCGGGCCTATAACCTTCTTCGATTTACCCGTATTGTTCATCGCTGCCATCTGCTTCTTCATACTCGCCATATCTTTTATCAGCATGCGAAGCATCTGATCAGTCCCGGACTTCTTTCCCGCCTTCTTGCCAGGCATTGTTAACGGATATTCGATCTCCGTTGCTCTACACGGTCCTGGACCCTTAGGCTCGAAGTCGCTGAAAGAGAAACACAAAAATTACAAGTTCTCAAAATTGCTCCTTGTTCCGTCGAGGGCTCACGTGCAACGAGTGGGTGCAGCTTCCAAGCACAGGAACAAGAGGATGCTTCTTCGGATTCCTGCTCTCTTTATTCCTCTTCGGGAGGGCGTGTACCCTCCTCCGGTACGCCTACTGGGCGTGGCCGACGGTGTAGGTGTCTAGGACAACCCCGCCTGGGCGGGAAAAGGCGCGCCCCGGCTACGCCACTTCGGGCATACCAGCCGTGACACGCCCCCCGCCCAAAATGGTTTCCCGGGGGGATCCGGGCCCCCTACCATACGTTCGGGGGGACCGAGTGGTCGCCCCTTTCCATGATGTTACACTTGGCAATGCAGTGAAAAAGCATAATAGGTAAAATAAAGTTGCTCAACTTGTGCTCTATTAAACAATAATGCAAATTACATGTAATGTTTTGGTTTGATTTTGCGCCCTAGTGGGCAATTTTACGAAACTTAAGAGCAAATATTAAATTTTCATGTTGCTCCGGAAAGCACAGTCAATAGTTCATGCTTGATGGTGTCTAGCCCAAGTGGGCAACATTCGTTCCAAAGCCAGTTGTTTTATCAGCATACCTGAAAATGAAGGATAATGTGCAAGATGTTTACTATACGTAACCTTTAAGTCATGTGAAAAATAAAAACATTAAAAACATTCAGAATGGAAAATACTAGAAAAACAGGCAACAATATATCAGTTATGTTGACGCCCTCAAGTGCCCATGCGATAAATTCTATATTGAAATGACAACCAAAAAAGCAAAACTCAGGGTACTTGAACATCTACGGGCCATAAAAAATGCAAATCCACAGTACCCGGTGGCCAGACATTTTGCTGTTGAACACCATCAAAATCCCAACCTCTTAAAATTCTTTGTCATTGACTGTGTGACAAGGAACGAAAGGGGTGGCAACAGATTATTAGAGCTGCGCAAACTTGAATCCCGGTACATAATCCGGTACAACACCATTCAGCCCTCTGGGCACAATATGAGTGAAGAATTGTCAGTCCATTTACAAACATAACTGATATATTGTTGCCTGTTTTTCTGAACGTGAACAAGGCTTCAGGGAAGCCGAAACATGTTGTTTTTTAGATTAAAAACCCTTGGAAATTGAGCTGGTGTGTCGACTCGTCACTGAGAGCGTACTAAGTTTTGGATTTATTTACGAATTAATTACAGGCGTGCTCCGCCGGCAATGTACGCCAATTCCCTTGGGGCCACAGAAGGTCAGAAGGAGCGCTCTCTTGGATAATATATATATATATATATAATAATATAACAGTACATATATCTCAAATATATATATATATATATATATATATATATATATATATATATATATATATATATATATATATATATATATATATATATATATATATATATATATATATATATATATATATATATATATTTGAGATATTGAGATATCTTCATCCTGGTGTCTTAACTGTTAAGCACATTGACGCCCCCTGAAGTAAGAGTGGCACTTTAAAAAATATCCTAGTTAAATCAAATTGTCATGACACGTTTTCCTGGGTGGCATTTAATATATTGTTATATCTGCTCTTTGGTCTTCAATAAAGTGGGCTTAAAAAAGATTGAACCTTCATTGTAATATGCATAGTAAATCTAAAAATATGGGTATGCCAACATTTAATCAAGCAGCTCCTCTCCACTTCAGTGGTGAGTTGGAGTTGTTCATATCTCAATAAAGATTAGACAAAAGATAGGGAAACAGCATACCCCAGCACTCACGTCACAGCCTACACAATTTAAACAAGAACATAAACATACCATAGAGTTCCTCAAAGGATTGTATTTGTGTAAAAAGGAGGAGCAGATCTTTGTGATAACATTGCTGCTAAGACTAAAGGGCTGGCCTAGTTATATGCAAACTGTTATTAAATGTGCTTAAAATATACATCTGTTGCCAAAATAAAAAGATATTCCATTTAATGGAGTTACATTTCAACAACCAGCATACAGTTGGTAGTATAGCCCAGTTGTTGCAGATGATATCTGTATGAAAGCCTTGTGGGGCTGACTCACTCTTTCACCATCCCTAACAATTAGAGTCTAATGGAATCTATTGTACAAACGTCCCTTTGTCATCCATAGTAATTGATTTGTTTTGCTGTAAAGTGAAGAAATGTATATTCCAGATAAAAGTAATAACAAAAGGATTGTTTTTATACAACCTGTGTTTGAAACAAATAATTGACTGTGACCAAAAGTGTGATGACTGAGCATTCCTTTCAGATATAAAAGAGGCCCCATGTATCACAATACAAACAGAAGGTGATAGGATACACCAAAACAACCAATAGCATGCTGGTGAGACTAAAGTATTTCTCTGGGCTAATTCAAGATGTGATTTACAATTTCTCAAGCAAATTGTTGAACGGGGCTTTCCCAAGCAAATCAGTAGTTTTAATTGGGCTTGACCAAAGGCCGTGTTCTCTGTTTTGAAGAGAAGAGGTTTCCTCTCTGCCAGACTTTAAAAATGAGATACAGCATAGTGGCTATTTTGTTGACCCTAGAATCAATAGATTATGAATTCAAATCTTGGCTCTGGCACAGAACCAGAAATTGTGTGAATCCATATAAATTATTGTAACTCCCTTTGAAGAGCTGAGAACTAAAATGTATTTATGGTACCTATGCATAGTGAAAAACCATAAGAAGAACACAATCTGCAACATGAGAGTATCATGGTTTCTTGGCTGACTAGATTTTAGTGATTTCACTTGAATGTTAAATCTGTTTCTTAAATAAATGTGTAGGAGATTTGGGTGTCATTCAATATGAAACCCCTTTGAGTGCACTTAATCTGCTTGTCTGTGTAGAGCTGTATTGTGAGACCCTTGTTAATATCTTAAAACTAGAATGTCTGTGCATATTTTATTTTCATATTTCTCTATCGCTGCTACACCTAAAAGTTGTTATTCATGCCCTACAATTAACAGTAATTAAATACGTTTGTGCTAAAATGTATAGACAAATGGTGAGAATGGTAAGAACAGCATAGTTGAAGGAGTCAGATAGATGGGGCAACTTAAACATGAAGAGAAGTACCTTGAGAGCAGATCAGAATACATGTATTTTTTTCAATTGTTTCCTTAATGAGAAGAGATCAAATGAGGTCCTCAGTTGGAATGGTCCGAACCTCCATTACATGGATGCAGCTCCAGCAAAAGATTGGTTCAGTGTTAAAGATGACATACATTTTGGAATTTTCAATTTGGAAGCATCATTGCATAGGGGAACTGAAATAAAGTAGTGGGAAACCAATGCGTACAGAGGAGCATGGTAGATTTCTTATTACACAAAGATCAATGCGTCATAAAAGTTGCTGGGCATCTCAATCCAGAGACAGCAGTACTTGGCAAATGGCAATTCCTGTGAATGTCACAGTTCTGGGATGTCCGTGTATAGTGCAGGTTTGTTTGGAGAGGTGTGGAGTGGTGTGGCTCACTGGTTAGAGGCGGCAGACCCGAGAGCAGAAGTCGGCCCGGGACCAGGGTTCAATTCCTGGCGCGGTAGGGTCGTGGACCAGGGTCAGCGGACTCGACAATTCTCGCCTTGGTGCCTACTCTAACCTGGGGTCCCACTCGGCAACTCTGGGCATTAGCTTGGCTAATCTCCACAACGGCCCCATCAACGCCGGGGATGCCTGGCTCCACCTTGGGGATTCCCAGTAGGGACCCTCCCACAGGGAAAGCCAGGACGGGTTCCCCAGCGGTATACAGCGCCGGGATGCCCCTTTGCTGGGGCAGCTGTGCGCTTTACAAGTATACAACATTTAACATTTTTGTAAATCTATTTATTAAATTATATAATATGATAGTGGAAGTATTGTAAACATTCTTAAATTCTAATTTTATTCAGTTTTAAAGTATACTATAAGAATACAACAATATATGGCTCCCAATATATCACTCTGACACCAAATGTTCTTCCCTCTAACTAAGTTCTGTGTTTACAAATTTATCTAGTCACCCCAGATTTTATGCCGTTTTTCTGAACCCAAAATTCAATGGGTGCCCCAAGGGTAGGTTGCATAGTTCTAAAAATCAGGGACAATAGAAAAGATGTTTCATATGCTCTGGTAAGGAAAAACAGCCAAAGTCAGTTTCCCCCATTGTAGTGTTGCTAGCACCATTGGCTAACAAGGGATACGTCTTTATTAAATATAATAAAGTCAAATTTTGGATCAGAGCTAGCTAGACATATCATTTAAAGTATCAAACTGATGGGTACATTAAACCCTACAACGTTTTAGAACTTACTGTCCTGAAGGTACCTACAGCAGCCCTGTAACAGCCTCTTCTGATTGTTCAGCCTTTGACAGCCTGAGTCAAGCTGCTACCCGAGTAGGTGTGAAGAGGCATGGGGTTATAAACACAGCCATTTGGTGGGAGAATATTTGCTTCCTGAAGAAGCCAGGGAGAGAGAGGGGCTAGGTAAGTAAGCTGGCTTTCCAAGACAGGGGCCTCTGCGGAAAACAGACCCAAAGCACTCCCACTTCCTTAATTTCTAGTCATAGAGGAGCCCCCCTAATTAGATTAGGGGAAGGGGTGGAAGAAGAGCGTAGCCAGTTGTTAACCACACCTCTGGATGGGATTACACAGACACACACCCCAAGGAGAGATTTTCTCCATTTTGATTTTTGGAAGAATGTTTCATTCTCAGGCAGAAGTCTGGAACACATCACAGGAAGTGGTCCTACTAGAGGGAGGTAGCTTAGTGTCTATTAGTTAGGGTGCCCCCCCACCTCAAGCCCAGAAATGAAGGAGCAATAAGGCAGCTCTACACAGCTTACCAGATCACTGGCTGGAAAAGAAGAAGAGAAAAAGGACTGCCCTGCTGGACCCCTGACTGCAATAAAGAAAGGATTGCACTGTGAAAGGACTGTGCCTGTCTCCAAAAGGAAAAGAGTGTGCCCCCTGACCAGCAATGTGTACAAAAAAGCTGAAGAAGTTCCTTGAAACCCAAAGAGAGGGCACCTCAGCTGACCAGTTGTGACTGGATTTCCTCAGCATTGCCTAGTGCATTGTGGAAGATTGAGTACTAGACCCCAAGTAGCATCGCAGAGCCTCATAACCCTTGGCTAGTGCTAGAGGCCACTTATGTCCCCAAAGGACCCAAGACATATTGAGATCTGAAAACTCTGACACTTTCAGCAAAGCTTTGCGTTAAAGCTCCAGGAGAACAATGGCTCCTTGCTAAGAGTAATGCTGCTGACCTCAGCTCGCTGGTTGGGCTGACCGAACAGACTCGTCCTGATGAAAAACTCTAGAGAACCAGAAAAGTTTCTCAGACCGAAGGTAAAAGAAAAGACTGAGACCTAGTTAGAGAAGAAAGCTGCCGTCGATGACACCTACCACAACCTCTGACTTCACCTGCTCCATGGTCGATTTAGAGGAGACAACTACCGCTTTACCACCATGAGGCTCCTGTTGTTGACTTGAACTTTGAATCAAACCTGCCCAAGGACCCACCAATGAGATTGTGGACAAAAGAAAGGGCTCAAGAAAAATTTGAAGTCCCAAGATAAAACTTCGGCCAGGACCTAGCCTAGTGATTGCGATTGCAATTGGCGTTTTAGGTTTTGGACGCTATAAAGTACACTTCTGTTATCTAACCTTTAGAAACTCATATCTCTGGTTACTTACATTGGATGTGTGTCATGTTGGTGTGTCTTTAGAGTAAATTAAATATTTCCTATTTTTTATAAATTTGTGTTGGATTTTTATTGTTCCGTGTCTTTTATTTAAAGCCTGACTGCTTATTGGCCATGCAACCAAGGGCTGAGCAATTATTAATTTACTGAGTCTTCACTGGACCTATAAGTGATTGTAATATTATTATTAGCTGAGGGTGAATGCTCCCACCTGCTAATAACCCACTTTGCTACACAGTGTGTGTGTTCTGGACTTAAAAAGGCAGTGGTAAAATTGCTTTCACCGAGTTCTAATGAATATATACATTTATTGATCAGTTAATTAAAACTTAAACAATTAAAATCAAATACTTCCATGATGAATGATCCGCTCCCAGTCCTCTTCATTGTTCTGTCCCTTTCTCACAGTATTGAAACGCAACATATAGAATTGTTCGTGTTTCTTGCGTTTTTTATCTACATCACCTCCTCTCTTGCTCATCTGTATTATTTCTGTGTGGCCTTGAAATAATACAGATAACCAAGAGAGGAGGTGATATAGACTGGGAGCGGATCATTCAGTAGCCCCTAATAACGAAGTAGCCCCTAATAACGAGGTAGCCCCCAACAACGAGTGAGCCCTGTAATATTAATTATTTATATGGTAGACATAATCTCAATAAGAACGAGTGAAGAAATAAGTCAAGTGAGGTATGTCATCCTAATAACAGCAACAGCAACACATACAAATTACACAAGGTTTTTAATAGTTGAACAACTGTGATTGAAGTGCAAGCAAATGCAATACTATTAGACTACTAAACTATGGGAACACAATGGAAAGATCGTGGAGATGTTAACAACGAGGGGTAACAATAACGTTTTTTCAATTCTGCCTATCAACACATACTCCTTCTGTTTCGGTGGCGGCATCACCGTAGAAACGGAACGTAAAGGCCGCACGTCGTACCGCGAGAGTACGCAAGATTACGATAACCATGGAGAGAGTAGAAATATGCCGTATTAGTGCAGTAGGAGTTTTCTCTCACATGGAACAGAAGTGCAAAAGAAGCAGGGAGGCCGACTCTATTAACGCAGGGAAACCGCCGAGTGAGTCGAGGAAACAATGCAGGCGTAAAGAAGCTGCAGTTTAAGGTGGTAGAGGGAACGCAGCTGGACCCTATGCGGGAGGGTACACTACTGCTTAGCAAATAACTTCTGAAACTTAGACGTAGCAGTTTGGCATGAAACTGAAGAATCACCGATAGCATGGTTGTTAATATTAGAAGCTATCAGCATGAGAGGATAAACTAGAGCGTATACGCGAGTAGCGTAGATAGAGAATAAGTGCGGGTGAGTAGATTAATGGATCTCCTTTTAGCGAGACACAATATCTATAATTCGATCATGCCGCGTTAAGCATGGTTATATGAAAAGTTAAAAATAACATTTGGGCAGTAATCATTCATAATTAGAAGGATTAACAATACGCTGAGGAAAGGATGAAAGTGAGATGATGGTTAACTGATACGATGAACATAATTAGGGAAGCATGATTCTGTGTTTGTAACCAACACTAGGCGCAATGTTCCAACGAAAGACGCATAGTGTTTACAACAGAAAGAAGGTCGCTTGACAATCTAAAAAACAGTAAAAACGAGAAGTAGACAGTTTATTATTGTGCATGATAAAAATTAGAAGGAGAAATGAATGAATTTTCTCATTACCTTTAGATGGTCAATTGAAAAACCACTGAGGAAAAGCCCCAAAACATTAAGAACGTGAAAATTACGACAACCAGTCATGCGCGCATATTTGGCCTAGAAGTCCAAAGGGGTAAGTGGACTCTTGTGAACCTTGGGTAAAATGAAGTCACCAAGACTGCCAAGATGGTTATAATAATTAGTTTATATGTGTTTCATTTAGCTACCGGTGAATTAACACAAACCTCGGTGGCTCCCTTGTACGGATAGACCACGAATACACCCAATTTTAAGGTAAAGCACCTGAAACAATATGAGCTATTGAGTAACAAACCCTATAAAAGGTAGGGATATCAATAGTCTTATCAAATTTCATTTGTAGCAGTCCATTAGACAAAGCGAAGAGTGATACCCTATAATTGACGATACAAAGGGAAGGAAGTATATGAAGTACCCACAGACAACGAATACACCTAGCTTTAAGGTAAATTCAACTGCTTAACATAGTCCCCAGAGTAAGATACGAGAGAGTATAGACAAAAATGCCTTCTTAATTTTATTTGTAGAAGCCCAAAAGACAAAGCGGAAATAGTGACCCTTAAATTGATGACTCTAAGGACACAAATTTTATCAAGAAAAAGGTCCTGATACCAACAAGAAGATAGCATAAATGTAAAGAAAAGGCTGGGAATAGGAACCCGTACATATAAGGTATGGAAGTAGCTTATTGCCTACTCACATGTTGAGTTCTGTTCTAGAAATCCCCAAGAAATCGTTTTTGTCCAAGGAATGCTACAATGCAATTCTGAACCACATCTTGTAATTAAAATCCACTTGTTTGCCCTGCATAGTGCCATACTGTTTTGAAAACAATCTGTAAACAATCTGTGAAAGATAGAACTGTTAGATATAACACAATGTAAAATAGAAGTCTAAGATTAAGTATACTAATTGTATGTTTCTTTTACCAGCTAGATAACTGTCCTGATGAAGGTGTAAAATCAATTCCGAAATGCTGCGTCGACAAACTGTTTTCTTACTTATGTTTTATTATGCTTATGTGTATTGATACATGTTTTTAATCTTGTGTATGGCACGGATGTGCACAATATTGTATTGTATTATATTGAATAAACTGTGTAATTTTTTTAAATACTATAATATTCTTTGTATTCTGTTTTGATTATATAGCATGTAATGTTCTGCAGTGGCAAAATGTTGTTAATGGACATCGAATGCCTCTCTTCCCTCTGGGGAATTATAGGGACGTGTTTGACTTTTGTTAAATGCCCTTAACAACGTTGTTTATTAAGCCTGGGTGGAATAAGCAGAGAAACAGCACTCTGCAAGCAATGGAGTGCGTTAGATAAATGCAGTTCACAGTGATTTTCAGTGGCAGGTACTTGTCCGCACTGTGCAATCATCGCAAACGGCACCATGCACAGTGCAAGAGGGTACTGCATCCTTTCTGCCGTTCAAGTAGATTTTTACTCAAACTTTCTCAATGCGAATGGACAGTTACTCAACACGAGCGCCACGAGCATATGCCACTACTTGCAATGAGGAATCTCACCACCACGCTTTGAGAAATCTTGCCTGGAGGTTGATTTCCAAGCTTGTGCTTGCCAACTTGATTTGACAATCGCGAATGAGGAAACATCTTGCAATGAGGTGGATTTTCCTTGCTTGCTCTCACCAACTTGACATTGATGAACGTGAGCAAGGGAAAAAACTCCGCTCCATGTAACGTGGAGTGCGGAAACCTCTGCAAACTCCACTGGCGGAGCAGAGTTCACCGCCCAGACTTATTGTCTATGTCCCTGTTAACAGGGATTATGAATGGCTCTCAGTTTTAAAGTGGTTAATTAGCAAACTCACCAGTCCTAAAAATAGTGCTACTATATCAAATGTTAATAGAAGCACCCAATAATTAGGTTTAAAATTGGAGAGAGCACAAAACTGTCATTTAGTGTGTGAAAAGCATCTTGAAACAACTTAGCAGTGCCCTTGTTCAGAGCATACATTATAATAAACAGTAAATGTACCATTTTGGAAATGTGTTCTGTGCAAATGCATCATAGGACATTATGTATATCCCACTTTATAGGGATTATACTGGGCTCACAGTTTTAAAGAGTTAAATAGGCAAATAAGTGCTAAATCAGAGACAGTACATTTAAGTTGTGTGGTAATAAAATTGAATTTAACAATCCTCAGGAAAGAAAACAAACATAAATAATAAAAACATGAGTTCCACTTTAGGAGCACAATCTCTCAAGTGTTAGCAGCTTGTAAACTGGATATAAATTGAATTGCACACCGAAGCTTATCTTTTTTCATCAAAATGAAAAACGTTTCTTATATAGTCAGATTTGTTAGTTGTTGTAATCGAGGGTGTTGCATTGTCAATTTATTTTCTGCTAGCACCATGAACTTCAGAATTTTTTCCACTGAGCACTAAGTCCTCTTATTGAGGCAAGTTATTACTGCCTGCTGATAGGTGTGTATACCTTTTCTTATCAAATGGAACATTAGAAACCGTTTCTCTGTTGCTGGACATGTGCATAAAATGTGCGTTATGTCCAGTGGCTGCTGGTGCAGGTAAGGACCTAGGGTGGGGTCGAGGGGGGAAGTGACGGATTACGGAATAGGCAAAATAAAATAAATAAAACCGCATGCATACCTTGCGCTCGCCGCATCACCCACTCTGTGATTCAGCAAGCGCAAGACATGTGGTTTTATTTATTTATTTACTTTGCCTATTGTGTCATCTGTCACTTACCCCCACCCCTGCACCACGCCGCTCCACCATGCCTACCTGCACTGGCCGCGACTAGTTATGTCCTCGCTTACATATTGCCACAGTCGTCACGCAGTTACAGTGGCTGGCCTTAGCCAGGCAAGGGCATTCCATAAAGTGGTAAAACTGCCCAGACGAAGGCCCAGTAGCAATAGTTTCCCCTTGAACCAAAAATTTTGCCTAGAAAGGCTTGTGGCTTCAGGAATCTGTAAGATCCAATGGACATCAATCAATCAATAATCATATAATTTGTAAAGCGCACTACATACCCGCAAGGGTTTCAAGGCACTGAGGGGTAGAGAGGAAGGGGGTGCTGTTGCTACTGGTCAGAAACAGCCAGGTCTTGAGTTGTATCCTGAAGGTTAGAAGGTCTTCGGTTTGTCGTAGGATGAGGGGGAGGGTGTTCGAGGACTTGGCTGCGCGGTGGGAGAAAAACTTCACTCCGGCTGTAGTTCTCTGGATGCCTGGGATGGTAGCCAGGGAGAGGTCTGCAGAGCGGAGATTCCAGTTGGGTACGTAGAAAGAGAGTCGACTGTTAAGATAGGCAGGGCCAGTCTTGTGAAGTGCCTTGTGTGCGTGGATCAGCAGCTTGAAGGAGATTCTTCTGTTGACAGGGAGCCAGTGCAGGTTCTTCAGGTGGGGGGTGATGTGGTCGCGTGGCGGGACTTCGAGTATCAGGCGTGCAGAGGCATTCTGGATTCTTTGCAGTCTGTTGACGAGCTTGGTCAGGGTTCTGGCGTAGAGGGTGTTTCTGTAGTCGAGTCTGCTGCTGACTAGGGCCTTTGTGACTGTTTTCCTTGTGTCTGTCGGGATCCATCTGTAGATTTCGCGGAGCATACGGAGGGTGTTGAAGCAGGAGGAGGAGGAGGCAGCGTTGACTTGTTTGGTCATGGTGAGTTTTGAGTCGAGAATGACTCCCACGTTGCGTGCGTGGTTGGTGGGTGCGGGGGGGGTGTCCCCAGAGATGCGGGCAACCAGGAATCGTCCCAAGCTGAGGGATTGGGCCCGAGGATGAGGATCTCCATCTTGTCTGTGTTCAGTTTAAGGCGGCTATCCTCCATCCAGTCAACGACGGCCTTCATTCCCTGGTGTAGGTTCGATTTGGCAGTGAGGGGGTCCTTGGTGAGGGAGAGGATCAGTTGTGTGTCGTTGGCGTAGGATATTATGTTGAGGTCGTGATGTGGGGCAATGTGTGCGAGAGGCGCCATGTAGACGTTGAACAGCATTGGGCTGAGGGAGGATCCCTGCGGGACACCTTCGGATTGGAACGGGGGGAGGTGGACATCCATGCATATGGCCTTTTCGCCAAAAGGGCCTTGTCTGTCTTCACCTAATGCTTTCTAACTACTAAGTTCACAGCCTTATTAAAAGACGCCTGGCTAGGAGAAAGTTCACATAGTGGCTCAATCTGCAGCCTTTGCATTGCCAGTTTCATGTATTCATTTGCTTGAATATTGCCTGTATCAGATATTGCTTTCCACAGGGCATTATTTAGTGAACCTTCCTGCGTTCTTTTCATTGTGTGGTAAATACTCTCAAACTAGCCAGATCCTGCCTCTGCAGACCAACTTCTAAGCTTATTTGGGCTGGAGAATTGTGTCGCAGCAGTCAAAACATCCACTGGTAGGCGCAGATAATTGCACTTTCAATGATTCCATCTCTCCTCCCCCTTAGTGCTTTCAAGCCATACCCTAAGGAAGGAGCATGTTGGGCTGCAATCACTTGTAATAGAATTTGGATGGACAGACCTTTTTAGGTGTTCCTTAGTATACTTAAAGCGGCTGTCAATGTGTTACCTTTTCATGCTTTTGAACGATGTGTTATAAATGAACCTCTTGTGTCGAAGATTGCCCCAGGCTTTTGTATTCAGCCACTGATTCCAGTGCCGCATTCTCCACATCATACATAGGCGCTGAAGTTCTCCTTGTGCTGATCAATATAATTGTAATATTTTTAATGTGGAAAGTTAGCCCGTATGCTTCCACATATGTTGCCATGGTGTTGATTAACCTCTGCAGGCCTACCTTAGAGTGACTTAGCTTCACTATGTCTTCAGCGTACATCAAATGTTAGCTAATAAAGCATTACAGTTTGGGGGCATGAGTATTTAATTTGCTGAGAGTTATTGTCAATTCCACTAGATGCAAGTTAAAGAGGAACGACTCACCTACTAATAACCCACTTTCCTGCACAGTATGTGCTCTGGTCTTAAAAAGTCAGTAGTAAATTGCTTTCACCCAATTGGTTGGTTTAACTTTATTGTGGAAACTGTAGATGGCATACAAAATGCACCTATGGCAAATAAGTTATATGTAATATGTGAGTTGTGGTGTGTATTTACACCACCAACATATATGACTAACATATTTGTCCGCCAGGAGATATACTGCTTGTGCTGTGCTGCAGTTTCAATACACTGCAGTGAAAGATGGCAGATAAAGCACTTTTACCATGTAGCAAAAGCAGTTTTTTTACATATTCATCACCCCTACAATGTACCTTTTAAGCCCATTGGGCAGGGTGCTGCATATATAAAAATAAGCCAAACTACAAATTTGATTTCTTGTGCCCTTACACTCAACAGCTATTTCACTATACAGACCATGCTATATTGTTCTTAACAGGCCTAGGGAGGTTAACAATATTTCTTTTCCACTTCCACCAAAAACAAGCATTTGCAATGCAATAGGTATTTGCGAGAGTTTGAGCTATTGGTGTTGTAAATGACAAGGCCTTTTATTAATGTGTGGGATTTCAAAACAGATAAATAAAAGGCACTGTTGTTCACAATGCCAATCGCTTATACTCTCGCAAATGCGAAACCTATTGCATTGCAAATGCTCGTTTATGAAGCTTTCAGATTATTAATGCACTATTTTCTATTTTCTATGGTCCCTCCCTAAATATACCCCCTCATGTAAAGTGTTTTTTATATCCTAGGATATTTTGGCCAATTTTAATGGACTACTTTCATCTAGATTTAATAGAACACCCTTTGGGATACCCACCCAGCCCCTTCCAAGGTCCAACTGTTGTATGGCGTTTTAGGATCCGAGCGAAATTTCCCGATTCATGCCCTTATATAGGTACAATTCACATTGCCTTAATATAGGCATAGAAATCATACCCATATTTAGACATAGCCCATGCAGTCCAAATACAGGCATGGCTACTTCCACCCATACCAGAAAGCCACAACAATTTCTTGGAAAATCGGATTAAGCAGTCACGGACATCCCCTTGCTAGCATATTGATTTGTCCAAGTACTCATGGAGTTTTCAAAGAACTACCATTCCCTTGGGGTTCTTGGATGATGTTATTATGCCCGACTTTACATCAAACTAGGCACCTTAAAGGCAGAAATATGCCTTCACTTGCTCTAGCAAACACACGGTGGTTCGGAGCAGCTCGATTATCTACTTGCCCGACGCAGCTCGCTATAGCAAGTGCCGAAGGAAGCCGACCCTTCAGCTGACGCACTGATAGAGAAGCTGTCCTTTCTCTCGCTGAGAATCCAGCTCCAGTGTTTCGAAGCTCCCCTCACGGGGTGTTGGGAAATCGAGTCCAGAGACAGAGATACCAGACCTCCTTCATTCTAAACTAAGGTATGGAGCTGATTAGACCCTAAAGAAAAATCTTGGATAGATTCTTGGCAAAGAAACTAAACCTATGCTACACCACACCTACTTCTTCCCTCGTACTAGACTTAGGTTAGGTACATCGGTGTAGGCGTATTTTAGAAGCACCAGTTGAGTACATTTAGCCTTTGTTATTTATGTATGTATTTATCCATGGTTTAGAAACCATACAATAGTTTTACAGTATTATTTCATAATACTCTTCACGCTATACGCATTATACTTTGCAGCCTGTATTACGATTGTAGCAGTTCACTTTACTTGCATGAGAAAGAAGACTGTTCAATAATTCCTTTTATTGAAAACGCCCCTCTCTCTATTTTGTCTGCACCTCTGATGAAACTAAGCATGCACGATTGACTGAGTAAAATATCTATCTATTGTTTCCACAACTCTGAACATACGTTTATTCTTGGGGAAACAAAGTTGTCATGTTTATGCGGTTGTCAGAAACTAATCCCTTCTTGTTTATTCAAGAAAGTTTCTAGTGACCTCTGAGCTTGCTGGCACTCACAATTAAGTTTAATATATTCGATAGAGACCTGGAAGACATAAGTCCTACGTCAAATCTATAGGATATATTATTCCAATGCGCAGAGACTATTGGGAATATAGGAACTATACAACATGGAGCCCAACGTTTGGTAAGGCACTAATTTAACGCTAGATACTAGAGTAACTCAGTCCTGCTTTTCACAGAGACCCCTTTTTCTCCTAAAATACTCCAATAGACGTCTGGAGTGGGTAAAAGGATAAAATATCCGCCATAACTGAGTAGGACGAAAATCCTATGTATTAGTTTTTGATTTTGTTCAATGTGAAGTATATAGTGTTCCAAAATATTGTGCACCTTATCTTTGCTTCCTTGAAACTTGCTCTGCAAACTTTCAGCCAGCAAAATGACTGAAAAGGAAACCAGTGGAGCTGCAGGAACTGCATCCCAACCGGGCTTTAGACATTACAGGTTTCCAACAAAAGGACCGGATGCTATAATCATCCTGGAAATCTTATGGAAAACCATCCCTATAAAGCTTATAACAAATGGCCTATCAACAAGAGGTGGTAGGGTAATTTTTGTCATAGAGGCACATGAATATCGGCAAACAAAGGTATTCTATTTATGGATTTTCTTCCCTGAAGTAATTCCAGTATCACATGTGTTTCACTTCTACAAAGAAGAAAAACCTCCAACGGAATACACTCCTTTCGAGGATGTTGAAATTCCACTAACATACCAAGAGCATACGCTCTGGTTTAAAGGCACTCTACAACATCAAAATCACATTACAAGGCTTGGTCCATTAGGTATACCAGGAGCAACATGGCTGGGACTAGCCAGCTATACACCACACCCTGCCATTGAAGAAATGACGGGTGCAGAGCTATTAGTTCAACTAAAAGAACTAATCAAAATACATAGACAATTGGTTCAATATGTCATGCAGACTCTAATAGTCGAACCTCTTATAAAGATTCCACAACAAACCCCTCATCAGGGGAACACAAATAAAATCACACTACAAACTATACAATCAGTCATTGGTAAATTGCCTGCAAAAAGGGAACAAATTCCATTCTGGATAGCTTAAAAAATTACTCAAATCGAGGCAGTGTTTCCAGATACTACCCCTCATGAGAAACACAGAATTTTAACAATCTGTTTACCAATGGGATCGCACCACATTTGGAGGAATGTGACACTTGGGGTACAGTCTTTGCTGCAATCTACACAAAAACACATGTCAAAAGCTTTTGTATAGCACAACAAATCACCAGAAGAGGTCTCAGGGCGCTTGGCAAAAAGAGAGGCAACAACCTTAAGGGATGAGAAAAATGGTCAAGAAATGGGGGAAAATAATTAGGAAACAGCCAAGTTTTCAGACTCCTGCGGAACGCTTGGTAGTTGGAAAGAGACAACAAATGAGAGGGCAGGTTGTTCCACAGTTGCGGTGCCATGTAAGAGAATGCCCTGCGTCCATTTCTGGAGGTTCGGGCCCTAAGCTGGGACAGAAGGGATTTCGAGCTGGAACGCAATGTTCTGGATGGCCTATACCAAACTCGTTTTTTTGCAAGGTAAGACGGGCCTGTGCCGTAAAGGAGTTTATGTGTAAGAGTTAGAATCTTAAATTGACATCTCTGGTCCACAGTGAGCCAGTGTAATTTTTTAAGAATAAGTGTAGAAGCAGACCTCGGCGGTAGTCCCAGTACCAGTCTAGCGGCCGAATGTGCTGACCGGGTTTTTGGCTCTATTTCTGAGTGATGGTGACTTTAAGCTTGCTACCATCCTGGATCTCTATTCTTGGCTTGTGTTGGTCCTTTTCAGGCCTTTTTCCACACCTAGAAGCATAAAATAGAGGATAGCTGCTTAATATGATGATAGATCCCTTATTCTTGACTCTAATCCATCTATTGCCTATTGGCTTTGACATAATTATGTGTCCTTTCATCATCCTACCTATAGTAGAGGGTGGATCCTGTAGTCCTGACTTTATATTACATATTGGTATGGTTTGTGTAGGTACTCTGATAGAGCTAAGTGTTATTTCATCCTTCTCAGGCCTACAAGGCCCAGAACTAGAGAGACTCCATTTTGCTTTCTTTCCCTGCAGACTGAGATGGTTGCAGGGTAAAGGTGACGTTTTAGTTATGAGGTGTTGTTCACTTGGAGAGAACCGGTCTGGGCCAGCCCTTATCGGTAGGCTGTATTATTCTTTGTGTCGAAGACACCACAAAAGGCCGGCCGGCTGGGTGTGTGTCCTTGACGCGGAGTGGTGCAGAGATCTGATAGGCGGCAGGCTGATGGCTGGAACTTTCCATGAGGAGAGAGCATTCCATATTAGTAAAGTGCAGAGGTGGAGTCAGTCAGAGGCAGAAAGAGTTGAGTGCAGAAGGAGTTGAGTTGCAGAAGGAGAAGGAGTGGAGTTGAAGAATCAGAAGGAGTGGAGTTGCAGAAGGAGTTGGAGCAGAGGAGAGAAGAGAAGAAGAGACAGTCGATGCTTGGAACAGAGAGAAGTCAGTTTGTCAGTTTGTCAGTGAGACAGTTGGAGCCAGAGAGAGAAGAAGATGCTTGGAACAGAGAGAAGACAGATAGACAGTCAGTGAGCTGGAACAACAGAGAGAAGCCAGAAGCAGTTGTGAGCAGATGGTGTTTTGAGCAGAGAGAAGTGAGATGATGTTTGGAACTGAAGGAAACAGTCAGAAGCAGTTACTTATCAGAAGGAGTTGTGATCAGCTGGAGTCTGAAGTGATGCCTTTTGGAAGAGACTGAAGTTATATCATGGATTAATCTGTGGGAGCAGCTGGAGTGAATTGGACATTGGAACTGAGATAATCAGACAGAGTGAAGAAGCTAGTGGAGCGAACGGTTAATGAGAGCGGCAGAAACTATTAGGCTGAAGCTGGAAGGTGGAGAGAGTTCGTGGGGGAGAGGAATCCAGTGCAGAGTGATCAGCGCAGATGCGTGTATCTGAGACGAGCTAAGGCACAGACGAGAGAGGAACCCAGATGACAGCTAGAGCAAGACTTCATACTAACAAGGTGATACCTTTCCTGTACCACAGTTTGCTTTACATTTAAACATTAACCTTGTCCCTATTGTGTTGCTAATCCTTTTCCTTTCAGCGGTGTGCAGTCTATTTACAGTCCTTGTTAGTTACATGTGGATGTGGTATAGTAATAAAGCTTTACAGAGACCCCGCAGATCTGTGTATGTGTCTATTCCCCTTTTACTTTGCAGGCTATATGTTATAGTATAATGGTATATTGCTATTAATGTTATTGTGATAAAGATACCCCAGTTCTTAGTGAACCAGTGTATGCCTTGTTCTTATATAGTGCAGGTAACCTTTTCTTCTAGTCAGGTGTCAGTGCACGAACGGAAGCGATCCCCGATCAGGTAAGTGACCACTGAATAATTAGGGAGAGAGGAGCCCTTGAGCTAAGAAAATAAGGTATACACTATGTAATTTGGCCTTTATTCATAATATTGGAGTATTGCACCTCTAGTGAATAGTGAGAGAAACTTCCCAACATAGAGAGAGAGAGCTGAAGGTATTCATAGGAAAGTGATCGTCATAGAAAGTGGCGTTAATGAGAGCACTAGGGAGGATACTGGTGTGTAATGAGATCGCCTCTAGGGAAAGTGGCGTTAGTGAGAGCACTGATTGTAGTCAGTGGGTATACCCACAGGATTGTGGCTTGTGTATGTATGAAATAGTGAGAGCACCAGGGGGGACACTGGTGTGGATACCCACAGGATTGTGACTTGAGCAAGCACTGGTTGCGGCCAGTGTGTAATGGTATACAATCAGAACTGCCCCAGGGTAGATTAGTCTGGGCCCATGTGGTCGCAAGACTATATTGTATGAGTGTGGTGTAGGGCATGGACGTCCTTAGTAATCAGTGAGTATTCCTAGTAATCCCTATAGATTTAGTGGTGTTTCTGATGATATGAGCTTGTATATTGCGAGTTCCCCATCCTTAGGTAGGTACCCAGGTGCCTGGATAGATGGGTCCTGAGGAGGGAGGTGATTACGTTTCGGCTGGGTTGGTGGTGCTCTGGTGAGCTGACTCTATCTGGTCCGAAAGTCCGGTCGTTACACCGTGTTTTGGAGAATTTGCAGTTTAGTAAGCAGACACTCATTGATCAAAGCGAGCATGGCATTTCCATAATCTAAACGGCTTATAATAAGCCCCTGAACCAGAGTCTTTCTTGCCTATAAGGGAAGCCATTTAAAGATTTTGCGCAATTGTCTCAGTATTCCGTAGCAGGTACCCGCTACTTGGTTGACATGTGCTTTCATTGAGAGAGTACCGTCAAGCATGATGCCCAGGTCACATACCACTTCTTTAGGCTCCGGGCAAGGACCTAATTCGTACGGCCATCAATCCTGGGACCAGATGGTTATGGCCTTGCCGAATAGAAACATTTCCGATTTGCCATAATTGAGTTGGAGCTTATTATCACTCATCCATTTACTAATATGAACCATGCACTGTTTGAATCTTACACAAGTGTAAGGGATCTGAGAACTGCAGGTGATTAACACCTGCGTATCGTCTGTGTAAGACACTGTGGAGAAGCCATATGATTTTATAATATTGGCCAGAGGGGTGAAATACAGGTTAAACAGCAGGGGGCTGAGAATTGACCCCTGTGGCACCCCCACAGTGAGAGGCATGTTTCTAGATACAAGGGTGTTCATCTTGAGATAGGTATAGCGGCCGGCTAGCTAGTCTTTGAACCAGGCTAAGGGGTTGCCCCTGACACCAATCTCCCACAGCCGATGTTTCAAAATGCTGTGGGAGATGGTGTCAAAGGCCGCTGATAGATCCAACAGGACCAGAATGGCAGACTCCCCTCTATCCAGGGAGAGTCGGATGTTATCGACTATCTCAATCACTGCGGTCTCTGTACCATGAGCGGCACGAAATCCTGACTGCGAGGGATCGAACAGTGCATGTGTTTCAATATAGGTGGAGACTCGTTTATTTACTAGATGTTCAAGTACTTTTCCAAAGTAGGGTAAGAGAGATATAGGCCTAAAGTGGATGGGGTGGAAGGGTCACTATTCGTTTTTTTAAGAATGGGCTTAACCTGGGCTAGCTTCTAACTGCTAGGAAAAGAAGCACTCTCAAAGGAATTATTAAAGATGGTGGTCAGCGTGCTAGCCAGAAGAGGAAGTATGGCGCTGCATCTACATGGGGACAGTGAATCGGTGGGGGAGCCGATTTGATTTTCTTGAGGGCTTCTAACACTTCATCTGAGGTAGTGGGCTCGAATTCAATTAAGGACGTGATAACAGTGGTTTCAATGGGAACCACAATACCCTGGGATACTGCGCCCGGCAGGGGTGCATCCTGATTGGGAGTTGGAAACAAAAAGTTAATTAATTTGATTTTGTTATCGAAATAAGAAGACAATGAGTTCACCCACTCTGTGGTGGGGATAACTGCAGAATGCTCCACCTGAGGGTTGGTGAACTCCTTCAAGATTTTATACTATTCTTTACTCGAGTTGGCTGCCTTTTTTATTCTCTGCGAAAGGTAAAGTGTTTTAGTTTTCTTTATATTTTTCAGATAATTGGAATGAATGAGTTTATAGCTATCATGATTTTCTGGCGTTCTGTTTTTCCGCCAACGCCTTTCAGGAGATCTGCTGCTAGCTTTCTCACGCTTCAGGTCCTCAGTAAACCAGGGTGAGGCGACACTCTTAACATTGACTGAAGTTTCAGGGATAATTTTATCAAGAGTGTTTTTGATGGATAATTCCAATTGGGTTACCATTAGTTCAATATTATCACAATTGTTGTTGGGAGGTACGAAATATGCCAAAAATGCCTCGGGTGTTAGTTTATGACAGGGTCGTATAGATGCTGTTTCTTTCAGGGTGATTGTCCTTGACCTCAGAGGATTGGGGAATTTAAAATTAACTAAAAAATGATCCGTCCAGATCATAGACATGGGTGATTCACAAGTTAAATTTGCCATGCTGGTGAAGATTAGATCAAGAGAGTGGCCAGCCTGATGAGTCTGGCCGAGTACCTTTTGTGTGAGGCCCACATTTTGCAAGGCAGTTATTAAATTACAAGAGTCAGTGTTGTGTGTTAACTCTGCATGATGATTGAAATCCCCTAGTAGGATAAAATAATCAGTAGCCAATACATGAGGTGCTAGTATGTCTGAGAGAGTGTTGGCAAATTTTGATTTCACTCCCGGGAGTCTATATACCAGGGCGGCCCTTCCAAAGGAGTTAGTGTTAAGTTTCATATTGATTATCAGGATTTCGAGACTTTCATTCGCAAGTGACTCAAGCTTGGTGATTTCACTGGGGGCTTTTGCCGCAATAGCAATGCCTCCCCCTCTCTTTCCTACTCTATCATGCCTGATAATCTGGTATTCGTTAGGGAAAGCAGTAGCTATGTCAGGTGAAGCCTGGCTGTGGAGTCAGGTTTCAGTGAGGAAACAGATATCGGGTTTTTTATTATCCAGTAGGCTCCAGAGCTCGAGAGCATGCTTCGGAATAGATCTTGTATTAAGGTAGAGTGCTGCGAAGGTGTTACTATCTACATTCGCGCCGGTGTTGCTCCTTGTTTAAGGATTGACAAGCGCTCTCGCATGCGGGCCACTCGATGATGTATTGGTAGCAACCATAGGGGTACCATAGTTGGGTGGATTACCTTGTCACAATCTAATTGATCGGTTAACACTTTGCACGGGTTAAGAGATAGGATTTCTTTCCGACTGTAACAAATCATAATTGCTGTGCCAAAAACATCAAACCGATAACACAAAATGCAAAATAAATTTTTCCAGGGGTTAAGGAGGGAGGCGGTGTCCAGGTGCGGACGGGCGCAGACGGGCTTGCCTTTGGCGCGCCTTCGGCGCGCCTTCGGCACGTGTCCGCGCTAGTGACGGGAATATGTAGGGAAAGAGGGCGGGCCAGATTTGATGACGCTGCAGGTGTACCGCTGCTTCCTGTCCCTCCGCACAAACGGCACAAAGCCGTGGCGGAACGGGGACTAGCAGTGAAATGAGCAGTCAGGTGAGTTGTTGCAGTAGTTAATCACCGCAAACACAGTTTAAAAAACACAAGTGAGAAACGCTGCTTTTAAAAATAACACAGCTACAGATGTCCTGAAACAGATTCAAAATGAATACAGGGCAGAGCCTGCTTTGAATCTGGGTATGAAATTACTGAGAGATTTCAAACAAGTCTCACCTATAATATTAGCTAATATTGAAGGTGAGGCAGCATCTGTGGCGATCTGCCAAAAATTAAGAGAATTTGATGTAATTTAGCAACCATATGAATTAGCCATAATAATTGAAAAATCTTATGAAGAACTAGGTAGAGATAAATTGGGTGGGAAACCAGTCAAGCCCCAACTTACAGAAAGTCATGAAAAGGTCTTTATTAAAATACTCTCACTACTCCCAAAAAGAAGTGGGAGAATACTAAACAAACTTCTAAAGAGAAGCGTTCTCAGTCCCGAGGAAGGTCTCCTCAAAATGAGCCCTCTGAAAAGATGTATAACCTCAGGAATAGGTATAATTTGAAAAAACCTGATAGATATCAAGATACTGATACATGTTCCTCTCGTACCGTTCAGACTTCCTCACAGAATACGGAAAGAAGAGGATAGTCAGAACACAAAGAAGAACGCGTAAAGTCCAAAGACGATCAACACGTTCCAAAAAATAAGAAAACTCAATTCACTAAAAAGAAGGTAGCAGGTCTAAAGATCAGACATGCCGAGGATCTTGAGGACACAACTCAAGAACGGGGAGTGGGCCCAAACAATGCTGGACAGCGCAGAAGAAGTCACCATAGCTTGTAAGATCTTGAAGGATCATCTGGAGACAGTGAACTTGAACGAGTACATCCAAGTTGAAACTGCTGATACCAGGGTTAGTGTACCCCATAAGTTATATGAAGTAACGCTCTGGATGGAGGGGAACATAACTATGAAAATAAGAGCACTCTTTTGGGAGAAGCTCTCTAAGGGTTATGACATTCTTCTAGCTGGGAAATTTGTCAGGGAATGCCCACATGGCGAAGACATCATTATGTCAGCCATCTCCAATCACATTCCAATTCACTTAAAATACACCTATGCCTGAAAATGGGCTGTATCCCAGGCTCCAGCATTATATAAAAATAATGTAGGATGGGATGAGGAGTCCCCTCACAATAAAATCCAGTTAAAAATACAACCAACTGCACAGAGGCAGTATCCAGTAAAGCAATAAGCTGCAAAAGAGGTCAGGGAGATATTAGATCAACTTGAATATCAAGGGGTGATTAAAACATGCACCTCCTCAATGAACAACCCTTTGTTTCCTGTCTCCAAACCAGACAAAACATATCGTCTAGTTTTGGACTACAGACATTTAAACTCTTGTTGCAAAACCTTTGCAGTACAAAATGCACACAGTGCAGCACTAATGAATAACATTGTGCGTAAAAAATATAAAACTGCATTAGATATTTCTAACGGTTTCTTCTGTCAAAACATTGCACCTGAAAGCAGGTACTTGACCCCTTTCTCAATTATGGGGACACAGAGTCACTTCTGTCGTCTCCCCCAGGGATTCAAGAATAGTCCGGGGTTATTCAGCTAGAGTTACTACAAACGTATGATGATGAGGCATTATCTTATGTCGATGACATCTATCTAACAGACGATGACTTGGACAGGCACTTGAACAGAGTCAATACCATTATACTTGTATTCGCCTCTGAAGGGTATGAATTCAGCTTTAAGAAATCCAGAATTGCCCACATCAACGTCCTTTTTCTAGGATACGAGTTATCAAGTGAAGGCAAAAGCATGGCAGCCAAATGTTTAGAAAAATGTGTGCTGCTCCAACCTCCAAAAACTCTGAAAAACTTACAGTCAATTCTAGGTTTCCTAAATTTCGGAAGAACTTACATTTTAAACCACACAGAAAGGGTTAAACCTCTCTACAAATTAATCAAAACTGATTTCAAAACTACTAATTGGACTCAAAAATACACAGAAGTTTTGCGTTCAGTGCAAACAGACATGTTAGCAACAACACATTTACAGACATGCGTAAACGTACTCAACCTTGTAATCAGAATCATTCCAGGAAGATGCGGATTCACGTACTTAACCTTTAATGAAGGTGAAAAAGTACCAATTGCTTATAAATCACACTTGTACACACAAGCTGAAATGAAATTCACTTCTACAGAAACAATTCTGACAGCGGTTCAAACTGCAGTAGCAAAAGAGAGAGCCCTCGCACAGGGTAAGAGCATAATGGTTGTTACTCCTGTACCTGCCTTAGAGGCAGTGACAAAAGCAAGCATTCCGAATGCAAAGGCTTTACACCAGTGGTCTTCAAACTTCTTGATGTCGAGACCCCCTTGTCAAACCTTTTTAGGCATAAGGACCCCCTCTGACAACATTTTCTAGAAACAGGTTCTCATCAACAGCATCTATGGACAACCATAAAGGCCCCTGTTAGACCTGGCATCCTTTGGCATGTTTCCCATGTTTTTTTCCTTTCTGACCTTCTTATGAAATACGGTGATTCCGGTCCTTTTCCCATCACAAATTACTGCCTAGCACCAACGTAGCAGGATTGTTTTTGAACGGGAAGAGGCACCTTCCTTCACCAAAACAATCCTGAGGGGCGTTTTCCTATTTCTATGTGAGCTGCAGAATGCAGCACACATGGAAAGATGAAAAACGAGGAGATATTAAAACATTTCTCCTCGTTACACTTCTACTAGAGAGGCATCTGTTTTTGGAGCTTCCCCAGGTTTACGTGATTTTGTAAATAGGGGGCAGCATCAAAATCCATGGGCTTTGAGTGGGAACCCCATGCAAAGCCCATGGAACACCTCCTTGATGCAGTGTATGGCAACGCAGTGACTTGCGCTGCTATGTTTTGCTCCATACCTATGAGGCAATCCAAAGCCATGCAGGGTGATTTTGCACTGCCTCATAGGTGTGATTGAGATTCTTGCACCGCCGGAGCATCAAAAAAAGTAATGCTCTGGCAAAGCAAGTCTCTCATACATAAGCCCAAAATCTTCTGTACGTTTAAGGTCTTCATATAAAATAATGGGCAGCGTAAATAAACAATAAATATAGAAAAGTTATTGCTGAGAGGGAAATGCACTGTAGTACATTATAACATTTCAAATAGTTAATGCACTGCAGAAGTCTGTGTGTAACCATAGAATTAAATCTTGATTGGTGCAGTGGAGAATAGTGATGTGTATTTTTAGTGGTACGAAGTCACAGCCTGTGACGCAAAGCACTGGGAATATGTTAGTCAATTTTGTATACTTTCATTACATACATGGTAAGATAGAATACTGCAAAACATGCTAGTTTTAACCCCTTAAGCGCTGCCATCGGCCATTAGCGCTACCTCGCCAGTGCTGCCGTCGGCCATTGGCCGACGGCATTCCACCCACGATCAAAAACGGCCGCACCGCGGCGGGAATTACCGCCGCGGTAAACAGGTTAAGATAAATTTATGCTTTCAAATTGTAGGTTTTAATAATCCCAGAGTGTATGTAATGCAGTTTTCTTTTTTTAACCAACTGTCCCGTCAACACCTCTTTGGAGCACTAAGGGCTGTGTAAGTGCATTCAAATATAAAACAAGAACTTCCCAGCCCAGTTGTTATACTCTTTGCCCTTCTACTCAATAAAACACACCTTCTGTCTTCACAAAGAAACAGAACTGCTCCCAAGCATCACTTCCAGATTAACTGATAATGCTAATTTGCCTTTCAGTCAGGCAAGCAGCTGATAACAATCTCAATTAGCGATCCCAGCTGTCTTTTTGCAGGAACAAGTAAAGCTGGGGAATCTGCGACCCCCTTCCTAGAACTCCACGATCCCCCTGTTGGTCGCGCCCCACAGTTTGAAGACGTCTGCTTTACATCCAAGATGGATACAATGGGTTAACTCTCTTGCTGCAACAGACGTTGAATACATTTTTGGCCCCTACTTGAAAACACAAGAATTTCTACAATACGAACAAGAATGTCCTCTGCCCACTGAGATTCTGCCACTAGAACAGTACGAATGTATAATTTATACAGACGGACCAGCACAGCCAACAATTGGGGGTAAATAAGCTTATAGTGCTGCGTGTGTGATTGTTAAAGGTCGCTGGCGCGATCGTAAATTCTGACCTATGGTCACAAAAACGCAATCTCTTGGAGATTGTACAGCTCAGCGAGCTGAACTAAAAGCATTCAAGATGGTGCTTGAAAATACTGATCACGAATTCCCCACACTCATAGTGTGCGATTCGTATTACGGCGTTCAATCTTACAATGAATACTTGCAGAATCTGATTCAAAACGGTTTCAAAGACGCAAAAGGTGGCACAATCAAGCATAAGTTGCTTTGGGAACAAATAGTTCAATTACAGAAAGAACTACAAAAGACTCACGTGATCTATACACTGAGTCATCAGCATGATGGCATTCACATTCCAGGGAATTCATTGGCTGATGAAGCCACAAAGGCAGCTGTGCAAACGGCTTTCGTAGCTGCAATCACTCGTTTGAAAACAAAAATAGACAGCGAAATAATGCAAGCTGTCACCGCATCCAAAAAAGACAGCGGTAAAACATTATCGAAAGGATTTCCACTCAAATACTCGTATATAACTGATGCAAATAATGTTCCTTTTGCTCAAATCCCTGGAGTGGGGGATAGAGTAATTCCAAACATGGAACATAGATTAGGAGTAATTTTAGCAGCACATGAAGGGCTCGCCTCTGCACATGCAGGTGTTTCCGCCACAGTATAGTCATTAAAACAAAGATAATGGTGGTCGCGCATGAGGAAACAGACCAGAAAGTATGTTTTGGAATATGAAATCTGCCAAAAGATTAAGGTTTCGACAATGAAATGCCCGGCGCAGATGCCCCTGTTAATTTCAGATAAACCATTAGCTTGCATTTACCTGGATCACTGCGGTCCCTTACAGAGGGATGGTAACTACAAATGTATCATGGACGCAGTGGAATCATGCTCAAGATTCATTTGGATGTGGCCTCAGCGCTCGGCTGACGCCCGAACTGTTATAAAAGATTTGCAAGTCTTTATCGGCACATACGCAGTCGGGACGCTACATTCTGACCAGGGTCCTGCGTTTTGCTCCAAAGCTTACAAGGAGGCGATGGCCAATCTGGGCGTTGCATTGCGGTATTCTAGTCCATTCCATCCTGAAGTTAATTCTGTAGTGGAGAGTAAAAACCGAGACATGAAGCAATCTATAACAGCTAGGGTATTAGGCTCGGCTGACGGGTGGGTCAAACATTTAATAAGTGTCCAACGTAATCTAAATAATCTGCAGAGAAATTCTATGAATGGAATCACTCCATATGAAATCCTTTTTGGTACAAGAATGATTGTCCAGGACCTTGATCATCACACTTCAGTGGTAGAGCAAAAACCTTTTGATATCAAAGACCGTTTGGCTGTTTTACAGGACTTAAATGAAACAAGGAGAAGACAATGCAACACATTACAGAAGCCAACGACCTCTGAAGGGGAACGACCCATCCCAGCAAGACCTATCTGGATTCCAAAGATTGAGGATCTAGTCAGAGAAAAGATCGTGGATAAGATAGAATTTGACCTTCTTGCAGACAACTAGTACCTGTGCTAGCAATCCATGGATCCAGAACAGTGTTACTGCCGCCCCTTGCTGGAAGAAAGGAGAACAGGTTTGTATCCATCGACCGGATAAAACCACATCATGCGGCCAATAATAAGTAGTAGGCCAAGTGGACTCCAAAGGTGTAACAGATGACCAAATCTTGCTACTATCCAAGAGGTTCAAACTGAGAGACTCATTACCTTTGAGGAATCTGCAGTGCAAAAAGAAGGACTAAGCAATAAAGCTATGGAACTTGTGCCCCTTGAGACCCAAATAACAGTTTGTCAGGAAACACTAATATGACAAGGGATCCAGTAGCTCCAGTGATGTCAAGTAATCCTGATGCAATACCTACAAGTGACAGAACTGCCTCTGGCCATTTAATTCACTTTTATACGTTTTCCGAGGATTCCAGTGAGCCTGAAATGACGCCAGCAAAAAGAAGTTTCAAAAAACAAGTAACAGAACTTTTTCATCAACTTGAAAAACTTGTTAGGTTTCACCATGGGTTGAACTTTGAATTGTGCTAGGCGTACTTTTTCTCCTACTTTGGCTAATTCTTGTATTAAGGGGTCCATTAGGATGGCAGGCGGATGCATGACCGCTGTGGTTGGAGGCGGCGGAAAATGCAACTCACCATCCCCCAGCAGCGGGCCTTCTGTCCGCCATATTAGGAAGGGGAACTGGGCACATTTTCCGTCTGCCGCGGAAAAATGTGAACCGCCATAGGAACACACCAGACACAATGGCGGGCGGAGCCAATCCAGCCTCACACACATACCACGCCACAGCATACATGAACACTGTTACCTGTTCACACCAGCAGCGTTGGATTAGCAACGAGGGCACTAGGGCACTGCCCGAGGGTCCGGTGTCCAGTCCCACCTGAGGGCTACTTTTGTGGGCAGCCGTGGTGGACCGATTTGGGCGGTCCCTGCATTTGAAAATGACTGCCAGTGGCCTAGTGGGTGCCTGAGAGGCCTTCCTGTAAGTAAATGTGCGTTCATTGCCATACTCCCATCAATGGCAGAGGTGTCACTCCCTTAGTCTTGCTGGGCCGGACCAGTAATATATGAATATTGAGCGGTGCAGGGGGCATGATCAAAACTCGCCTCACTTTTTGTCAGGTGCGTCACCAGTGTGAACTAATCTGTGGTAGACAGGGCATGTTGTAAACACAAGAAATCCACAATGCAAGTACACACCAAGCACGGACACTGACAAAGTACACATGAGTAACTGACTTTATTAAACATCACAAAGATAGCACTCTGATGTACCCAGGAGCCAGCCCAGTGGCCCGTACACATTGCAGAGCATGTCCATGAGAAGCTGCACAACCAAGGGGCAAGAAGCAGCACAGCTCCAGGCAGCATAATGAGAGAGTGCAGAGCATGTCCATGAGAAGCTGCACAACCAAGGGGCAAGAAGCAGCACAGTTACCACAGACCCAGTGGCCAGAACAGAACAGGTACATCTGAGGCAGCACAAGTGACGGGCACATTGCATCATAACTCAAACAGGGTCAGTGGCCAAAACAGAGCAGGTACATCTGAGGCAGCACATGAGAGGGCACAATGCAGCATCTGAACAGCAACAGGGCAGTGTTCACAACAGAGCAGGTACATCTGAGGCAGCACAAGTCAGTGGTACATTGCATCATAACTTAAACAAGGCCAGTGGCCAGAACAGAGCAGCTACATCTGAGGCAGCACAAGTGAGGGGCACATTGCATCATAACTCAAACAGGGCCAGTGGCTAGAACAGAGCAGGTACTTCTGAGCCAGCACAAGTCAGTGGCACATTGCAATATAACTCAAACAGGGCCAGTGGCCAGAACAGAGCAGGTACATCTGAGGCAGCACAAGTCAGTGGCACATTGCATCATAATTCAAACAGGGCCAGTGGCCAGAACAGAGCAGGTACATCTGAGGCAGCACAAGGACGTGTGTCATACGGACAGTCCCATGGACAAGAATATTTCAAGGGTGGTTACAATGAACAGTCCAGACATCAAGTACAATGAGATTTGAGTGATGGGAACTGCACCTCATGGCACAGAATCAGGTGGACGGTGGGACCTTGTAGCTTTGGACACAGTGGCAGGACCTGATACATGGAGTGTGAGAAATAGCCACAGCTCCAGTGACTGACACATGAGCGATAGACCCAGACACACTTGCAGGACCTGATACAGGAGTGTGAGAAACAGCCACAGCTCTATTGACTGACATATGAGCGATAGACCCTGACACACTGCCAGGACCTGATACAGGAGTGTGAGAAACAGCCACAGCTCTAGTGACTGACACATGAGCGATCAATCAATCACAGACATTTATAGAGCGCACTACCTACCCGTAGGGTCTCGAGGCGCTTGGGGGGGGGTGGGGAGCGGCTACTGCTCGAACAGCCAGGTCTTGAGCTTCTTCGTGAAGGAGAGGTGGTCTTGGGTCAGGCGCAGGTCGGCCGGGAGGGAGTTCCAGGTCTTGGCGGCCAGGTAGGAGAAGGACCTTCCTCCTGTGGTGGCTCTGCGGATGCACGGGACAGCGGCGAGGGCGTGGCTGGCAGATCGGAGGTGGCGTTTGGGAGCGTAGAAGTTGATGCAGTTGTTGAGGTAGCTCGGGCCTTGATCGTGGAGAGCTTTGTGTGCGTGGGTAAGGAGGCGGAAGGTGATTCTCTTGTTGACCGGGAGCCAGTGTAGGTCTCTTAGGTGTCCGGAGATGTGGCTGTGTCGTGGGATGTCGAGGATGAGTCTGGCTGAGGCGTTCTGGATGCGCTGGAGTCTCTTCTGGATCTTGGCGGTGGTTCCGGCGTAGAGTGCGTTGCCGTAGTCCAGTCGGCTGGTGACGAGGGCCTGGGTGACGGTCTTCCTGGTTTCTGTGGGGACCCACCAGAAGATCTTCCGCAGCATGCGCAGGATGTTGAAGCACGACGAGGAGACGGCGTTGACTTGCCTGGTCATGGAGAGGGAGGAGTCCAGGATGAAACCCAGGTTGCGTGCGTGGTCCGTCGGTTTGGGTGCGGTGCCCAGGGCGGGGGGCCACCAGGAGTCGTCCCAGGCGGAGAGCGAGGAGACCCAGGCACACTGCCAGGACCTGATACAGGAGTGTGAGAAACAGCCACAGCTCAAGTGATTGACACATGAGTGATAGACCCAGACACACTGGCAGGACCTGATACAGGAGTGTGAGAAACAGCCACAGCTCTAGTGACTGACACATGAGCGATAGACCCTGACACACTGCCAGGACCTGATACAGGAGTGTGAGAAACAGCCACAGCTCTAGTGACTGACACTTGAGCAATAGACCCAGACACACTGCCAGGACCTTATACAGGAGTGTGAGAAACAGCCACAACTCTACTGACTGACACATGAGGGATAGATTCTGACACACTGGCAGGACCTGTCCCTGGGCACTGACCAACAAATACCATGCCAGCATCTGAGACATGAGATTGGAGGACACACACAGTGGCAGTACCTGAAACAGGAGAGGGCACAACTGACACAGTGCTACTACATGAGTCATGACAGCGAACAACAGACACAGTGCCACTATCTGACACATGAGAGTGAACTGCAGCTGACCCACCAGGACCACTGAAAGGATGAGCACAGGGCTGTATGGGCCAGGAGGCAGGGTAGCTCTGGCAGCTGTGGACTGTACTTGTGCGACATTGAGGTGGTCAGGTGTTACCGGTGTGTGTTTCCTTTTCTTTGCAACCTGGAAGGGCACCCTGGATATGACTGGATTGTTAAATGGTGTGGGCTCATCTGAAACATCACCCATCAAAGGTGGATCATGTGCATGTGGGGGTCTGCTCTCTGGGGACGTGCTGGAACCTGCTTGATGCTTGCTCTGGCCCTGCCTTCTGCCCTCTGCATCATGTGTAATGGGGGATGCAACAACAGTATACTCCTTCCTCAGCTTCACCGGGGTATGGATGGGAGTAGAGGTATGGGGGGCCTCTATCTCTGACACATGTGGTTTACGTTCCTTCACCAACACCAGCTTCAGGGTACGCATGGGTGATGGATGTCTGTCCTTGGTGGATGTCCTGTCCATGGGAGACGCCTTGGCCCTGGGAGATGCCTGCTCCCCGGGAGTAGCCTTGGCCGTGGGAGATGCCTTGGCCTAAGGAGGTGTCCTGTCTTTAGAATGTGCCTTATCCGTGGGTGGTGCTCTGTCCCTGGGAGGTGCCCTGTCCATTGAAGGTGCCCTGTCCCTTGTAGGGGCCCGGTCCTTGCGAATGGCCCTGTCTTTGGGAGGTGCCCTGTCCATTAAAGGTGCCCTATCCTTGGGAGGTGCCCTGTATTTGTAGGGGCCTGGTCCTTGGGAGGTGCCCTGTCCATTGAAGGTGCCTAGTCCTTGGGAGGTGCCCTGACCATTGAAGGTGCCCTGTCCTTGGGAGGTGCCCTGTCCTTGGGAGGTGCCCTGTCCTTGGCAGGTGCCCTGTCCTTTGTAGGGGCTTGGTCCTTGGGAGGTGCCCTGTCCTTAGGAGGAGCCGTGTCCTTGGGTGGTGTCCTGTCCTTTGCGGATGCCCTGTCCTTGGTCTGTGCCTTGTCCATGAGATGTGCCTTGCCCTTGTGAGTACCTTTTGAGGGGGATGCCTGTGTGTCCCATGAATCTGTACCCCATCACCCCTTGAGGGTCCTGTGTGTCATCTCCAGGGTAGCTGATGTTGGGTTCTGTGAAAGGTTTCCCTTTCCCAGGGGATGGTGTCTGTGGCCTCCGTTGCCTGCCTTGCTGCCTGTGCCTGCTTCTAGTGCAATACCCTGATAATGATGAACATTCAGAAGTGTCACTCTCCCCTGATACAGTAAGTGGTGTGGATGGGGGAACTGAAGTAGAACCTTGTCCATGTGACTGTTTAATGGCTGCAGACACTGTGTTGGATAATGACTGTACTATCTTGTGGAGACCAGCAACAGCACCATGCATCCCCTCCATGAATGCTACCACCTGCCCCAACTTCCTATCGTGGTCCAGGAATGCATTTATCATGTTTGTTTGCCTTACACACAGCTGTCGCAGCAGATCAACCGCCACAGCAATAAGGGCAGTTTGTGTTACAGGGGCAGGGGTAGCGGTAGCTGTGCCTGCACCAAAGGCCACTCTGCTCCCCATACTCTTGCGAGCACGAGCAGTACTTTTTGCAGTTGGTGGCAGTGTGGGCCCAGTGTGCTGTGTACCGATTGAAGGTGTAGATTGTCCACTCCCTGTGTCTACCAACAGTTCTGACTCACCACCGCTGTCTGACGATGAGGACGATGGTGTCTCCACGTGTGAGTCCTCAGGGATAGTTCTGTCCCTTTCTCCGGGGCTGCTCTCTTCCATCTCAGTCTGTGTTTGTGTGGTCTCTGATCCGGATGCATTGCCACCACTTCCCTCCGTCGTTTGTCAGTGCCTTCGTCCAAAGCTGAAAGAGAGAGATCAGAGGTATACCTAAGTGCCACACTCACTAACTGCAAATTACAAAATCCAAACTTCCTTGACTGTTGGACAACATGTCGCAACCATCCTGCACATGAACCAACTCTCCCAGACAACCTCATGTCAAAGAATTAGTGGGCCCTGTGACACATGTACATGAAACAAACAGGGCAAGTGCATTTAGACCACCACACATGTGATGCCATGTGACCACAGACATGAATGGCATGTCCTGGGCCCATGCACTACAATGCAACTGGTATGTCCAGGTGGCTGACATGGATGCTGACTCTCACTCCGCTAATGCCACCAACATGCAATGGCAGCACACCATATACACCATGGATGTCAGTACTGTGTCTGACCAGCAATACATGCATGCACTCCCAAGTCACAAACCAATTCAGTGTGCTCACCGCTAGTTTGCTGCTGCACCTCTCTCAACCATGCGGACAGGTCAGGATGTGTCACAGCTATGATACGCAGTATTAGAGGGGTCATGGTACGTCGTGCAAGCCGGCCTGATCGGTCAATCAACCCCAGTGTCATCTCCGCCACATTCTTGCTGAGCCTGCAGATGTCGTCCCACCGCTTGTGGCAGTGTATGTCGCCTGTTGCACACCCCCACTGCCCGTACATCATGTGCTATGGCCCTCCACACAGCCTTGCGATGGTGCAGATTGACCTACCATAATGGGAGACAAGAGGGGGTAAGTCAGTGAACAGTTGGCCGTTCACACAGATAGAAGGTACAGGTATCTGTCAGCAGCCATGCACAGTACAACATATGTGACTGACAAGACAATATGGCATTAGTCCATCATGGAAAGCAGGTGAGGCACACACCCACAAGATAGCTGTGATCGGTCGTGACCCAGCACAGCCACAAGACTACACATGTCATGTTTGTGACCCCTCAAAGATAACACTGCGCAGCATAGAGGTCAATCAGTCAGTGACAGAACCATGAACACATCACAGCGTGCCTGGACTCCTGGGGCATACCCACACTGCCTCCCACAGAACACCGCCCAGATTACAGACACCAGGAGTCAGGGACCACCTCATGCACACCAACATGTCCCCCAGTGCACTTACCACCTGTCCTGGGGCACTGTAGATCCGTTCATAGTGGCTGAGCACACCGTCCACAAGGACCTCCAGCTCCCCTGCACTGAAGGGACGGGACCGGACCTGTCCACATCCCGGCATGGCAAGGTCCAGGACACTGGCACAACAGCAGCAGTTGGTGGAGTGGGCAGCAGCAGCAGGTAGAGGTGATGGGTGCAGGCAGCAGCGGCTGGAAGCAGTGGATGTGTGGTGCTCAGACTCACACATTTATAGGGCCCTGAGCTGATATCAGTGGCACACGTCTGCAGCAATTGGTGTTCCTGGGCTGCCTCCTTCAAAATGAGCCAATGACTGGCCCCGCTGTGGCGGTGCACGGCTTTTGCATTTTTGACATTCGCGTATGCGTCCCGCGGTACCTGTTTCCATTGGCTGCATGTGCAAGGACCATCACGGTCACATACCGCCAACCGCATGTGGGCGCTTCCGCGATGGTGCATCACTTGAAAATCATCACTCGCTGGCATCGCAATGGCGGAGCACGCATTCCGCAGGGGTGGGGCAGGCTAACAGATACATTTGAATGTGCAAGTGGCAATGGCAGTTGGTATCCCCCCATTCAGTCACATAGCGGCACCCACCGCCCGGACCCGGCGGTGACTCACCGCCCATGCCCATTCAGTCCAGGGGCTCACCATGCAGATAGCGGTACCCTCACCACACATGCCCATTCAGTCCAGGGGCCCGCCATGCAGATAGCGGTACCCACCGCCGTTCCCCGGCAGTGACTCACCGCCCATGCCCATTCAGTCCAGGGCCCGCCATGCAGATAGCGGTACCCACTGCCGTTCCCAGTGGTGACTCAGCGCCCATGCCCATTCAGTCCAGGGGCCCGCCATGCAGATAGCGGTACTCACGGCCATTCCCCGGCGGTGACTCACTGCCCATGCCCATTCAGTCCAGGGGCCCTTCATGCAGATAATGGCACCCACTGCCGTTCCACAGCGGGGAGTCACCGCTTTGGAACGGCGGCGGGTACCGCTATCTGCATGGTAGGCCCCTGGACTGAATGGGCATGGGCAGTGAGTCAGGTGGGTACCGCTATCTGCATGGCGGGCCCCTGGACTGAATGGGCATGGGTGGTGAGTCACTGCCAGAGAACGGCGGTGGGTACCACTATCTGCATGGCGGGCCCCTGGACTGAATGGGCATGGGCAGTGAGTCAGGTGGGTACCGCTATCTGCATGGCGGGCCCCTGGACTGAATGGGCATGGGTGGTGAGTCACCGCCAGGGAACGGCGGTGGGTACCACTATCTGCATGGAGTGACATACCAACTGCCATTTCACAATGTAGATTTAAATTTTGCGGAAACACTGCCCAGCCCCCGCCGTATGTGTGAACCTCCATCGCGGTGCCGGAAACTGGATACATTTGAAAGATACACCCTAGCGGCAGCGCACGCAAGACCACGCCGGTGTGTCCCTGCCATGGCACCTTATTCAACAGCCAATGGGAATTGCATTCATGGAGGCTGAATGCAAGTTTTGTATTTGCATCAGGCGTGCACTGTCAGCGCGAGGCCAATTACTGCATGGTCAGGCACACGCTCCGTGTTGGCAAGGGGACATGGGTGGCTGAGCAGGTACATGGTACCTGCCAACACATCATGTTGTGGCAAGGGCGCTGTCCAAGGGTGTCCATTGGCCACCATGATCATGCAACAGGGCAGTGCAAACATTGCAGGTTACCCACCCAGACCAGTGCTGAGTGCACATGCCAGGCCAGTGCACATCTGTGACAATGTAGTGATGTGGTGGCTCACATGTGGCATGGGTTGTTGTTTAACATTTACACAGTTCAGTGTTACCATGGACCTGCAGGTTGTGTTACCAGTGAGTCTGTGCATGGTCTGTGCAACGACATGTGATGATGGGATGGATGCACTATGAATTTGTTGCTGTGTGATGTATGCTTGATGGATTGCCCTCTCATGTGTCCTTGTCCAGCCTATGCAAGTCTAGTCAGAGGTGCAGGACCTCATGGACTGTGTATTTATGTATTGGCATGGTGCAGCACAAAGATTGGGGCCTGTGGGGATGCAGATCCACACATGAGGTGTATGTTGCACAATCAAGGCTGTCTGTGCTACATGTGGAAACGTGCCTTTGTGCATACACATGGCTGTGACATCATTGTGGGGATGTCAATGTGTGGCAAGTCTACAGGTGTGCCATTGTTGTGTGCCAGTGCCAACCCACATGTAGTCTGTGGTACCATCACTGGTGATGTCAGTCATGTGGTACAGCTGTGTTGTGTTTATAATTGACATGTGCTACCATCCTAGGAGGGCTCCGAATGTGCACCGTCCATACACTGTGCTGGAGGACATTGTGGGCGACGAGGTGATACACAGATTCCGCTTGGACCGTCTCACATTGCAGCTCCTGGTTGCCCAACTGGAGCCCCACCTGCAGCCACGCAGGGAATATCCTGGGGCAATCACACCAAAGGCCAAGGTGATGGCGGCACTTCACTTCTTCGCTACTGGCACTTTCCAGCACACAATTGGTACAGCAGGGGGGATGTCCCAACCCATGTTTAGTGTGGTACTGGGTGATGTCCTGGCAGCCATGATGCTGTTTAAGGATGAAAATATTCATTTTTCAAGGGCAGCGGAATTGCCAGCTGTGAATGCTGATTTCTACGCTCTGGCTCGGATTCCACACGTGGTAGGTGCCATTGATGGCACACATATTGGTCTGGTCCCACCACAGGCACGTGAACACATTTATCATAATAGGAAGCATTACCACTCCATCAACATTCAAGTGGTGTGCCAGGCCAATCAGATCATCTTGCATGTGTGTGCCAGATTTCCAGGCTCTGCACATGACTCCCACATTCTGCGGAGCAGCATTGTGCCCCGACTGATGGTGAATATGCATCTGGAACTTGACTGGCTTGTTGGTGAGTTGTAAGTGTCAAACACTGTTTTGTATGTGTGCCCTGCTGACCCCCACCACAGTGGTAATGTTGGATGTGCTTCTCCACCTCTCCCATAGGTGACTCTGCATATCCGAACCGCCCATGGTTGTTGAGCCCAGTACGGAATCCCACTACCCCAGGCGAACAGCGATATAATGTGGCACATGGCAAGACACGTTGGGTGGTGGAGCGCACATTCGGGCTGCTGAAGTCAAAGTTCCGCTGCCTCGACAAGACCGGAGGGGTCCTGCCTTACTCACCCGCAAAGGGCTCAAGAAATGCCTCGAGGAAGTTAAGGACTGGATGTCCTCCTCCTCATTAAAAATGAATGGGGACAAGACAGAGCTTATGCTCCTGGGCCCTACAAAACCCAACTCCCTTGGCTATATATATCCACCCTGTCTGGGTACCCCCCTGCCCCAAAGGACAGTATCAAGAGCCTTGGGGTGTGGCTCGATGGATCTCTGTCCTTTGGCACACAATCCACCAAACTAGCAGCCACCTGCTTTGGCCTGCTCAGAGTGCTAAGGAAGGTACTCCATCTCCTTCCGATGGAGGCAAAACAAGTAGCCATCCAAGGCCTTATCCAGTCACGACTGGATTATAACAACGCCCTGTACCTCGCTGCCCCAGAGTACACAATACGGAGGCTACAAACAGTACAGAACTGCGCCGCGCGCACCTTGCTTCAGATCCCTCGACGTCAATCAGTCAAAAATGGACTGAAAAAACTGCATTGGCTACCCATTCCCCAAAGAATTCAATTCAAAGCCTTATGCATTGCGCACCAGGCATTCTGGAAAACGGGTCCCCTCATCACCCGTAACCTTGTGTCACATTATCAACCCACCAGGAATCAGCGTTCCAACCAGACCTTCACGGCCACTATCCCCAAAATAAAAAAATCCAGAACTGGCGGCAGGACCTTCACCTACAATGCCTCCAAGCTATGGAACACCCTGCCCCTCCACCTAAGGAAAAACCCCAATCTTACCTCATTTAGGAAACAGTTAAAAACCTTCCTCTTCACTGCCGTCTGATAACGCCTTGGCTACCCCCTCCTGTTCTGTTGGTTTTTAGCGCTTGGACGCCCCCGGGCAGCAATCGCGCTCTATAAATCGACATACAAATACAAATACAAATACAGGTCTGGAAAATCGTGGTTGCCTGCTGCATGCTCCACAACCTGGCCCTGCGCAAGGGGATCCCTCTGATCCTGGACCCTGCAGACCAACAAGTGCTACATGCTATCCCTCCCGTGTCCAGTGATGATGAGAGTGGAGAGGAGTAAGATGTGGACCAGAGACGTCAGCTCATTGAGCGCTACTTCCCTTGAAGGTGGGTGTCAACGTACGGTGTTGACATGGTATGCAGGAGGGGTGGTTGGTCATGATGTCTGGATGTGTGTTGTGACTGCTGCCTGTGGTTGGCTCCGTGCTGGTTGCAAATGTGTGTGGGACATGGTAGTCATACACGGCTCACGAATGGGTATGTTGTGACTGGTGCAAATTGTGGAGTGGATAGATAGCACAGCCGTGAAATGCGGTGTGGTGTGAAGGCTGTAATGCAGTCTCCTGATATGTGTATGTTGTTCTCTTGTTCTCCCTAGGTCGCTTCATTTTCACCATGAGTACAGACAGGCATTGCTCCTTGGACATGGTACTGTTTACATCATTGTACACCCTGTGATTAGAACATGGAGTACACACAGACAAGAGTGTTTCAAGGGTGTTTATTTACAATGGTGGCAGTGTTGGTAGAGTGCATATTTACAAGATGGCGGGGTGGGGATCAGCAAGTTGAAAGTCATGGAGGATGAGAAAATCGTGTAGAACCCACATTGTTGTGGGAACCCAGTGCAACAGATATATGCGATGGCCTGGTGGTGTGGGGGAGGATAGTCAGCAGAGTGAATCACAGCCTCAGGGTATGGTGAAGTCAGTGCTGGATCCTCGTCTGGCGGCTGGCTGGTGCTTTGCCACTGGTTTCACCTGGCTGTTTCATCGAACGTCCCCTCTGTATTTTGGCCGGAGGGGGGACTGCTGTCGGGGCAGCTTGCTCGGGGGCCACATCCCTCTCTGTGGCCTCAGGGGATGTTTGTGGAATTACATCCTTTAGGCCACTGGGGGAGGGGGAGGTGGTATATGGCCTGTAGGCTGCTCCCTCCGAGACGCTGCTTGCTGCCCCATGATGTCCACCAGTTGTGCCAGCCTGTTGTCGATGGACCTCAACAGCTGCTGATGCTCCAGTGTGTCTTGGCGTGCCTGTGCACGCTCATATACGTCCACAACCCTGTGATGGCATCCAGAGCCTCTGCACCACAATTGGGTGGGTGTTGCTGGCCACCTGCCCATGCACCTGCCCTCCTGTCCGGAACCTGTTGCCTCACCTGGGTCCTTGCCCGGATACTCTCCCTGCTTTCCTGGGATGTGGAGGGTGTTTGATTGTCCAATGGGTCTGGGAGGGTGGCACAGGGAAGACTTGTTGCAGTGGTAGTGGCAGTGGCAGTACAGGTCCCGACGGCAGGGGCCACTGTTGGTGTTGTGGTCAAGGTGGTGGTGACAGCAATGTCCTGGGACCGTGAAGGCACTGGCGACACTGGTGTACTGGCTTCATCCACAGCTTCCGACGCATCAAGGTCATCTGCTCCAGAGAGTCCATGGTCTGAGGGGGGTGCCTGGTGTTGCCAGTTGCTGACATTTCTTGACAGTTCACGATCACCTGTTGTACAAAGGATAGAGAGTCATTGATGTGTACTGCACAGGTTGGTTGTTGTGACAATTGGGATATCATGTCATGCAGCACAAGATTGACGTACTCATCACATTGTTGTGGTACACATTACTGGGCATCATGACGGATTAGCGTGGCATATGCCACTTGGCTAGGTGTCATACTGTGCTGGCCCCTCACCCAGGTACACCCCTCCCTGTGAAGATGGTTACCTACCTGTTACTTTGGTGAGAGAAGGGTTGCATTGCTAGCACATGGTGGAGGGACTCCATCTTGCTGGGCTGTGGGTGGAGGGGGCCTGTTAGGAGTTGTAGTGCTGGCCCCTCGCCCAGGAACACCCCTCTCTGTGAAGATGGCTACCTACCTGTTACTTTGGTGAGAGGGGTTGCAATGCTAGCACACGGAGGAGGGACTCCATCTTGCTGGGCTGTGGGTGGAGGGGGGCATGTTGGGAGTTGTAGTGCTGGCCCCTCACCCAGGTACACCCCTCCCTGTGAAGATGGCTACCTACCTGTTACTTTGGGGAGAGGGGTTGCATTGCTAGCAAATGGTGGAGGGACTCCATCTTGCTGGGCTGTGGGTGGAGAGGGCATTTTGGGAGTTGTAGTGCTGGCCCCTCACCCAGGTACACCCCTCCCTGTGAAGATGGCTACCTACCTGTTACTTTGCTGAGAGGGGTTGCATTGCTAGCACATGGTCGAGGGACTCCATCTTGCTGGGCTGTGAGTGGAGGGGGCATGTTGGGAGTTGTAGTGCTGGCCCCTCACCCAGGTGCACCCCTCCCTGTGTAGATGGCTACCTACCTGTTACTTTGGTGAGAGGGGTTGCATTGCTAGCACATGGTGGAGAGACTCCATCTTGCTGGGCTGTGGGTGAAGGGGGCCTGTTGGGAGTTGTAGTGCTGGCTGCCCAGCTGTCCTCATTAGGTTTTGACTTTTGGAGTGACAACATTGAAACAAAAACTGTCTGGGGCACAAAAGACTGGCAAGTGCAGGGAATAGAAAGCTTTATTTCGAGCCTGGTTATCCCTGAACAAATAATGTTTTTGAACGACACTGTGCAACAAACATCCTGTCTTGGTCTAACCAAGATAAAATATTTGAACAAACCATCTATACCTACACCTACACGTGATAGTAAAAACACTTCAGAAGGAGGGGTCGATGTAAAAACAATTTTACTTAAAAACAGAACTAAACCTGATTGGAAGAAATGGTTATTCTAGCCCACAGACACAAACAACTGTCAAGATAGATTCCTGAATAAGACACAAAGGTTTAAATTTACTAGGCCAGATCCAAGATATGTCCAGAAATAACATCCAGGGATAGTAACAACATACAGTGTAGGAAAACTGTGCCTTGACTGGCTACAAAAATCCACACAAACAGAGGTAAAACACTTATTTTTACTTAAAGATGGCGTTGATTTAAGGAACTTCTTACAAGGTCCTGCGAAACAGCGTCTTAAACGTTTTATATACGCTGGTATATATGCCATTTATAATAAAGCTTGGAAAGCGACACAAGCAGAGACTGCAGAACGAATACGAGAAATTGATCGTATTAATTTAGAGAAAGCTCTCTCTGGAGTAGACAATGGGTTAACAGCTCTGTCATCCAGAATGTATTCTTTGGACAGCATAGTATCCTCTGCCATAGACATAATGGAACAGGACTGGCTCCTGCTAGAGCATGGACAGTCACAATTGCGTTCTATATTGCTTTTAGGCTGGACGTTACAAATCTTCGTTCTGGATAAGTGCCATGGCGTCGAATCAGCACCACGTCTTGTTTTCTGTATTTAACCTTACAGATAAGCAAATCACTTTGCCACAAAGAGGAGCAGACTATACGGTGCTGAGCATTGAGAAACTGGAAAGATTACCATTAACTGTTTCAGAAAAACCTGCAACAGAATGGCTAATAAATAGGACAATCACTCTGCCTGTCACAATTTTCCATTTTCAGTATTGTTTGAAACATATACCAGCTGGCGTGTAGGTCAACCTGGGAATTACCATATACACACATATGTTGGAGTGGGGGAAAAGAAGTATTTCTTAGTGGTACAAACTGCAAAAGCGCACTTAGCGGTACACTTTTATGTCAGGGTATTCATTTACATGGAGCCTGTGACTGTTCTTCGACAAACTTATCCTGCCACCTGCAAGGTTCTCCAGCTGCAGTGATAGATACAATTTTTAGGCAGCTTTCTAATGAAAGCTATATTATGTTGAATGATCACAGCTGCTGTGGCATGTTGCCAGGAATAGCCTATCTCGTAACTGTGTCAGCCAGGGTCACTTGTATGCAAGTATGGTTTCCTAAAACTAAGACAGACGGAGAGTCGCCACTATGGCCTTCACTGAACATCTCTTCTATAAGAATTGATACTTTAAGCAGAATGAAAGCCATTCTTGTACAAAAAACTGTGCCACTGATCTTGTGCAAAGAGATGTACGATCTACAAGTTGCAAGGTCCTCTGCAGAGATACATGCCCTTTTATCGACAAACTGCCCTGTACATTTCGTAGAAATGTTAGGTCATATCTTAAACATGTCTGATACCAGTGGTATTGTACATGCATTTAAGATTTTTTTTTCGTTATTGTTAGCACCTTTTGAAGCAGTCCTCTGCATATTTCCAAACTTCGTGCACTCTGTGTTCCGCGGCCTGCCTCTCATTTTGGGACTCGTAGCAGGAATACTATTCTTGTTCCTTCTGCTCCGATATGGCAAGTCCGGTCACCAGAGACACCCAGATTACCATAGAGAACATTCTCCTGGCAATGAAGTGTCGCGAGCTCATGATTCAGATTCTGGGCTTGGCTCGTTTCAGAGATCTGAATACCGAGGATGTTTCTATAATTTCGACCAATCTGGCAAGATTGCATATTACCTTTTCTACGATGCCTGCTATGTGGCGAAGAATGCGTGTTGGAAATCTGTCTGACACTCCCATCAGTCCTGCCACCGGATGTTGATACTTTGCTTGGTTCGGTAACGGCCCTTGCATTGTGTTGTCCCCAGTGGCTGCCAATCCTGATGACGGCATTCATTGAGGTCTCACAGACGCAATCTGCTGAAGGTGAGATACGTGGATCGACAGGCACACAGGCACACAGGTGGCATCACCATCTCCTTTGAACATTGCTAATGCGGTTTACGCTGACTGGCGATGCTTCACATTTTTGTGCAATCGGTCTAATTAACGAAGTGGTCCAACTTACACCTACTGAGGTAGAAGAATTCTTTACCAGCTTAGAAGATTTGATGTTTTCTCCAAACAATGAGACTGACTTTTTAAATTAGCACATAGCGTTCTATGGGACTCTGTATTCGATCTTCACTTTTCATAAACAAAACTTCTAACTTTAGAACTCTATTTTTCTACTATTTGACCTTCATCCAAATTTGAACTCCTTTTTTGGCACAAAGTAATATGCTTATAGTAGAACTATTCATAGAGAACAAGACTTCTGTGAAAACTTAAAAGAGGCAATATTTGACCTTGTCCACAACCAAAACAATATATATATTCTGTCATGGAATGGTCTCGACTTTTTCTTCTGTATTTAAGGGCCATTTCATAAATATACTTTCATCATTTATTCGGATAGCATTTCAAATGTCATACTATATGCTTTGAATGAAAACATTGCTTTTAAAATGAGTACTTACAACAAGGAGTGGTGAGGGACAGAGTCTCTGAATTAAGCAGAAAGCTCTCACCCAGTCAAGAGATCAGGGCTAGATCCAACACCGGAGCTTGTTTCCTTCCCAGTGTAAGAATTGGCTTTTGTAGTTTGGTTTGCCCTGTTCCCATCATGCACTGGGACAGGAACAGACTAATTTGCATACAGCCAGGTTCTGAAACTGGGATGGTGCAGTGAGCTAAAAAACGGTGTTGGATCTAGCCCTGATCTCTTGACTGGGTGAGAGCTTTCTGCTTAATTCAGAGACTCTGTCCCTCACCACCCCTTGTTGTAAATATTTCTGCCCACCCTAAGCGTGGAAGGGTATTCTCAGATGTGAGACCCTTGCTCATTGCACCATCAGGATTCAAGCAAACCGGGCCGAAGACGGCTGTAATGCCAGAAACCGGTCCCCGGGAGCTTGTTTCCTTCCCAGTGTAAGAATTGGCTTTTGTAGTTTGGTTTGCCCTGTTCCCATCATGCACTGGGACAGGAACAGACTAATTTGCATACAGCCAGGTTCTGAAACTGGGATGGTGCAGTGAGCTAAAAAACGGTGTTGGATCTAGCCCTGATCTCTTGACTGGGTGAGAGCTTTCTGCTTAATTCAGAGACTCTGTCCCTCACCACCCCTTGTTGTAAATATTTAAAATGAGTACAGCACAAATGCTCATTTTTGTGTACAACCGTTTTGAATGCATTTTATGTATTTTGGGTGGGGTTTTGACACATCATGCTTTAGATATGTTTTAAATGCTTAAGATTTAGTAATGTCAAACATAATAAAGTGGAGTGGGTGTTGTATGGCGTTTTAGGAACCGAGCGACATTTCCCGATTCATTTCCTTATATAGGTACAATTCACATTGCCCTAATATAGGCATAGAAATCATACCCATATTTAGACATAGCCCATGCAGTCCAAATACAGGCATGGCTACTTCCATCTGTACCAGAAAGCAACAACAATTTCTTGAAAAATCGGCTTAAGCAGTCAAGGACATCCCCGTGTTTGAATATTGATTTATCCAAGAACTCATGGAGGTTTCAAAGAACTACCATTCCCTTGGGGTTCTTTGATGACAGTATTATGCCCAACTTTACGTCAAACTAAGCACCTTCAAGGTATAAATATGCCGTCACTTGCTCTAACAAACACACGGTGGTTCGGAGCAGCTCGACTATCTACTTGCTCGACGCAGCTCGCTACAGCAAGTGCCGAAGGAAGCCGACCCCCCAGCTAACGCACTGATCGATAAGCTATCCTTTCTCTCGCTGAGAATGCAGCTCCAGTGTTTCCAAGCTCCCCTCGCGGGGTGTTGGGAAATCGAGTCCCGAGACAGAGATACCAGACCTCCTTCATTCTAAACTAAGGTATGGAGCTGATTAGACCCTAAAGAGAAATCTTGGCTAGATTCTTGGCAAAGAAACTAAACCTATGCTACACCACACTTACTTCTTCCCTTTTACTAGACTTAGGTTAGGTACATCGGGGTAGGCGCATTTTAGAAGCACCAGTTGAGTACTTTTGTCCTTTGTTATTTATGTATGTATTTATCTATGGTTTAGAAACCATACAATACTTTTACAGTATTATTTCATAATGCTCTTCATGCTGTACGGATTATACTTTGCAGCCTGTATTACAATTGTAGCAGTTCACTTTACTTGCATGAGAAAGAAGACTGTTCAATAAATCCTTTTATTGAAAACGCCTGTCTCGCTATTTTTGCTGCAACTCTGATGAAACAAAGCATGCACGATTGACTGAGTAAAATATCTATCTATTGTTTCCATGACTCTGAAGATATGTTTATTCTTGGGGAAACAAATTTGTCATGTTTATGCGGTTGTCAGAAACAAATCCCTTCTTGTTTATTCAACTTTACTCAACTTTAGTCTCTCCCCTGAGGCGGAAGCCGGGGGCTCTGTATCGCAATTTTTAAAAGTGTGCATTTATTTTCTGTTCTGGCATTGTTTATAACTTCTGTGCTATTTTAAAATATCAGACCCTATATGCACATATCGCCGCTTCCACACGCTGTCCTCCGCGCAGCAGATTACGCGCTGACGCGGGGAGTACAGGCTGAGCAGGCGCCATATTGGAGGTAGGAAGGGTGGCATTCCAGTAGCTGGACGCCTCCCGCCCACCTTGCACTGGATAAAAGAGGATGGTCTTCCCGTCCGCGCAGCGGGCGGGCGCAGCGGGCACGCCGAAGGCGCGCCAAAGGCAAGCCCGTCTGTGCCCGTCCGCGCCGGACCCGCGCCCAGCGCCATACCCCCTGTGTCGCCAACTACAGAGCGGATTATATATGCCCCTGCAGAAATTATGAAGTGGAAACCTGCACAAATGGAGGCCTGTTCACAACATAACCCTGAAAGCATCACCGATCTAACCGCCATCTGTTGTTTGAACTGCAAGTCTTCTATTCCGCTCATCTAATTCTAAGGCCGGCCTCACTGATGTTCATATCACCAAACATGACATCATTACCATTTCCCTTATTAATGCCCGCTCTCTGGCAAGGCATAGGCAAGAGATCGCTGATCTAATTGTGAACAAAAAAATAGATGTCCTGTTCATCACTGAGACGTGGATGGATGAAGCGTCTGATCCTGATTTACTGGTAGCAGTACCGCAAGGTTTTACTGTATACCGGTTAGATAGACAGGGGGGAAAAAGAGGAGGGGGTCTGGCAATTATCTCCCGGACTACTTTTCCGGTCAGCATATCTCCCATACCGTCACCAGCATGTGAAGCACTACATTTTGCCATCAAGCTTACTCCTTCTTACAATCTTAAAGGAGCACTTATTTACAGACCTCCAGGTGCACGATCTGAGTTTTTGTCCTCCTTTATGTCATGGATGGAACCATTGGCAATCGATGACACCTTCATAGCCCTGGGAGATCTAAACTTCCACTTAGATAAAACGGAGGACTTGGAAACACGATCTCTACTAGCAGACTGTGAAACGCTAGGACTAAATCAGTTCATAAATGTACCAACACATGAGGCTGGACATACATTGGACGGCATTTTCTCTAACATTAATGAGTTAGTGATAGGTGATGTATTGCCCCTTACCTGGTCTGATAATTATGTCATTCTGTGCCAAATTCCTATTACTCGGGTCATTACCCCTAGAGGGGCTCCTCCAACACAGGAAAAGTTTAGAGTCTGGAAGGACATTGATTGTGAGCTTTTCAGAATGTCCTTGACTAATTCATGTCCCGGTATTCTGGCAGACCCTAACGCAGCAGTGGATCAGTATTTCACCTGGTTGGGCAATGCGGTGAAGGCACATGTGCCATTAAAATCCATCTCTAAAAATAGGAAAGTGCCTTCGGCCCCGTGGTTTTCAGAAACCTTAAGAAAGCAAAAACAGATTTGCAGGAATCAGGAAAGAAACTGGCGAAAGACTTATGATAATAAAAGCAAATCTATATACAAAGAAACACTAGCTGTCTACAAAAAAATGATTCAGGAGGCAAAAAGGAAATATTTTGAGCAACAAATAGAAAATTCCAAAAACTCAAGTAGACAATTGTATGAGGTGGTAAAATCATTGGCAGGGAAATCAGTAGATCTGAGCCCTCCTCTTTCGCAGGAATTCTGCGACGCACTGGCAGGTTTTTTCTTTTCAAAAGTAAACGATATCTACTCTGAATTTTCAGTAATGAAAACTCTTGTTAAACTTAAACCTATGGATCCATGTAAGCCTCCTGAGTGTTCATTCTCTCAATTCAGGGAGATAACGAAGGAGGACACAGCGGATTTCATCAGGCTTATAAAAACGGGCTCAGCCTTAGATCCCTGCCCCCCTAAAATTTTTCCCCCAAACACCGACCTTGTTAGTGAAGTCATAAAACAAGTCTGCAATGTAATGTTTCAATCAGGGGTCTTTAAAAAATACCCTACTGAAACCTCTCCTTAAAAAAGTTGGTCTAGACAAAACCACATTGAAAAATTATAGACCGATTGCTAGTCTGCCGTTCCTAGCCAAAGTAGTGGAGAAAGCAATGAATAAGCAATTGTCAGAATATATCGAACACAACAGCCTTCTTGACGACTCTCAATTTGGGTTTCGCAAAATGCATGGGACTGAGACCGCAGTTATCAAGGCCGCTGACGATATTAGGACCATCAGGGACCAAGGAGGCACAGCACTATTGGTCCTGTTGGATCCATCTGCGGCCTTCGACACGGTCAATCACTCTATCTTGATTGACCGTGTCGAAGAAATGGGCATTCACTCAATGGCTAAGGCTCTGCTGGCTTCTTTTTTGTCAGGCAGAACGCAGGCAGTAGCATTGGGATCATTAAAATCTGCTGATCTTGCCCTACCATGTGGCGTTCCGCAAGGCTCATCTCTAAGTCTGACACTTTTTAACATCTATGTGTCGGACTTAGCTAGGGTTATTAAAAACTACCAGATGAGCCTTACCACATATGCCGATGACACCCAGTTGGTGCTTGCCATCAAGAATGACGGCGAAGAAGTAGCAGCCCGGTTTCAGGAAGGCATGTTGGCAATTAAGGAGTGGATGGCGGAGAATTGTTTAAGACTTAACTCAGAGAAGACTGAGGTAATTATCTTTGGAAAGTTATCTCCTCTGTGGTCTTCAGTCTGGTGCCCCCCCACTTGGAGCTCTTCCAGTACCCGTTAAAAAGGTTAGGAACCTAGGTATAATTTTCGATGAAAAGCTGAACTTTGCCAACCATGCTAATCAAATAGCATCGTCAGCCTTCCACAAACTCAGACTCCTCAGAAAAATCTTACCATTTCTTCCAGACAATGCAAAAAAAAACAGTGGTGAGCTCCTTGGTTCTTTCGTCCTTGGACTATTGCAATGGATTATTTGCAAATGCTCAATCTCGGGTGGTGGCCAAATTGCAACCTATCCAAAATGCAGCAGCAAGGCTATTATCTGGCACTCCCAAATTTAAATCCATCAAACAAGTAATCAGGAACTACCACTGGCTAACTGTAAGAAATCGGATCAGATTTAAAACCCTATGCCTCACCTTCTTTCTCCAATAGAAGCTTCTTTTCTATCAACCTAACAGATCACTTAGATCTGAACATCTGCACCAACTGACAGTGCCACGGACCAGGACGGTCACTTGGGGTGACAGATGTTTCACGAACACCGCCGCCAGACTCTGGAATACCCTTCCGATGAAGATTAGATCTTCACCTTCATTGCTTCAGTTTAGAAAATTGCTGAAAACTTGGTTGTTTGACCAATAATTTTCATTGTACCACTTTTGAAGTCCGATAATGTTTATCACGGAGACAATAAGCAGAGTTATAGCGCCAAGACACCCACGGGTATAAGTCGCGCTTTATAAATTTTTTAAAAAAATAAATAAGAAAGTTTCCTGTGACTTCTGAGCTAGCTGGCACTCACAATTAAGTTTAATATATTCGATAGAGACCTAGTAGACATAAGTTCTACATCAAATCTATAGGATATATTATTCCAATGCGCAGAGTCTATTGGGAATATAGGAACTACACTACCCAACCATGCTGTGACAAATGCTACTAGCATAATATGGTTTAAATGTATCCCTTAACCGCTAAAACCCTTTGTATGGGTGACTCAAAGAAGGGTCTGATATTTATTTAGCACAACTGATGAAATGTGACCGTCAATGCATACCCCTCTTGACCCCAACATGTTGCCTATAAATTGCCAATGCCTATTTCCTGGAATTTTTTTTTTTGATAAAGGGTTTCCTGACCACCAATTTCTGTACTGCTAATTAATTATGCAGATTTCAAATACAACGCCATGAGTCATTGTACTATACTTTCATGATTGTATTGATTCAACTTAATTTGAAACAACAATTCATTATTTTAAGTGCATCAGAGGAATACAAATGTCATTCAATATAGTGTGTATTTCAAAACATTTTAAAGAATATTATAAAAAACATATTTTCATGAATTCATTACAAAAAGAACATTATTAAAAAACATTATAATTCAATGGATGTCTGCCAGCTATGAGACTATTCTCTCATTACAATTTTGTGATGCTATCACAGGCAGACTGCAGGGAAAACAGTTTTTTGAAATAAAATTTGCTCTCGGGGTATATTTTATGCATCAACACCCTCACTAGAGTCCCATTCGATGTTGGTTCCCTCGCAGACAATTATGTGCTTGCCGACGCGTTTCCAATCCCCCTGTATTTTAGGGGATTATCATCAGGGCTTTGGACCACGTGTAATCCTAATTATTAACAAAATAATAACACATAATGAGTCGCACACTTTTTACCACCTTCTCTCTCTAAATTTCAATGGCCAAACTCAACAACATTTGTGGGTACCTTAAGTATTTTGTAGTGTGGTTCTCCTATTAATCCGTCTTCTGTACCTGTACACAATCAAATTGATTGTATGAGTGTGAGTATTATAGGTCTGACAATACGGGCTGATATAAGCGTTTATTAGATGTTTATTATTTGAAAAAACTTACTGGAGTCTTCGTAGTTGTAATCAGATGACTCCCCACTTGTATTTGGGTTTTCAAACACAGTCAGCAAACAATAAATTTGGGGGCTTTCAATTCACCCTAAAAGCAGATTATTTAAATCGTTTTAGCCAGACAAACTCATTCACTGTTTGTGACATTGGACGAGCTCTCTATGACATTTCTTTTACTTTTTGGAAAGATTCCTCTTCAGCCAGGAAAACTACATTCTCATTGGCGTTTGGAGCATCATAATTTCCTAATGAAACCAAACGGGGACATTCTTAGTTTTCGTTCTGCATTCCCAACCATGAATACCTAATTGTTCATACTTTGAGAATATGGTCTTTTTCTCGTATTCGTGGCTGCAGCCTGTTTATTGTGCCGTTGCGCATATTTATAAATTTCATTTATCACCGCGGGTCGAGCATATCAGCTGCTCCACATTCCCTTGTTTTTTTAAAGTTAAGCAGTCCGCGCGTATCTGGCCATCTCCCTTTATCATAATATATTGCAGTTTTGGCCCAAACAGATCGAGTTAAATAAGCGTAGAGCCTCACTTACTTTTCAGCAATGTTCCTGTAATCTTGACTCAAACATGACGTCTCTCAGCAAGCACCCAACACGCGGTGCTTGTGCTGGCTCTGCTTATGTTGGTATCTTCTTCCTGTTTCATGTTCCTCGGAATTATGGGACATGTAGTCATCGCCATAACTTCCCTTTGACAACCTGTGGCATTTTGGAACTTGTATGAATAGAATGGCCCATCTGTGTGCGATTAATTTCACGGGCCCATACGCCAATACTCAAGTTAATGTTTGATTTAACTCAGTTAGGTCATTCAGACCTTTGGTCGTGCAATGGAACTTCAAAATTAAATACGCTTCTTTTTTGGCCAACATATGTTCCACATTTCCACCACGTGGGGGCAGTTTAATGCTGGACAAAACGATCCATTGAAAGTCTCTTTCTGAATGGTTGTTGCTGACAAAATGTTGTACCTTCGGGCGGTCAGAACACGATTCATTATGCGCGATCTATGTTGTGCAATTCGCTGATTCACCTGTTGTGTTGTTTCCCGATATATATTTGGGAACAGGGGCATTTAATTGCGTAAATAATGTTTTTCGTTTTGCAGTTGGTAAACTCATTGTGAATCCATTTGATGCCATCATGTGTAAACACGTGGCCTTCTATCGTCATACTGCAGACTGAACAGTTCCCTCACTTTCTGTGCCCTTGAATGGGTGGTAAATTCCACTGTGTACGCAGATCACTCACTTGGATTGGTGTTCGTCCCAAATCGGGTCTAATTATCTTTTGGCCAATATTTTTGTTTCTCCGCATGGCAAATAGAGGTTTTTCAATCGGAAACTCCAGCTCCATAAGGAGGTGCCAGTTTGATAGAATGATTTTCTTGTATTTATTTGTGTGAGGGCCAAACGTGGATACACATATGAGTTTTTCCATAGGAGGTTTCACTCCTTTGGTTAGCAACATGTCTCGCGGAGTGTACCAAGCTCTTTTGACAGCATGTTTCAGCAGCTTGCGGGGATAACCTCGATCCCGAAGTTGGTTGCTAAAGATGGATGCATTAGCCAGGAAGTCTTCTTTGCGTACACAGTTGCACCTTATTCTTAATAGCTGTCCATTTTTGTGGTGAGAACTCTGATAGTGTAAAATGGTATTCCTATCAGTAGATTTCCAATGTAAGGTTTGTGTTAGTTTCTGGTTTTCTTCAAACACTTCTATGTCGAGAAATGTCAATGCTGAGCGACTTTTTGTCATGGTGAACTTGATATCTGGGTGTCTTGTATTTAGCCATTCATGGAATTGTATTAGTTGGTTCTCAGGACCACTCCACACACACCAGAAGTCGTTGATGTACCTATACCACTGTGTGATACATTCACTGAAAGGATTGTTATCAATAAATCTTTTTTCAAACAAGGCCATAAACAATATAGCCATTTCAGGTGTGAATGCACACCCCATTGCTGAGCCCTTCACCTGCATATAGAATGTGTTCTCAAATCTGAAGTAGTTGCGTTTCAGTGCAATGCGGGCCAGATCTAAGATGAACGCTGTAGGGACTCGGTGTGGTCTTGTACGTGTTTCAAGATAGACCTCCATTGCTTCAAAGGTCTCATCCTGAGGAATTTGTGTTTAAAGAGATGTTACGTCAGAGGACACTAGCCACTGCGATTTGCTGTTGAATGATTGACCTTCGATTTTGTTCAAGAAGTCAGTTGTGTCCCGTAGATAAGAGGGTACTTGGTTAATAAACTGCTTCAAGAAGATGTCAACGTATTTGGCAACTGGCTCTAGTACTGATTCGCACCCAGAGACGATCGGTCTCCCAGGGGGATCCATCATGTTTTTATGGATTTTTAGTAAAAAGTAAATTACAGGGGTGCGCTGATTTGTTTTGTTCAAGTACTCATACTCTTTTGGTCCCAATATTCCTGCATCCAATCCCCATGTAAGTTTTTCTTTTATTTCATCTTCAATACTGCGGGTGGGATCTTCACTCAATGATCTGTGCCATTCTTTGTTCAAGATTTGTTTATTTGCTTCTGCTACATACAGATGTCTGGCCCTGCAAGTTGGCACAGAACCACTAGTCAACGATTGATTGCAAATTTGCCGTAGTACCGAGAAGAGTTCAGGTGCCAGCTCCTTCCAGATTTTATGTGGTAGCGGATCCAGAGGGGAACCTGAAGTTACCCACATGGCCATTTTATAGAATTCTTCCACAGAGAGTGTGTTAAAATGATCCAGGGAGTAAGAGTTGTCCAGCCCTGCCCGTTTTTGCAGGCGGTGATTCCTGGGCGTGTTATCCCATTTGAGTCCATCAATGATATTACTAAACTTATCCGCAAAGATGGTCGCCAGGCTATCATATACTTCCTGACTAGGCACAATCTCATTCTTTGAGCAATCTGGATTGATAAGATTATCTACTATCCTGAAGAAACTTAGAGTACTATTTTGTGCCTTCAGAATTGAGTCTGCAAAGAACTCTGTTTTTGCTACAAGAACGTCTTTTTTATATTCTGCTATTGCCACAAAGTAAACGCCTACCCGTGACGTACTCACGTGACCGGCGTTCCTTTAGATGTCGGCATTAAGATGCGTTTCTTTAGCCATCTCCTGTAGGATGTGAAATTGATGTTACGAGAGGGCCGCCATATTTGAATGAGGAAGAGGGAAGCGCTACCAGTCAATATATAATTTAGCGATTGTTATTTGTCCCGTAGCCAACAATCGTGAGCAATAAAAAATCATCCTCAAGATTTAGAGATCTATAACAAAATATATATACATTTTTTTAAATAATTCTTTATATCTCCGCTGCCAGTAGCCCTACTTCACTTACAAAGGGGCACATTATGTACTCAAATTGATACTTGCTAGCAATTACATATAGACTTCACATAAGTGTACCTAATCATAATAACATTTTTGCTGGGATATTGGCAACTGCATTTCTTTCCCATCGGTATGATGCGGTAAGATAACCTACCTATCCAATATCAGCCACTACAAAATTGCTGCCATCTATAAATAGTGTAATTACCTTAAGGAAATATGAGTCCTAATGGATATTATGTTATTCTTACCGCCAATCACTAAATACCTAGTTATCCTCTGGAGATTAAGAACATTCTTAAGTCGTGGGACCACCACACTATCTTATCCCTGAAAAGTGTTTCAGTGAGAACACCATAAATGCTGTGTATGGCTTATTGGGTCAGTGGGTAGCCACATGTGATCTCGACTAGGGCTGAGAGAGTTTATGTGCAAAACTCAAAGAAGATGTTGCTGAATTTACTTAGTAGTGAAGAAGACGCTATATTTTAGCTAACCTAATCATACAATAGCATAATAGCATAATTTTACTCCTCAAGGAATCACAGCCAGAAGTCAGTAAGTAATTTTGCATAAAAACATCCAATTAGTACTAAAAATCCCTCCCTAGGATTGATTAATTTCATCCAATCTTTCTTTGTATTTAACCCTTTCCTTACAGTGTCAAGAATAGATACATACCCCTGTTCTCTGTTTTTAGTTGAACTCAAGGTCACTCCATAGCAGAAGCCGGCCCTTGGGGTGGCGGTTCCCTTTGCCATCTATGGCTCCAAGGAGGGCTTTCTAATTTGTTGGGCCTTTCCTGGGGAGATAGGGTGCCCCAGGGCTGAGGACGGCCCAGCAGGGGGGAGCGCAGCCCCACTGCCAAATATTTTAAAAGAGGATGGCCCCCGGAAGTTGTAGTACTTGGTGCCCTGGGGGGGCCTTGAGGCCCCCTAATACAAATTGATCATGGCCATGGGGAGGTCTTGATCCTCAGAGCCAGGGGGTTGGAGAGGCCTCAACCATAACAATGAATTATCCCTGGGGAGGTGGTGGTCCCAAGGGAACGGGGGTCCAAGAAGCCCCCCATTTTGAATTTAACATGTGGCCCAAGTGCAGGTGTAGGTCCTGGGGCCCAGTGGGGTCCCAGAGGCCCTCCTGTTTTTAAATAAGTAAACCATTGGAAGGTGGTGGTCCCCATGGCTTTTTTAATCATAAAAATCCCCCTGAGCCCTTGCCCATGCAGGGGGCGGTTACTAACAAAGGGCAGGAGCCTGCACTTCATTTTTAAAAAACATTTCGGTGGAAGCTGTGGATCCCACGCATCTACCAACAATGCTTTTATTCTTTTATTCTTTTTTTGGCCCTGAGGGGGCCCCTCCAAGAGACCTAGGTGGTCAGGGTCATTAACATTTTTTCTGGGACTCAGCTTAAGCCAAGTCCCAAGATGGCTGCCAAGTCTTGACAACCAATCAGATTCAAGCACAGGGACTGTTGGATCCTTGGAGGATACATGTCTCTATGCATACAAATTGTGATTTTCCTCAATATTTCTAAAACTACTGAATGAATTTACGC